>NW_006408550.1:1798549-1855842 GCF_000296735.1 Chrysochloris asiatica
CTGAAAGCCCTCTGAGACGCCATGACCCCCTTTGACCACAATGTGTTCCTTGCAGTTTTTGCTCTTTATCTTTCTCACCATCCCTTATTCTTTAGCCCTGCCTTTCTCTCATCCTGCAAGTCCTCTCTTCTCTTCATTCCCTTCTCTTTCCAGTCAGGCCCCACAACCATCCTCCATGTTTGTGGCCAGTCCTCTCAACTCCTTTCTCCCATGTCTTTACATCATACATGCCTTGGAAAATCATAATTCCTACTGTTATGGGCTGAATTTTAACCCCATCCCAAAAGATATAATGACATCTTAATTCCTGGTACCTGTGAACGAAGTCTTTTCTCAGGGGAGGGGCAAATGGAAGTTGATGATGTCATCAGTTAAATTAGCATGTGGTCATACCAGCATTGGTGGATCCATATTACGAATCAGGCTGTGAACTGCAAGGTCAGCAGTTCGAAACTACCAGCTGTTACACAGGAGAAAGATGAGGCTTTCTGCTCCCGTAAAGATTTACAGCCTCAGAAACCCTGTACAGGGTCGCTATGAGTCAGAACCGACTCCACGGCACATAACCACCATCACTAATCCCAAGTGAGTACTTATCAAAGTGGAGAAGAGAAACAGAGATTGATGGAGGAAGGATGTCATGTGACCCTGCAGCTGTAACCCAAAAAACAGAATCTAGGAGCGAGGCATGGAATAAATTCCCCCTCAAAGTCTCAAAGTGTTGACACCCAGATCCCAGCCTCCATAACTGCAGACAATTTCTTTCTAATCTTACAAGCTACCCAGTCTGTGATATTTTGTTATGGCAGTGCTAGGAACCCAATAAACCTATAATGACATAAAGCTCAAACTCTTCATCCTGACATACGTTAAGTGACATATACAAGATTGATAATGTGGAAAGAGCATGAGCTTAGCACCAGACCCTAGTTCAAACCCTGTTCTGCCACTTAGAAGCTTTTAATAGAATATTAAAAGTACTATGGACTGCCAGAAGAACAAACAAATCTCTCTTGTTAGAAGTACAACTTGGAGAAGCAAGAATGGTGAGACTTGTCTCTGGTACTTTGGACATGCTAACAGCAAGGACCAGTTTTTGGAGAAGGACATCATGCTTGGTAAGGCAGAGGGTCAGTGAAAAAGAAAACCTTCAATGAGATGAATTGACACAGTGGCAGCAACAAGGAGCTCGAATATAATAATAATTGTAAGGATGGTGCAGGATCGGGCAGTGTTTCCTGTCGTGCAGAAGGTTGCTATGAGTCGGAAGCAACTTGATGTATTTACTAACAACTGGGATTTGGGGAGCGTAAGTGAGATATATGTGCAAATGGGCACAGTGACAAGCCAGGAGCTTGGTAGTCCCTTAATAACTGATGAGTATTATGATTTCAAGATCTGTCATGACATTAAAAACAAAAACAGAAACCTTTGCCATTGACTCAGTTCTGACTCACAGTGACCCAAAAGCACAGAGTAGAACTGCCACATAGAGTTTCCAACTATGTCATTTTTATAGCAGCAAACTGTCATATCTTTGTTCCACAGGGCAGCACGTAGGTTCAAACCACTGACCTTTTAGTTAGCAGTCAAGTGCTTAACTACTTCACCACCAAGGTTTCTCTGTCATAAGAGAGCCCCCAGCCTCCTTTTTTGTAACTTGCTCAGTTACAAGTCTAAGAAGCAGACACCCTCTTCCTGGAGCACTCTTTCCACTTTCTACTCAATTCCCATTCTCCATGTGGCCTAAGGAATACTTCCTCATTCCTTGAGGCTCACCTAAGATGTTATCCTCTAAAACTGAGCTGTCCAAAACAGTAGTCACTAGCCACATGTGGCGATGTAAATCTATTTTAATTAAAACTAGTTCAAATTTCCTCCATTACACTATCCATATATGGCTGGTCATTGGCAGACATATTGCACAATGCAGGGTAGAACATTAAACAATATGGCTTCTGGGCAAAGAGTGTCCGGTGATGGGGACATCCCCGAACATAAAAGTTCATTTATATAGTCACAAGACTTCAAACAGTGTTTGACATGTAGTCAAAACAAAAACAACAATAACAAAACAGTGGCCATTGAATCAATTCTGACCCCATGTGTGTCCGAGCAGTACTGTGCTCTGAAGGGTTTTCAACCGCTGAGTTTTTTAGAAGTACAGCACCAAGCCTTTCTTCTTGAGGTACCTCTGGGAAGATTCAAACCACCAAGCTTTTAGATTAACCATTTACACCATTCAAGGACTCTTGGGTACATGGCAAACATCAATGAAAATGGACTGGTTGATTACATCGATGCACCTAAGCAGTCCAGTAGGATGCATGGCTCCTAGAGCGTGATTGTGATGGCGGTATAGTGAAGACCACGCCTCCTCTCCCAGGGGTTTGATTAGAGTTAGCTCCTCATCTCTCTAAGGAACTCTGGTAGCCCAGTGGTTCACACCCACTAGCTGCTCCATGGGAGGAAAAGATGTGGCAGTCTGTTTCTCTCAAGATGATTGTGGTTGTTTTGTGCCTTAGAGTTGGTTCTGACTCACAGCAATCCTGTGTAGGCTTTCCAGAGTGGCTGGTGAGTTTGAATGATATCTGCCACCCTTGCAGTTGCTAGTTCAGTGCTTACCCTACAGCGCCACACCAGGGCTCTCTGTCAAGATTACAGCCTTGGAAATGATCTGGGGGCAGTTAGACCCTGTCCTGTAAGGTCATATGGAGGCTGTGGTGGGTCATGAAGGACCCCTGGGTTTTATTTCTAATCAGCGCACCTCATGTGCAAATACTAGTATGTTGTGAAGACTAGTATGTTGCTATGGTGCTGATGGGAGTCCTGGTATGGTGCTATAGGATAAGCACTGGACTTTTAACCACAAGGTCAGCAGTTCAAACCCACCAACTGCCCCTCAGAAATCATATGCAGGGTCGCTAAGAGCTAGAACAGACTTGATGACACTTTACAATAAAAACAACAACATAGGATGCTGATGGGTTTCAGAGGCGCTTCCAGACTAAGGTAGGTCTGGTGACCAACTTTCAAAACTTAGCCAATGGCAATCCGATGGATCACAATCATCCAGTCTGCACCTGATTTTGGTGATGGAACAGGACAGTGGCAGAGTTTCAGTCCATGGTGCCTTGCTAACAGCCGTCTGAAGAACCACTTTGGAGATCTCCAGTACCAGAGCCTCAGCTTCCTCTCAGAAGCTAACATCCAGGAGAAATTTTGTTGTTGTTGTTAAGAGCCGTTGAGTTAGTTCCAGCTCCTAGAGACTTTGTATAGGGTTTGCGAGGAGTGGCCGGTGAGTTTGAACCACTCTCCTTGCAGTTCAAACTGACCTTTCGGTCTAGTGTTTATCCTATCGGGCTACCCAGGACTCCTCCAGGAAGAATGGCCATGTTACTTTATCTGTTCACCTCATTTCACTCTTTTCATTGAACAGCTCCACAGAAGGAATATCATTACTTCCCTTTCCTGTGAATCTTTGAGGGACTAATAATGGATGGCCTTTCTTCCTACCATGAGGGGATGAAGCCCACGAACTGGAAGGGTTGTAAAGTAAGAAATTCTTTTTGCATGATGAGACTAATAGCTTGGCCTCTTCGTGAACAGGTGCAAAGCTGCAAAGGAGCCAATAGTACTTTATTACCCAAACTGAGCTTCCTCATCAGGCCATGCTGACACGGGGCTGACTGCCCTGCCTGCTTCCTGCCAGCACCATCTGGCAGGTGCTGAAGCTTCCCTGTGATGAGCCAGGCTATATAATTGCCTCAAATGACAGGGTGTTTCTCTGAAGCCCTTATCCCCGCCATGAGCACAACTGTCACACAGAAGCCACTTAGGAAACTAGAAGCCATTCATCCCCAAGAATGACCCACACCACAGCGGTCAGTTTGCAGGCTAAGGGGATGACTTAATCAGAAAGGCTCATTTTCATGTTGGGTGGCTGCCACCAGCAAAGACCAGTTATAGACAGATGAAAATGAGGTCCAGCCCTCAGACTCACCCAGCAGCCCAAAAGAGATCCTGAACTTTATTTACAGGTCTTCCCATAGGCAGGCTTTCCAAAGTGCCTTCCCTATCTTTAACACATACCATGATGTCACTACATGAAATGTCACATATATGAAAGTATAATATGGTATAGCATCTTCCCTTCTTCTGTTTCCTGTGCCAAGCTCTCCTTTCATTTATCTGGGAAAACCTATTTAATGCTATCTTACTTCATTCTAGTTATGCTTATACTCCTCACAAACTGAGTTGCAAGTCTTCTTGACAATTTATAAAAAGATAATGCAAATTGTGACTCATGGGAAAGTAATAAGGACCTTGAAGTTACCACGGCTCACCAACTTGGCTTATTCTTCTACCTTTACTGCGAACACACTTCAACATTGGTCCAGCTATTAACAAAATGATACTTCAGAAACATACTCATGCTCTATGCTGACTAATTTCATCTTCTGGTTGTTGTTAGGTGCCGTCAAGTCGGCACTAACGCATAGCAACCTACGCACAGCAGAATGAAACATGGCTTACGCCCGTGCCAACCTCACAATTACTGCTATACCCGAGCTCACTGCTGCTGATACTGTGGCAATCCGTCTCATTGGGGGTCTCCCTCTTTTTCTCTGACCCTCCACTTTACCAAGCATGATGTCCTTCTCCAGGGACTGGTCCCTCCTGACAATATGTCCAAAGTATGAGAGGTGAAGTCTGGCCATCCTGGCTTCTAAGGAGCATTTCAGCTGTACTTCTTCCAACACAGATTTGTTTGTTCTTTTGGAGGGCCATGGTATTTTTAAATATTCTCCTTTAACATCATAACTCAAATGTATCAATTCTTTTATAGTCTTCTTTATTCATTGTCCTACTTTCACATGCATATGAGGTTATTGAAAATACCATGGCTTGGATCAGGTGCACCTTAATCCTCAAACTGACATCTTTACTCTTGAACACTTTAAAGAGGTCTTGTACAGCCTAGTATCAATCATTTCTATAGTCGCTATCTTTAACTTCCTAATAATAAACATTGCTTCTTTTCTTTTATTATTATTATATTTTAAATTTTTGGTGAAAATAGACACAACAAAACATACACCTGTTCAACAATTTCTACATGTCCAGATCCCTGGCATTGGTTAGGCTTCAAATTCCGTCACCATTCTCATGACTTGTATCCATATTGTTTCACCAACTTTTACTCCCTATGCCCTTAAAGGTCTCCTCTGTGTCTTGGAGTTACTGTTGTCAGATTGATTGCATATAGATCATTTTAAACAAAGCAAAATGTTTAAAGCTGATGTTTTTTATTAATTGAACTCAACTACTGTTTTGTTTATAAATAACTTCATAGGATAGTTTCAGGTGAAGGTTTCAAGATGATTTTAGGTCAAGAGATTTGGAGAGTTCAATAAGTCTGCAATCCATTGTTTCTTGTTTCCTCAGTTATTGTTATTAAGTGCCGTCAAGTTGGTTCAGACTCATAGTCACCCTGTTTAGGGTTTACAAGGAGTGACTGGTGAGTTTGAAGTGGTGACCCTGTAGTTAGGATTAAAAACAACAGCTATTTTTCTGTTCCGGTAATAAGCATGCACAACCCTTTTCTCTGGATTCTCTTTTCTAACAAGAAATCAGTCTGTTTCCAGTCTTAGTAACTGGATCAAGCCCTCATTCAATTTCTAGGTCACTAATTCTATGAGTTCAGAGGAGAAAAAAAAAAGTTGTTTTCTCTCACAGGGCAACCTGTAAGAGCTAGAACTCAATGGGAATTGCCTTGTTTGGGGAGTTTTGCATGTTTTCCATCTTTGGTAGGTATAATAGGGCTTTGTGTCAACATGACTAAGTCAGGATTCCTACAGTTTGGCAGTTGTTGTTGTTAAGTGCCATCGAGTCTATTCCAATCTATAGTGACCCTGTATAGGGTTTCCGAGGAACAGCCGGTGAGCTTGAACCACTGACCTTGCAGTTCAAACGACTGTGCAGTCTGACGCATTAGTCTACAACACCACATTGGGATGTGCTTATTTCCATGGTGATAAAACCTAATACAGGCATAGTTGGCTATGATGAGTGACCATGAGCAGACAACCAATTGAAAGGATGTTTCCTTGGGGGTGTGGCCTGCTGCCAATATAATGGAAGCACTTGCAGGCAGACTTGCACTCTCTTCTGCTGGGGACCTGGGACTCTACAATTGTAAACTATTTCCTTGATAATAAACATGTACGTTTCACTGGTTTTACTTCTCTAGAAAACCTAGCATAAGACACAGGGTATATATAGTCTTACCACTTTTCTATTGCTCTCTACTAGTAGAAAATATTTGAAATTTCCTTTTTTGGGCAGATTTCTGCTTTACAGAGGTTCCAGCTTTCACAGGTTTTTCTGTTTAATAAAAAAGCAACAATCTTAACACCTGTCCCTCCTTCCAACGGCAGATGAACCATGAGCCTCCTGTGGTTGTATGGTAGCGTCAATGCCAACTCACAGTAAAGCGTCCCTGGACTTTTTACACCTTCTTTGGCCCTAATTCCACTATCAGTCCTAGTTAAAGATCCGAGATTGGGTTAAAACTCTCCCCCCTTGTTAATGCAGGGAGTTAAGACATGCAACATCCAACCACAGTGCTATTTATCCTGCTTAGTGTTTGCTCAGACTGCAGTTGTGGCCAGATAGTAGCACTCCAGAGTTTTATTGGCTTCCAGCACACACGAGAATCATTTGGCGGGCTTGTTACACAGATTGTTGGGTCCCACTCCTGCAGTTTCCCAGTCAGTAAATTTGGTAGTGGGGGACTGATAATTTGCATTTCTGATGAGCCCCCAGGTAATGCTGTTGCTGGTCCATGGAGCACACTTTGAGAATCAATGTTTGACATTTATGTTGTTGCAGCATTTATGTCTAGGAAGCCCCGCTAGACAGGAAGCCCTGGTAGTGCAGTGGTACAAAGGATGACTGCTAACTGAAAGTTTGTAAGTTTGAACCTACCAGTCACTGCCCTAGAGGAGACAGATGCGGCAGTCTGTGTTTGTAAAAATGGCAGCCTTGGAAACCCTATGGGAATGTTCTACTCTGTTCTTCTAGATTGCTAACTGTGGGTTCAAACAGAGTCAGTGCCAATACCCAGCATTAGAGCAGCACATAGACCTCCACAGAGAGAGGCAGTATGTGATGTTCATTGGCCGGGAATAGAACCTGGTCTTTTACATGGAAGATGGGGATGTTACCACTGAAACACTAATGCCTTCTTCTCTCTTTTTAAAAATTTCCACTGAAGAATTATCATTATTTCAAAACAGGAAATGTGTGCAGCTTTGTCACAGACAGATAGAACTTGAGCCTCACTTTGTATTTTAACTTTTTCTTGTGAATTGAGTGAAGGTTTGCAGAGCAGATCAACAGTTTTACATTCAACAAATTGTATACTTTGCTTCATTTTTAAATTTGAAAGGACTTGCTAATATAGCATTTCACAGATGCTTAGCAGAGTCCACAAAAACTGTACAATGTTCCCTCAAGAATTAAGGAACATTGTATCTTGATCAAAGCAGTTTTCTTAGAATCATGCCTTTCTTGTTTGCAAAATATATCAGTACCAATAGCCATTGTGTATCTGGAGAATAAAATCCTGAATGGGAAAAGCAGTGGTCTTAAAAGATATTTTTAGATGATATTTAGAATGATATTTCTGGTTATTGCACTGGCCTGCAATGTTGGTTTGAACCACAAAGTTGGCGGTTCAAGCTCATCAACCTGCTCCTCAGAAACTCTATACAGGGTCACTATGAGTCAGAACTGTCTCGATGGCACTTTAACAACAACATACGGAGTTTTGCTGTGGTGCTGTAGAATAAGCACTAGATTTCTAACCACAAGGTCAGCGGTTCAAATTCATCAGCAGATCCTTGGAAACCCTATACAGGGTCACTATAAGTTGGAAGGGACTTAACAGCACATAACAAATACAATAATACATCAAATGCATGTGAAAGTTGGACACTGAATAAGGAAGCCAGTATAAGAATCAATGCATTTGAATGACGGTGTTGGAGAAATTATTGACAGTACAAGGACTACCATAAGAAGCACCGGCAGAATGTTCCTTAGAAGCGAGGACTGCAAGACTTAGTGTCTCATACTTCAGACACGGTTTCAGGAGGGGCCAGTTCCTGGCCAAGGACAACATACTTAGTAAAGGAAACGGTCAGGAAAAAAGAAGAAGACCTCCACTGAGCTAGACTGACATCTTGGCAGCAGCAGTGGGCGCAACTGTAACAGCAAGTGTGAGGATGGCACAGGACTGGGCAATGTTTTGTTACATTGTCCATCAGGTCATTAGGACAGTAGCCAACTCAATAGCACCAAACAACAACAAATACATTTAATCTGGTTTTCATTTCTTCATAACATTTTCTATCTTTCCAAGACTTCATGCATGGTGTGTTTTAAAATGTCTCTTACAGGAGTCCTGGTATGGTGCTGTTGGATAAGCATGTTAATCACAAATTTGGTGGTTCAAACCTACCAGCTGCTTCTAGGCAACCCTATACAAAGCTGCTATGAGTCAGAACTGACTCAATGACACTTAAAAATAACAAAATATGGGAAATGCCATTCCACAGTATTCTCTATAAAGTTACCCCATATTGTTGCTTTCAAATGGGGTTTTGTAAATGCTAAACCTAATCATGATAAACATTTATAAGGAAGAAGCAAATTAATTTAGATTTCTAGGCCATCACTAATCAATTGGCACTAATTTCAAGATAAGCAGAGTGGAGAAGCCTGAGGCTGAGTCTGGTGGCCTCTGACATGGATGGATCAGCAGTGGTGCCATGGGATAAAAACGTGTGTGTGTGTGTGTGTGCACGCGTGCATATGAGTGTCTATGTCAGCATGGCACCACATTTAGACCAACTTCAAGCAACAGCAAAGAAAAATATCACTTTGGCTGCTTGTGAATGACAAAATCATGAAGACTACTATATATTTCCACCACACATCTGTCAGTTTGTCCCATTGTAGTGGCTTACGTGTTGCTATGATTCTGGAAGCTATGCCACAGGTATTTTCAACACTAGCATGCTCACTCAAGGTGGACAGGTTTCAGATGAAATTCTAGACAAAAACATACTAGGAAGAAGGAGAGACTGACTACTTTCAAATATTTAGTCACTGAAATCCTTATGAATAGCAGTGAAACACTGTCCGATAGCACCAGAGTATTGGATATTTAAGCATGATGAAGACCACTAGAATATTGTCAGGTATAGTGCTGGAAGACGAGCTCCTCAGGTTGGAAGGCACTCAAAATATGACTGAGGAAGAGCTGCCTCCTCAAAGTAGAGTTGACCATGATGATGTGAATGGAGGAAAGCCTTCAGGGCTTTCATTTGCTGATGCGGTGCAATTCAAAGGTAAGAGAAATAGCAGTAAACTTCCATTAATAACCAGAATATGGAACATATGAAGTATGAATCTAGGAAATTTGGAAATTGTCAAAAATGAAATGGAATGCATAAACATCGATATTCTAGGCATTAGGCATAAGCTGATAGAGACTGGTATTGGTCACTTTGAATCTGACAACCACGTGGTTTACTGTGCCAGGAATAACAAATTGAAGAGGAATGGCATCTCATTCATCGTCCAAAGAACATTTCAAGATCTGTTTTGAAGTATAATGCTTTCTGTGACAGGAAAATATCCATACACCTACAAGGAAGACCAGTTAACACAACTATTACTCAAATTTATGCACCAATCACTAAAGCCATCATATGTTACACCAAACAGATTGACAGTTTGGGACTTCACTTAAAGGGTGAGCAACAAGTCTTTAGCCTTCTTTTGGAGGAGATAGCAAGAAATTGAAAAGGCACATGCTAACTTCTCTACTCTCCTAAGTGGCCTCAAGTTAACCATTTTGAATACAAGACATGCCCATATTGTCTGGCAGGAAACGTGTATCCCTACAAAGAAGGTCGATAGTAAGCTATGATATTATCTTAGTACCTAAGAAGCCATATTATCCTGAAATCCACTACCGTCTACTTGGGATGAAGTGCAGAGGGACACGAATGGGCCAACGTCTTTCTATGCATTTTAAAGGGCATTCCTGCAAATAATTGTAAAAGATCTGAAATTTTACCCTATTTATAAGCTAAAAGGAGCTCTGGTATGGCATTTTAGGATAAGCACTACAATTCATAAAATCAGCTGTTCAAACCCATCACCCACTCCTCAGAAACACTAATATGATCACTACGAGTTGGAACTGACTCGACGGCACTTAACAACAACATACGCTAACAAGATAGCTTGCTAGCATTTTATTGATGCTAACAGAAGACATGAGTCCCCTGCATCAAAGACAAACGACTTTCCTAGGCACAACAATAGCAGTAGCCAGAAGTCAGTGTTTTCTCACACCAGTTCCTCAGGTGAAATACACACAAGAGGAGCCAAAGCTCTGGAAACTCAAATCCTTTATAATAGGCAGTAAGCGCATCTGACATTTGCTAGGGGACACTTTCTTTGTTTTCCAAGGCTGTCTACTACACAAACTTCTTTTTAAAGAACCCAGAATAAAGAGCCCTGGGTGATACAAATGGTTAAGTGCTTGACTGTTCGTTGAAAGGTTGACGGTTCAAATCCACCCAGAGTCATCTCATTAGACAAGCCTGAAAATCTGATTCAGGAAGGTCAAAGCCTTGAAAAGTCTTTGGAGCAGTTCTTCTCAGTACACATGGGATTGCCATGTATTGCAATGGACTGGACAGCAACTGACAACAGTACCTCTGCTTACAAGATGTGCAAGAGACCCATGGGAAATTCTTTGTCATCAAATCCTTGACTTTGCTGCTATTGGCTGTGGCAGAAAAGCAGGTTGTGTGTCTACACAGCATAATGGTACTCTTTCCCCAAGCAAGCAAATGCGTTCAGTGAAGTCACAAGAATTCTACATATCCCAAAGAGAATGTACACCTAAACAATGACTGTTGGCTATATGGATACAGCTACAGGGATTCTATGTTAAAATATATATGGTTTCACTATAAATGCTCAAACGTTAGCCACATTTTAAGGCGTGATCACAAAACACACATCTTTAAAGAGACACATTCTCATTTCTCATGCTTTATTATTTGAATTGGAATGCTGAATTTAAATTTTAGATTCTTGTGAAAAGACAGAAAGATACTTACATTTACATATCATCTTATACAGAACATAAAAATCACTCATCAAAAGGAGAATACTAATTCTAACCAAGTAGTCCTCTTTTTAAAAATTAATTCAAAGCTTGCGGGCAAAACAGGAAAAAAAAACAACCTGATTTATTCACTCTGAGATTAAACTTGTTTCTTCCATGGTATAACATTATTTTCCCTACGGCAATTATTATATTCATACATGGATTTTATTTCAGCTAAATATTACCTGTTTATATCCAGATAGTTAAATCCCTGCTTATCTCCCAAAGGTGACCACAGCACCATAGAATAAATGAGTGCACCCCAGGATTAGTTTTCCTGATACCATAGTGGGTTACAAATTGGACTGCTAACCACAAGGCCAGCAGTTCAAATCCAGCAGCTTCTATGAGGGAGAAAGATGAGACTTTCTGCTCCCGTAAAGATCTGTAGTCTCGGAAACCCTTTGTAGGGTCAGTATGAGTTGGGACTGACATGACAGCACACAGAGCAGCAGAAGGAGGATTATTTTTTTTAATTGAATCTCGTATTTAGACATTTTCAGAGTAATAATCCTTAAAAAGTAACATGCATGCAAACTGCATTTCTTTACTTTTTAGATCAATCATTTCTTCTGGTTACTCTTTGTGCTACTAAAAGGTAAATACCACACCTTTGCTGTAATAAATAAAAGAATGATATTTACTTCAAAAAAGTACCTTTCCATGAATAAGGAGCATACTAGATTTTTCAGAATTACAATGATTCAAATTTAAAATGGCAATAGAAAGAAATGCTAACAGAAAGCTGGCTTAGCTTCCCCATAGACACAGGAAAAGAAACAGTGGATTGTACAAATGGGCATCCTGATTACTATGCACTGATGTGTCCCCCTAAAATATGTGTTGAATTCCTGTCTTTGTACTCATGGGTGCACTTATCGATTTCCTGATTGGAAATAAGACTTTTTATTTTATGAAGTTAATGAGATTGTACCAACATGGGATGGAACCTAAACCTAATCACATCCAAGGTACCAAAAGATTGAAATAGACACAGAGATACATACAGGGGGAAAAACAGATACCATCTGAGGATTGTCTACAATCCAGAGAATATCTGGTACCTTGGATGTGATTAATATTTGGTACCTTGGATGTGATTAAACAGATACCATCTGAGGATTGTCTACAAACCAGAGAATATCTGAGGCTACAGACAAGGAGACCCAGACGTGGACTTTAAGCCTCCCAAACTTTGAGAAAATAAATTTCAGTTCTTTAAAGCCACCCACTTGTGTTACTGGTATTATAGCAGCCCTCGGCAACCAACACACACTGACCATGGACTGAGCTTCACCAAGAGCAACTCTCTGAAGGGGGACGTTAAGCAGTCATCAGTGAAGGAGGCTCAGAACACAAGGGCTGTGTTTACTTTAGCAGACCATGAAGCAATACTGCAATGGTGTAGGTGGTGGGCAGAGCCACTCCGTGCTACACACACATGAAGCCCTGACGTAGTCCATGTTTCTGAGAGGGTGAATGTGAACCACAATTCCTCCCCAACTTCCTGCTTATTTTAAAGTTAAAAAAATAAGAGGGGGAAAAGAAGAAATGCAATGAGCAAGCCTTTCACCTTTTAAATCTACATAGATAACCACATTTGATATGGTATCGTTGTCCTAAATGCATATGTAAATTTAGTTTAAAAGAAAAGAAAGAAAGATGGGAAAAAGTATTCCAAAACCTTGATGGCAACTCGGTGAATTCAGACATATGAGATGCAGCTCATAACCAATTCTTCAGTATCCAAAGCAGTCTAGAGGCATCTTTCTTTAATACACTTAAATGCATAGAGAAAACAGTAACCTACTTTAATTCTCATAATAATCTTGCAAAGTACTATTATTATTCCCACTTACAGATGATCAAACTGAGGCTCACAGAGTAAGAAATTTGCCCCAAGTCACAGAGCTGCAGGTGGTAGTGGTGGTGTGCCCTTGAATTATAGGTACCCTGTATTGGGTTTCTGAGGTTGTAAATCTTTACAGGAGCAAAAAGACTCATCATTCTCCCTTGAAGTGGCTTGTGGATTTGAACTGCTGACTTGTGGTTAACAACCCAATATGTAACCCACTACATTACCAGGATTCCTAGTCACAAAGCTAGTAAATGGTACAACATTCAAGAAGATGCCCCAAATTCAGTAATCAAGATGAGAAGCATTCATTATGAACAATCATTCAAAATGTTACATATAGACAGGATCAGGATTTTGGATATTTTTGTCTTTTGCCTCAGGCACAGCATTGCTTAAGAGTCTTGGTGTGTACACACTGTAGGATCAGCACTGGACTGCTAACCACAAGGTTGGCAGTTCAAACCCACCAGCCACTCCTTGGAAACCTCACAGAGTCGCTAGGAGTTTGAACCTACTCAACGGCACTTAACAATAACACAGTCGGTAACCTCCTTTTCTCCATAGAGCTGATGCTAGTTTGTAATGAACACGTGCAGTGTGATTGTTGGGTTAATGTCTCTCTAGAAGACAGTACACTTCATGAGAGCAGAGCACAGTCTATGTTTGCTTCTCGTTTGATTACAGATGACTGAAGGATAAGTGTGGTGGGGAGGGAGGAGAAGGATGATGGGCAGGGTAGTCTGGGTGTCACAGAAGGAAGGGGACATGCACCCACATGTTATACAGGCAACCCTAACATGATACTGCATCCAAAAGAGGAATTCATTGAAAAAATAAGGAATACAAAGCTACACAGAATTGTAATGAATTATGTGCTTGAATAATGTTGTTGTTGTTAAGTGCCATTGAGTCGATTCCATCTCACAGAGACCGTGTGTCCAGTGCATTAACCCATAGTGCCACACCAGTAATCAGTGAGGTAAATAACCAAAGGCCTCTATAGGCCATACAAGGTTGCTATAAGTCGAAATCTACTCGATAGCAATGAGTTTTGTGTTTTTTGGTTTATAGGCTCATGTTACAAAGAAAATTGAACTGAAAATAAAATAAATTGGGCTGGATGCATATTAGAACTGAAAATAGGATCCAGATACTATTTCTTCCTGTAGCTAAAAGATCCTACCTCTATCTACACAAGACTTGTAGGAGCTACCGTTGTTTTTAAGTGCAGTCAAGTCGCTTCTGATTCATAGTGACCCTGTGTAGGGTTTCTGAGGAGCAGCTGGTGGGTTTGAACCATTGACCTTGACCAGTGCTTATCCTATAGTGCCACACCACAGCCCTGCTGACAATTTTAGCAAGGTTCTCTGTAACAGTAACGATTCTGCTAACTAGGCTATTTAAAGTCTCAATAGCAGAAATTCAGCATAGATAGCTCAAATATTTAAGAGAGAGAAGGTTTCATGATGTCACTAATGGTGATGAATTTCAAAAATCTACTACAGTACTTACTGGCTATCTGATTCTACATCTGGAAGGGGCATTGCTTTTCCACCCTTGAGTTCATTAGGGTCAAAAATACTACACAGATATAGATTCTCCTATCTTGATGAGCTTGAGGAAAAAGAATGTTTCCTGTTTCTTAACTCTTTGTTTTTACAATTTTGTACAAAAGCTATTAGGTTAACTGTTTGTTTGAGAGGTTGTCAGAATGGGAAAAGGCAGCAAGATAAGGAGAATAATCGTCTGAGATAGAAAAATAATTCAGTAGGAGAGCCATCTGCTTTCCTTTTTGGTATGCTCCGGATTCTGAGAGTTGAGCTGGTCATGATGAAAACGATCTGGTGATACCCTTGAATAATCCCTCAGAGCACTCCCTTTTGCTCTTCAAGGTTCCATCACATGGAGTTTGCCACCTTACTGGTCTCCAGGTAGGCAACAAGTTAAAATATTGAGGTTTCATGGTTAAGTCATAAATTCAAAGCTTGATATGAATGAGTGACTTCTGAGTAAAATCTCGAATACACCTTAACAACACAATAAATTCTAAGAACATAAAAAATCTTAAAGATGCTGTTTTATCTCAGTTGACACATCGTCCTACTCTCTGCTGTCATTAGTACTTCATCATACTGCTCTGAAACGTTGCTCAATTTTCATTGTTTTTGCAATTCTTTAACAGAGAATTTTGAAGTTCATTACTGTCAGTGATGAAACCTTCTCATCCTTAAATAGATTAGCAATTTATGCAGACTTTCTGTTACTGAGACTTTAAATAGCCCTGTTAGCATGTTAAAAGATGTATTTTTAGATAATTTGAGCATCTCGAAAAACTCAAGTTATAATTATACTCATTCAAGATCAAGATAGGTGCAAATAATTCAATTTTTAAAAATTATTACGTTTTTCAAATGTAATACATAGCACACACTTAAAAGATTAAAATCTGAGCACTTTTATGATCTGCAGATACACTAGAACACAGCTGGTTTTCTTTTGAAGTAATTCTGGCAGGATATGACCAATGTCATATTTGTTTGAGACACACTCCTACACAGTATCCTTTCCTTTCCATTTCAAAAGGTCTGTTAGAACCTAAGAAATTAAAACTGATGTTATCATACAGCGTTAATGTTGTTAGGTGCCATCAAGTTGGTACTGACTCATAGCAACCTTATGCACAACAGAACGAAACACTGCCTGGTCTTAGCCAACTTCATAAGCATTGCTATGTTTGAGCCCATTGCTGCTACCATTGTGTCAGTTCATCTCGTTGGGAGTCTTCCTCCTTTTCACTGACCTTCTATTTTACCAAGCATGAAGTCCTTCTCCAAGAACCGGTCCCTCTTGATAGTATGAGAGACGAAGTCTGGCCATCCTGACTTCTAAGGAGCATTCTGGCCGTACTCCTTCCAATAAGATTTGTTTGTTTCTTTTTTTTATTTGACAATCCATAATACTTTTAATATTCTCTTCCAACACCATAACTCAAATGTATCAATTCTTCTACAGTCTTCTTTATTCACTATCCAACTTTTACATGCAAATGAAGCTATTGAAAATGCCATGGCTTGGGTCAGGTGCATCTTAGCGCTCAAACTAACATCTTTGCTCTTGAACACTTTACAGAGGTTTTGTGCAGCAGATTTGCCCTAATGCAATATGTCGTTTCATTCCTTGACTTCTGCTTCCATGAGTGTTGATGGTTGATCCGAGCAAAATGAAGTCTTTGAAAACTTTCTACTTTAATCTTTTCTCCATTTATATGGATGTTGTTTATTGGTCCAGTGGTGAGGATTTTTGTTTACACTGATATAAGGCTATAATACAGCTGTTAAGTGCCGCTGAGTCAGTTCTGACGGATAGCGACTCTGTATAGGATTTCTGAGGAGCAGCTTGAGGTTCAAACTGACCTTGCGGTCCAGTGCTTTATCCTACAGTGCCACACCATACAGTTGTTGTTGTTATTGTTAAGTGCTGTCAAGTTGGTTCCGAATCATAGCGATAGGGTAACCTTAAATCCTTACTCACTGATTTTTTTTCATTGAATGATTTACAAACTCTGGTACTTTGGGGTTGTGAGGCACCTTGCAACAATTCTGACACACCAGTGTGACTTCTAAGCTAATGTTACACCAAGCATATATTTAGCATATAAAAACATAAATTACTTTAGGTGTCCAGACACACTAGCCGAATGTCTGAGTGATTAATTGTACCTCCTCAAGTAAGAATTATGACAAAAGAGAGAGAAAACTGGCTACTAATTTTAATCCTATGTAATGGACATGTAATTTCCTGGGCTAAATCTGTAATTCAGATCTTATCAATCATCTTACAACAAATTAACATATCTGGATCTAAATTGACTAAGCAGGCTTTTATACCCATTTGTGAAATTTTTCAAGAGTGAATTTCACCCTTATTTTTAAAGAGTAGCTTTACTGAACTCGAATTCATATGCCATACAATTCAGTCCTGTAAAGTGTACAATTCAGTGGTTTTTAGAATATTCACAGTTAACTATCATTACAATTTAATTTTAGAACATTTGTCTCACTCCCCAGAGAAATCCCGTACCCACTAGCAGTCATCCCTATTTCTAACTCTCCCCCACCTAGCTCAAGACAGCCAGCAACCCAATTTCTGTCTCTAGATTTGTCTGCGTTAGATGCTTCATATAAACAGAATTCATACAATATGTGACCTTTTGTGATTGGCTAATTTCATTCATCATAATATTTTCAAATTTCATCCATGTTGTAGCATGAGTAAGTATTTCATTCTCTTTGGCAGTTGAGTAATATTTCATTGTATGGACGGACTACATTTTGTTTATATAACCATCAGCTGTTGAGTATTTTTTTCACTTTTTGACTATTCTGAATACTGCTGCTATGAAGATTAGTGTACAAGCTTTTGTGTGTGCACATGCTTTAATTCTCTTGAGCATATACCTTAGAGTGGAATTGCTGGGTCATATCGGAGTCCTGGTGTGGCCCTGTGGGTTAATGCGCCAGAATGCAAAGCCATTTGAACTGCAAGGTTGGCGGTTCAAGCTTACCGGCTGCTCCTTGGAAACCCTATAGAGAGTCACTATGGGTCAGAACCAACTCAATGGCACTTCACAACAACAACAACAACAATGGAGTCCTGGTGTGGCATTATAGAATAAGCACTTGACCGAAAGGTTGGTTTGAACTGCAAGATTGGTAGTACAAACTCACCAGCTGCTCCTTGTAAGCCCTGTATAGGGTTGCTATGAGTCAGAACTGAGTCGATGGCATTTAACAACAACAATGGTAACTATGCCTAGCATTTTGAGGACCTGTAAGACTCTTTTGCAAAGAGACAGCAGCATTAACAGTCTTCATAGCACAGTACATGGGCTCCAGCTTCTTCACGTTTTCATCAATACCTGGTATTGTCTGGTTTTCTGATTAGAGTCAGTCCTTAGAATTGCATTTCCATTACTGTCAACGATGACAAACATTTTTCATGTGCTTAATGGTCATGCGCCAGACTGCAAAGCCGTTTGAACTGCAAGGTTGGTGGTTCAAGCTCACCAGCTGCTCCTTGGAAACCCTATACGGGGTTGCTATGGGTCAGAATCGACTCAATGACACTTGACAACAATGGTCATTTGCATACTTCTTTGAAGAAATGTCGGTATCATTCCTCAACCCATTTTTAATAAGTCCTTTGGTGATTTTCTCACATTCTATGGGTTAATTTTTCACTTTCTTGAAACTGCATTTTATTTATTTATTTTTTTTACAGTACTACATGACCTTTTATAAAATCTAATGAAAATTGCAGATTGAGTTGGTATTATTGTTGTTAGGTGTTGTGGAGTCAGTTCGGACTCATAGCGACCCTATGCACAACAGAAGGAAATATTGCTTAGTCCTGTGCCATCCTCACAATTATTATGTTTGAGACCATTGTTGCTGGCATAGTGCCAATCCATCTTGTTGAGTCTTCCTCTTTTTCATTGACCCTCCACTTTGCCAAACATGATGTCCTTCCCTAGGAACTGGTTCTTCCTGACAACAGGTCCAAAGTAAAAGAGAGAAAGTCTCACCATCATCCCTTCTAAGGAGCAATCAAGTTATACTTCTTCCAAAACAGATTTGTTCTTTCTTCTGGTAGTCCATGATACTTTTAAATATTCTTCATCCAAACCATAATTCAAATGCATGGATTCTTCTCATGTCTTTGTTTTCACATGCATATGAGGAAATTGAAAACATAGTGGCTTGGATTGGGTATACCTTAGTCCTCTGACATCTTTTCTCTTTAACACTATGTTTAGTTGCTGTAGTTAGTTGTTGTGCACAGAGCAACCCTGTACACAACAGAATGCAACACTGCTCAGTCCTGCACCATTGTCATAATTGTCATGTTTAAACTCATTGTTGCTGCCACTGTGTCATATCATCTCCTTGGGTATCTTCTTCCTTTCTGGTGATCCTCCCCTTCTCTAGGGACTGATGTCTCCTGACAACATGTCCAAAGTATGAGACACGAAGTTTCACCATCCCTGTTTCTAAGGAGCATTCTGACTGCACTTTTACAGCAGATTTGTTTGTTCTTCTGGCTCTCCAAGGTACTTTCTATATGTCCTCAACACCAGAATTCAATGGCATTGATTCTTCTACAGTCTTCCTGATCCATTGTCTGACTTTCACACATGTATGACACAATTGAAAATACCCTTGTCCATGTTTAACTGGATTGATGGGAATGACAATGTCACTGTATTTCACATAAGTAAAGGATCTGACGAGACAGCGAACAACTGTCTAAAGAAGAGACACATGTCACCTTAATTGTTGTTGTTGTTGTTGTTGTTAGGTGTCATCGAGTCGGTACCGACCCACAGCAACCTTATGCACAGCAGAACGAAACACTTCCCAATCCTGGGCCAACCTTACTACCGTTGCCACGCTTGAGTCCATTGATGCTGCCACTTGGCCAATCCATCTTACCAAACATGATATCCTTCTCCAGTGACTGGTCCCTCCTGACAGTATGTCCAAAGTATGAGAGACAAAGTTTGGCCATCTTGGCCTTCAAGGAGCACTCTGGCTGCACTTCTTCCAAAACAGATCTATTGGTTCTTTTGACAGCCCATGACACCTTAATAGAATGTCTTAAATATGCATTAAGCTGGCTTTTAGTCTGGGTCTTTCTACTCACATTCTGCTAGAAAAGATAATAAAATAATGAATTATCTTCTGAACAATGAGCAAGAAGGTAGAGAAGGATGCAATGGGTCTATCACGCTAAAAGCAAATGCAGACAGTAAATATACTTAAGAATTAAATGACGGAAAAGCTGCCCTTCTAAAATCCCAACAGTCCTTAGATATGGGTTTCTTATATATAAAGAAAACAAGTAATTTATAGCCTGCTCTTTGGTATAAGTCAATAAATATGGTAATTACTTAAATGATCAACTTGAATTTTTTTAGATAAATTGCTTTAAATGATTCCATTTGTTTCTGTCTTAAAACAAAAGTAAATAAAAACATAAACATTCTTCTTAACTTTGATGAAATGAAAAAAAATGTAATAAGTACTTGAGCTATTTCCTCATGTCTTCAATTATATACTTGTTTTCAATTACATAATTGTTTACACGGTATATACTATTAACTTTACATATGTCAATAACCTAACTACCCATTTTATATATGCATTTATTTCTACTCGAATATTTTCTTTTATATGAAGTACATTGTGGGCAATTTCTAAAAAATGAATGATGGGTGCCCTCAGAAAGTTTCAGGTCCAGTCATTGTTGTTGTTAAGTGCTGTTGAGTTGGTTACCAACTCGTAGCTTCCTGTATAGGGTTTCCGAGAAGTGGCCAGTGGGTTTGAACTGCCGATCTTGCAGTCAGGTGCATTATCCTGCAGCACCACATCAGGACTCCTCCTGTATAGTAGGGGAGCTCCAACACAAGGAATAAAAGGAGAAATGGTACAAGAATGACAGAATGTGCTATGAGAGTTTGTTGTTAAGTGCCATCAAGTCAGTTCTGACTCATAGCGACCATGTATAGAGATTCCAAGGAGTGGCTGGTGAGCTCTAACCACCGATAAAGACAGATTATATTGGGATTATGAATCAAAAAGGTTTCATGGAATAGGAAGTATTTGAATCAGATCTTGGCAAGTATTTGAAAGGATATTGGAGGAGATCTCTTACAAGTTGCCCAAGGGCTGAAGGTGGCATTATAACTGCTCTCCAGACAATGCAGGTAAAAATGCTCCAGTGACAGCTGAGAGGCAGAGAGTGACAATGTCTATGTGTCTGTGTTTAGGGGGCTGTTTTTCCAGCAAACTCAGAAGAGTTCAGTGTGGAATGACTGCCAAGCTCAAGGCTGCTCTACTCCTGAGAGAAAAGAATTAAGTTTGGCTTTGAATGAACCTGGCATAGTTAATGATTAAACTAAACTAGACACAATAATAACTATGCTGAGAGAGTGTTTCAAGGATGGGAGTGTCTGGAAGACATTTGCTTAAGTACAGTTGAAAGGATAAGAGCCTGAGTTTTCTTCTAGGAGTATGGAGACAGGTCTCCATACTGAGCAGTTGTGCAAGCAAACAACCATGGCTGCTAACCAAAAAGTTGCTGGTTTGAGGCCATCCAGAGGTGATTTGGAAGAAAGCCTGGTGATCTATAAAGGGAGTTTCAAAAAAAATTAGTGGAAAACGCAATAGAAAGATAATGGAATTTTCCATGAACTTTTTGGAGCAACCTCATACTTAAAAAAAAACCAGTCACTGAAAACTCTATAGAGCACAATTTTATTCTGATACACACAAAGGGTTGGTGTGAATTGAAGCTAACTCTGTAGCAACTGGTATGTAACTGTACCCTATGAGTCCTGCTCCTTCAGACTTTTTACCAATTAAATCAGAATCTCCAGGGTAGAACCTAATCATTAGTATTTTATTTATTTCATAGGTGATTACAACATGCACCTCCGTTTGAGAGCTGATGTTTTAAAACACTTCTTTGTTCCCTAGTCTCTAAGCATACTGGTCTTTGGTAATCACATTAAAATTTTTTTAAAATGAGCAAACAATGTCAAAATAGTATGCTGTTTTGGTTGTTGTTAGGTGCCATGGAATCGGATCCGACTCACGGCTATCTTACGCACAACAGAACAAACAACTGCCCGCTCCTGAGCCATCCTTACAATCTTAGTTAAGCTTGAGCCCCTTGCGGTTGCTGCTGCGCCAATTCGTCTCATTGAAGGTCTTCCTGTTTATCATGGACCCTTTACTTTACCTAGCATGATGTCTTCTCCAAAGACTGTTCCCTCCCGAAAACATGTACTAAATATGAGAGATGAAGTCTTGTCATTGTGGCCTCTAAGGAGTATTCTGGCTGTATTTCTTCCAACACATTTTTGTTTGTTCTAGCAATCCATGATCCTTTCAATATTATTCTCCAACACTACAACTCCAATGTATCTTCTACGGTCTTCCTTATTCACTGTCCAACTTTCACATACATATGAAGTTATCGAAAATGCCTTGGCTTGGGTCAGGAACACCTTAGCCCTCAAACTGACTTCTTCGCTCTTGAATACTTTAAAGAGGTTTTGTGCATCAGATTTGCCTAATAAAATAGCATATTTGCCTGAAGAATATTATAAGAAAGTCAATTTTACTGATTTCATATCACAAATCATTAACTCTCTAAGATCTTGTTATTATTTTTGTGGCAGGGGAGTTGATTTATTTTATGAGTCTTAAATCATCAGTGAAAGAATTACATGCAGGCCTTTAGTCTGAAATCATAATTGAATCTCAAGGGATTCTACAAATATGATTGGCATGTTCTGCAGTACAGCAGAAAGAGTACAATTACACAAGTCGTTGCAATGTTAGGTAGACCATGACTAGTTACACAGAGTCATACAGATAACATGAGACGAGGACCTAGAACAGGGAGAGACTAATGCCAGTTGAGTCACCATTAAATGTGATGGCTTTGACGTGGATATTGGAATCTTCCAGTAAAGAAAAAGGAGCAAGAGATGAATATTGAAGGGGACATACATCAGGAAGAGAATCATGCAATTTGACAGAAGCAAAACTAAGTGAAAGGAGATGAATTTGGAAAAGGAGATTGAAGCTGCTTCCAGAAGGATCTTGAGTGTCTAAGTGTGAGGTTCTTGAAAAATAGAACAGCATTTTCTATCATAGTTTTTAGACCTTTCTGTAGTGTGTGGCACTATTAACCACTGACTGCCCTCCTTTTGGCACGTTTTTCCCTCAGCTTCCTAGACACCACAACCTTTTCTCTTATTTTTTGAATCTCTGGTTCCAGACCCCTTTAGACTTCTCTTTCTCTACTCATCCTATATGTCTCTCATTCACTGACATTTCTTAAAAGTTTCTTATTCCCAGAATAGAAGAGGCAGAATTCTATTATACTCTGTCTTCATGTGTTTGGACAGCAAGCTAGAACCTCTATATCATTCATTCTATTCATTCTTTCTCCTTCACCTCAAGAAGTCACCAATGGTTAATTTTTATTATGTGATTTCACCCGAATTTTTAAAAGTCAGATAGTTCTCCTTAACCTCCTTCTACTTTCCCCTTCTTTGGGTGGTACCAGCCACCTGAAAACCCTAAGAGCCCCTAACTAGACATCATTCCTCCAACATCCGTTCATTTTCCAGATTATCATTACAAAATCCTCATCACGTACCTTCCTCACTTGGGTCCCCATAGCTCAACTCCCAGGTTCATGTTCAGCCTTTCTACTTAGCACATATGGTCCCTTACAATTAGACAGCTGCTCACTTCTGATGCATTTCTTCCCACATACACCTGCAGTTCTAGTTATTCCAAACCACCTTGAATGTGCCATTTGTCAAGGTTCTTAAAATAACAAGTTGCTTTTGAGTCAATGCTGACTCATGGTGTCCCTATATATGTCAGAGCAGAACTGTGCTCCACGGGGTTTTCAGTGGCTGATTTTTTCAGTAGATCATAGACCTTCCTACTGAAGCACGTCTGGGTGGACTCAAAACTCCAACCCTCCAGCTACCACTCAGTCAGAGTGGGTAACTGCACCATCCAAGGTTTCCTTCAGATTCCTCAACCTCCCCTTCTTGTTCTTCAAGTCTCAACTCCTCACCCAGGAAGCCTGTCAAGACTTCCTGCTCAGAGTCAGGTGGCTTTCGTTTATACCCAGCTCATGTTTTATACTGAAATGCAACTGTTGACGTATGTGTCTGTTTCCAGGATAAGATTTCCACTCATGCGGACACACATCTATGAGAGGCCTACCATACTTCACTACATTTGTTCATAAGTCTGTTTCTACTGGCAGCCTGTAAAGTCCTCGCGGGAGAAGGCAGGGCACTTATCTTGTTGTGCTTTGCATCTTGCTCACTCAGCACAGCACCTGGCACATAATTAGCACTCAGCTGAATAGATAATCAGAGTGAAGGGCTCATTCATCCACTTTTGAACGACTGAACCAGCAATTTGAACAACAAACTGGGGTTAGACTTTGACAGAAGATAAGAATTAGATGCTACTAGTAAAAGTCAGGAGAGCCGATGCAATTGACAGATGGTGTGCTTTAATTAATTTAATCCACTGGCTGGTCCAATTCTCCTATCTAAGCTTTAAATCCACCTAATTGCTTTATTCCTCTGTCTTCTCACTTCAGTCTCAGTCACTGGATACTAGATCACATCATATCTTCTACATAGCCACAGGGAAAAAGGAGAAAGACCCGCTATCCTTTCCTTTTTATTCTGTCCCATTCTTTTAGAGAGAAATACTATGCCATGAATTCTCCCAGGAATAATTGTATTTAATGAACAGCAAGATGCATTCATTCACAAATACCAGCGCTGGCTCCATCAGGGGGCTATCAGAATCTGTGAGCAGTTTCCATCAGTTTGTATAAAAAGCTTGATGCTGGGTTTCTAAATGGATATTTGATCTGGTCAGATTTTCTCCTAAAGAAATGCAATAGAATGCCCAGTTTGCTCATAGCAGTCTATGGGTGGCATGATGCTTTCCTGAGGACAACACACCCACTGGGCTAGGAGGAGGGATTTCCATTGTTATTAGATCTTTTGTGAAAGCCAGGTCCACACTGTTCATAGGGCTGGCTGTTTCAAGTGAAACCTTACTGTACTGTCTCCCCCAGGCCAGTGCCTTGATCTCTTCATAGATAAAACTGTCCGAAACTATGGGAGTGGGAAAGGCTGGTAACAAAAATCTTTTGGATACAATTATCGTTCACTACATTTTTTGGGGAGTTAATGGCAGGATCAGAAGGTCAGAGAGATGAATCTTTGTCTGTGTGCAGACACCTATATCAGAAACTCCATCATCTATCTATGGAAGGCTCTCTTCCACACAGTCCTCTTGGGAAGCTCAATAGTCACCCAATCTTTGCTACCCCAACTCCTACCACAAAATCTCTCATTCAGAGCAGGCTTCAGCACCAAGTGAAAATTCACATTCATTCCATTCCTTCTGAACAGGGGTCAGTAAATATTTTAGGATTTGCAGACCATACATTCTTAGCCATAACTACACAACTCTTCAATTGTATATGAAACCAGCCATAAACAATACTAAGCAAATGTGTGTGGTTGTGCTTCTATGAAACTTTATTTATGGCACTGAATGTTCATGTGCCATGAAATATTATTCTTCTGTTGATTTTGTCTGTTTAGAAATGTAAAATCAGTTTTTTTGCTCAAAGTCTATACAAAAACAGGGAGAGGACTGGGTTTGGTCAGTAGGTAGTAATTCTTACCTGCCAAAACCCCTGGGGTGCTGTTGATTCTGATGACTTCTGATCATTTCAGAAATCAAAGTCAGTCTCAGGAGGTGAAGACTGTGACAGAGATTCAGAGCATACAGATGTTTTCTCAAAGGTTATTCCTTTGAGCACAATGACACTCATTGGGATAAATAAGAATAAAACTAAAACAAGAAAGAGGAAGAGAAAATGAAGGGAAAAAAGGAAAAATTGGAGGTTATGCACCTTACTGTATTTAATCCTCCAAATTCCTCTGAAGTAGGCATTACCACCAGAACCCACTGCCTTTAGATTGATTCAAATTTATGCAGATGCCATGTTTACCAGAGTAGTATTGTACTCTATAGGATTTCAATGGTTCATTATTTTCTGAGGTGCACTTGAACATGCTTTTTGACTAGCAGCAAGTTCGTTAGCTAATCAGCATTATTCCTCACATTTTACTGACGGGGGTCACTTAGCTAGTAAGTAGTAGAACTACGACTCAGTACCAAGTCTCTGTTATTCTACAGCCCAGGTTTTCCCCACTCCACTGTAGTGCCCATAGAATCAGGTATGTTACCTTTACTGCTTTTAGGTACGTAGTGAGTGGGATTCTAATACATTGTGTTTTTAAATCATAAGAAAGCCTGAACAGGCGTGGAGTTTTTGTAAGGTCAATAAAAGGGGCTTGTTCATTTAAGCTAACTTGACTAAGTACATTTTCTAAATACAATAATGGCAAGTATTACCCATGGCTATGCATAGAGAAGAGTCCTGGTACGGTGCTATAGGATAAGTACTGAACTGCTAACCATAGGTTAATAGTTCAAACCCACTAGCCACTGCTTGGAAATTTAACATAGAGTCCCCATGATTCGAAATTGACTCAATGGTACTTAACAACAACATGCATAGAAAATATACATCACTATAATATGTTACGAATTGTGAATAAAATAATAGAAATGTGTCTCTACATGCTAATTTGCTTAGGCTCAAAAATAAACATTTATTTGTAGCACATTTCACATGGATTCATATATTTACTGCAGTCCCCATCTTTGCTTCTGCTACTCATATGCCATTTTGTCATATCATGGTGGCTTTCATGTTGCTGTGATGCTGGAAACTATGCCTCCAGTATTTCAAGTACTGGGAGGGTCATCCATGGTGTGCAGGTCTCAGTAAAGCTTCCAGACTAAAACAGACTAAGAAGAAGGAACAGGCAGACTACTGAAAAATCAGCCACTGAAAACCTTATGAATGACAGGGAACACTGTTTGCTATATTGACAGAAGTAGAATCCCTCAGACTGGAAGCCACTCAAACTACAACTGAGGAAGAGCTTCATTCTCAAAGTCGAGTTGACCTTCATTATATGGATGGAGCAAAACCTTCATTTGTGGCATGACTCAAACTGAGCAGAAACTACTGCAAACATTCAGTAATACTCAGAATGAGGAATGTGCAAAATATGAGTCTAGGAAAACTGGAATTCACCAAATATGAAATTGAACACATAAACATCAATATCCTAGCCATTAGTGAGCTGAAATTGGACAATCATATAATTTACTATGCCAGAAATGACAAATTCACGAGTAATCGTGTCACATTCATTGCCAAAAGAATATTTCAAGATCTTTCTAGGAGTACACTGTTGACTGTTATAGGATATTGTCCATACACCTACAAGGAAGACCAATTAACAAGACTACTATTCAAATTTTTGCACCAACCACTAAAGCCAATAATGAAGAAATTAAGGAATTCTACCAACTTCTTCAATCTGAAATTAACCACATATGCAATCAAGATGCATTGGTGTTTGGAATGTGAAAGTTGGAAACACATAGGAAGGATTGGTAATTGAGAAATATGACCATGGGGACATAAATGATGCCAGAGATCGCATGGTAGAATTTTGCAAGACCAACAACTTATTCGTTGCAAATACCCTTTTTTCAACAACATAAATGTTATCTATACATGTGGACCTCACCAGATGGAATACACAGGAATCAAATGGACTATATCTGTGGAAAGCCACCATGGAGAAGCTCAATATCAAAAGCCAGAACAAAGCCAGCAGCCAACTGTGGAACAGACTAGTAATTGCTCTTATGCAAGTTCAGGTTGAAGCAAAGAAGTTCACATTCAAGAGCCAAAATGTGACTTTGAGTATATCCCACCTAAATTTAGAGACGATCTCAAGAATAGATTAGATGCACTGAGCTCTAATGACTAAAGACCAGAGTAGTTGTAGGAAGGCATCAAAAACATCATGCATGGAGAAAACAAAAGGCTATTAAAAAGACAGGAAAGAAAAAAAAAAAAAAAGGTCAAATGGATGTCAGGAGAGACTCTAAAACTTGCACTTGAATGTAGAGAAGCTAAAGCTACTGGAATAAATGATAAAGTAAGAGTTGAACAGATAATTTCAAAGGACAGTTTGAAAAGACTAAAGTATTATCATAAAATGTGTGAAGACCTAGAAAGAACTGGAAGAACACACTTAGCATTTCTCAAGCTGAAAGAACTGAGGGAAAAATTCAAGCCTCAACTTTCAATATTGATTAATTTTATGGACAAAACATTAAGTGATGCAAGATACATCAGAAGAAAGTAGAAGGAATACACAATCACTGTGCCAAAAAAGAACTGGTCTATGTTTATTTCCAGATGTAGCATATGGTTAAGAACCAATGGTATTAAAGGAAGAAGTCCAAGCTGCACTGAAGGCAGTGGTGAAAAATTAGACTCCAGGAATTGATGGAATACAACGTGAAATATTTCCACAAGCTGATGAAGTGCTGGGTTGGTCTATTCCAAGTAATTTGGAAGACCTGGTCAGTCCACTGGAAGAGATCTTTGTTTGTGCTAATTCCAAAGAAATGTGATCCACAGAATGTGGAAATTATCAAACAATATAACTAATATGCAAATAAAAATTTCCTGAATACAATCCAAAAACAGTTGTAGCAGTACATTGACAGGGGCTGCCAGAAATTCAAAAGGACACGAAGCAAGGGATATTGTTACTGACATCCAATGGATCTTAGTTAAAGGTAGAGAAAAAAGTAAACAAAAAGATGTTTACTTAAGTTTTATTATTCATGCAAAGGCGTTCTACAGTGTAGATCATAACTCATTATGGACAACATTGCAAAGAATGGGAATTCCAGAACATTTAATTGTGCTCATGAGGAATCTGTACATGGACCAAAGACCATTGTTTGAACAGAAAAAGAAAATACTAAATAGCTTAAAATCAGAAAAGGGTGGGCCAGGATTGTATCCTTTCACCATACTTATTCAATCTGTATTCAAAGCAAATAATCTGAGAAACTGACCCATATGCAGAAGAATGTGGCATCAGGATTGCAGGGAGATTCATTAACAACCTCCAATATGCAGATGACACAACCTTGCTTGCTGAAAGTAGAGGGGTATGGAAGCACTTACTGATGAAGATCAAAGACTATTATAGTCTTCAGTGTGGATTAGACCACAATGTAAAAAAAATAAAAATCCTTACAACTGGAACAAAAAACATCACGATAAACAGAGAAAAAACTGAAGTTGTCATTTTAGTTGGATCCACAATCAACACCTATGGAAGAAGCAGTCAAGAAATCAAATAACATTGGGTAAATCTGTTGCAAAAGAACCTCTTTAATGTGTTAAAGAACAAGAACTTTGAAGACTAAGGTGCACCAGACCCAAGTCATGGTAATTTCAATTGCCTCAGATGCATGTGAAAGCTGAACAATGAATAAGAAGGCCTGAGAAGAATTCATGTACTTGAATTATGATGTTGGAGAAGAATAAACCACAAATTGCCAGAAGCTTAAACATATCCTTCTTGGAAGAAGTACAGCCCAAATACTCCTTTTAAGCAAGAATGGCAAGATTTTATCTCACGTAGTTCGGACACATCATCAGGAGGAGCCAGAGTTCCTGGAGAAGGACATCACGCTTGGTAAAGTAGAGTCAGCAAAAAAGAGGAAAACCCTCAATAAGATGGATTAACACAGTTTATTGTGGTTTTATACAATAAACATTGAACTGCAAACCACAAGATCAGCAGTTCAAGGCCATCAAGCACTCCGCAGGAAAAACATAAGACTTTCTACTCCTGCAAAGATTTAAAGCCTTGAAAACGCTATATAAGGTTGCTATGAGTTGGAACTAACTCCACAACACCTAACAACAACTTTGCAACAATAGGCTCAAACATAACAATTGTGAGGATGGCACAGGACTGGGCAGTGTTTCGTTCTGTTGTACACAGGGTTGCTATGAGTTGGAATTGACAGAACAGCACCTAACAACACCACCAACAATCTTTGCTTACAGCATACTTCATTGGCAACACAATTCCTTTCCCAGATTGGTCCCACTGCCCTCATGGTGGTTCTGACTCATAAACCATTAT
Source organism: Chrysochloris asiatica (assembly GCF_000296735.1). Lineage (NCBI taxonomy): Eukaryota > Metazoa > Chordata > Mammalia > Afrosoricida > Chrysochloridae > Chrysochloris > Chrysochloris asiatica. The sequence goes on from NW_006408550.1 coordinate 1,828,406, forward strand.
AGGACAGAGCAGAACTGTTCTATGTGGTTTCGGAGACCATAGATCCTCATGGAAGCACATTGCCACATCTTTCTCCCATGGAGCATTTTGGGATGGGTTTGAGCCATTGACCTTGCACTTAGCAATCCAATGCCTAACCCACAGTGCCACCAGGGCACCCCTTCTCAGGTTGGTGATGTTGTTAAGTGTCCTCAAGTCAGTTCAATTCATAACAACCCTGAATAGGGTTCCTGAGAAGTGGCTAGTGGGCAGTCTAGTGCTTAACCTACAGCACCACCCCAGAAGTCCTCTCAGATTGTTGTTGGTTGTAGTAGGTTGTTTGCCACGGAGTCAGTTCCAACTCATAGTAACCCCTTATAGGTTTCTGAGGCTGTAAATCTTTCGGGAGCAGAAAGTCTCATCTTTCTCCCATGGATTGACTGGTAGTATCAAACTACTGACCTTGCAGTTAGCAGCCTAATTCATAATGCATTACCCTACCAGGTGGTTTAATATGTTAGAACTTGCCCCTACTACCTTCATTCTCTAAATGGTTACTAGCATTAATTTGCAGCCAGCTGGAAGAAAGTTGGGAGTTCTCCCCACCAGTCTCCTTAATCACTATGTTGTTGTTGTTATGTGCCATCGAGTCGGTTCCGACCCATAGCGACCCTGTATAGGGTTTCCGAGGGTGTAAATCTTTACGGGAGTAGAAAGCCTCATCTTTCTCCCGCGGAGCAGCTGGTAGTTTCGAACCACTGACCTTAAGGTTCGCAGCCTGATTTGTAACCACTACGCTACCAGAGCTCTGCTCCTTCTTAATCACTATAAGGAAAGTATTTCCCCTCACCAAAAAGATAACTAACCCGGGGACCATCACTTCTATCTATATTAACCTAGTGTTTTTATCTGGGAAGTAGGTGCGATTTTTCTGCGGCAGGAGTTTGGTATTAAGTATATGAATCAGATCTTGGGTCTCTGTTACTGTTTGCAGGCAAGGACTTTCCTCAATATCTTTTTCTTTATTTATTTCTTTGAATCATTTGAAAAAGAAACTGTGGTGATATATACATAACAAAACCGACATCAACTCAGCAATTTCTACATGTATAATTCAGTGACATTGTGTATCTTGTGCAAACATTCTCATTATCTGTTTCTAAATCATTCCACCATCTTCAACATAATAAACTTCCCTAGGCAAAAATTTCCACTATTGGTAACCACTAATAATCTGGTTTCTATATTTATTACTTATTTCACATAAGTGAAACTTATCTGTTTGCAAATGACTTATTTCACTGTGTTCAATGTTTTCAGGATTCATCCATGTTGTGGCATACTTCAGGACTTTATTTCTTTTTAAGGCTGAATATTATTCCATTGTGTGTACATGTGAAATTTTGTTTATCCATTCATCTGTTGATGGACACTCAGTTGACTCTTCTATTTCTATTTTGGGGGCTGGGAAGAGGAGAGTAAGGAGCAGGTGTTCCACTCTGAGGCAGGATCAGCTAAGACTTCACTGAAACAAATGATCATGTTCTTAGGGTAAAAACAAAACATACATACCATCCACCTCCTTTCAAACAAGGATAATCGCGATATTCAAAATGGAATAACCACTGGAATCATTTGATCCTTTGGACACCAGTTACAGTGGGGCATGGTGGCACAGAACCTCTACATGCACAGTGCAATTATTTAGGCACTTGCTTATAAGCTCATGTGTCTGACTCATCTTTTTATTTCTCTTCTAATAAATCGCAGTGTGTGCCACTGCTAGGAAGCACACAGAAGGTACTCAAAAAATAATGGTTTAATTGAACTGACTCAACAGCTAAGCAACTAAGCAACAGAAATTAAGAGTTTGGAGTCTTATGTAGAAATTCCTCAATAATAGGAATCTTATTAGACCCATAATAGATCAAGTTCTTCTAATCTAATGGTCCTCAAAATGTGATCTCTGGATCAGCAATATCAGTTCACCTGGGAACTTGGAAAGGCAGAATTATGGGCCCCATACCAGACTCACTAAGTCAGAAATTCTGCGGTTGAGGCCAGAATCTGTTGCAGTAAATTAATCAGGTGATTCTCATGTACTTGTCTTTTGAGAACCACAAGACTTTTGAAAGGAAGCGCATACACAATAAGACATGCATTCGCTAACATTTGAAATAAATTTTATGGCATTACAAAATGTAAACATGGAAGGTAAAAATGTAAACATGTTGTTGTGTTGTTATGTGCCGTGGAGTCAGTTCCGACTCATAGCGACCCTGCACAGGGTTTCTGAGGCTGTAAATTTTTACGGAAGCAGAACGCCTCATCTTTCTCCCGTGGAGCCGCTGGTAGTTTCAAACTGCTGACTGTGAGGTTGGCAGCTCGATTCGTAACCTCTACTCTACCAGAGCTCCTTATAGGTTTATTAATATTGTCAGGTTTTGAAGGCTCCATTTCATCTCATAGTCTAAACAGTTAATTTTCAGTGCTTTCATACAATAAATTTATCATGTGGAAAAATAATACTGTAGTGGGGTATGCATCCTTTCTGTCCTACCCCCATCTTCCAGCACTAAATGTGGGCATCACCAGCACACAGACTGAAAGAATGAAGTGATGAGCACAACCTAGGGAGAGAAGGGCAGAGAGCAAGATGGAGCCTGTGCTTGATGATAATTTGTGGAGCATCTTATTTTTCTGTGCTGCCGACTGCCCGATTTCTTTTACCTGAACAAAAGCAATACTACTTCGCTTAACTCACTCTTTTTCTGGTTTCTGTCAGTTGAATACCATAGCTCTCTGACACAAAAGCTAAATGTCCTTAAAAAATTGAGTGAGCAGCCATCAGCATAGGATAGAGCAGGGTCAACAGTATTGAAAATAAAGCCATTATTTCTACTCTTTGTGATTACAAGGGTCTAAACATTCTGGACAGATTTCACATGTTAGTGTTTTTCTGGATGGCATCCTACGTAAGTTGAACAATAAAGAATTAAAGTCAAAACTTGAAAAAGCTAATCAGAGGAAATGAACTGTAATCATTTTTTTGGAAACGAAATTGCATCAACATTTGAATATCCATTATTTCCTTCGTCTTTTCAGCATCCTGGGGCATCATTATCTATTCTTTCAGGGCTATGAAAAGGCTTTAGAATCTGCTGATTGTCATCAACATGCTACTGAAGCCACAAAGCTCTGCAACACTGCTGGACCATAGCAAATATAAAAAAGATAGTTAACTACTGCAAATGGGGTTTCTGTTGCCAGATAAAGGATCTCACAAAGCTGGAGTTACAGTGCTCACATCTGGGTACTTTCAGTGAGCAATCTGTACATGAGCATGAATCAAACCACCTGGGATTAGTCACATCTCCAAGGGTTCCACATCGAAAACTGGCAAATGCAAATCTAGTCGCTTAGCTGTTGGCAGATGAAATATACAAGATCAAAGGAAAAGGGCGTTTTCTGAGCAATCCCTTCTTCCATGTGCCTTAATCCAGTGCCAAATTAATTTGTATATCATAAGTGTTGTGAATTAAACATGCCATGGAAATATTTTATTATTTACTTTGGGTAAATACTACTTAATTTGACTTCTTTCTGAGTAATTAAAAATGTATTATCTCAATGGGAAATGGAATTAGTTTCATTATGTAATTTGTTTTTGAATTAAAAATAGCCAGAGAGCAAATAAGTGCTTATAGGTAATAAGCTTGATGATACATAATTAGAAAACCAGATATTAACACAATTTAATGATTTTCATAACAATATAGACAAGGACAAGTCACATCCATATAGTTTGTTCTGTCTTAAATGTATGTCTTTCTTGACAGTAAAGTCATAAGGACTGGCTAATGACAGCAGCATCAATTTTCAGAAATATGAGGGGGCTTTATAAAGTTCATGGAAAAATTCCATTTTCTTTTAAGTCCATTTTCCATTAATTCTTTGAAACTCCCTTGTATGTATTCCATTTAAATGATGAAGTTGAATCAACATTTTTTCAACCTGGCCAGAAACGAATCTATCAATACAAATTCTCTTACTAAAACAAAAACAGAGAAACAAACAAAATGAGAGCAAGACAGAAAGTGAGAAAAAAGGAAACGTTGAGGGAGCGACACAGCTTGATCCAACCCATAAGAGGAGTTGCAACCTGAAAATTGTCTGCATTCTAGGAAAAACAAAATGTGGTCCATACCTACAGTGGAATAGCATTTAGCCAGTAGGAGAAATGAAGTCTTGATACATGTTACACTCTGCCTGGAATTTGAAGGCATTTTGCTGAACAATATAGGACAAAGGGACAAATATTGTATGATCTCATTTATACAAACAGGCAAGAAAAGACAAAATCATAGAGAACAAAGTTTACTAGTGGTTACCAGGGGTGGGAAGAGGAGAGAGAGTGGGGATTAATGGTGAGGGGAAAATTGCATTGATTAAGGGTAGAGTTGCACAGCTGGTTAATACAATTGCTGTCAACCTGTTAAAGGCTGAATTGGCAAAAGCTGTGTGGATAGACATGCTCACAACAGTGACTAACCCCCACCCACAAAAAAGAGTTGCTGGGGCTGCTTATGTACAACCAAGCACCTCATGGGATTTTGTACCTAGGTCTGGAGGTTTAAGGTCAAGGTTTCATGGGACATCCCAGTTAATTGGCCTAAGAACAGGTTTGGTTCTTCTGTTTTTCCTCTACTTCATTGTGTAGTGCCCGGAGTCTTAAAAGCTTGCAAGTGGCCATCCAAGGTACAATCATTGGTTTCTATTCACCTGGAGTAACAGAGGAAGGAGAGTCAGGAGTGTCAGGAGTAGTTGGAGGATATGGAATGTCTGTCTAATTGCCTCCTTTGTCATGGGACCAGAAGGATTGGATGGTGCCCAGCTACCATTATTGAACATTTTCATCAAAGATTCCATAGACGAATCCTGATCAAAAGGTGGAAAATGCAGAACAGAATTAAAAATTCTCAGGCACTCTAGATTTTTTGAGTCATAGAGGGTGTATGAACCCATGAAACAATTGCCCTGATATAGTACCCCGACATCATCTTAAAACCAAACAATAGTTTAGCATAACTAGTAAGAAGGGTCAGGCTTGAGCATTGTGCTCTTTTCGGATCATCAAAAAGGGATCAAATTGACAACAGAAACTTAAACATTAGACAGGAACCTTAAAAGGCAGTGAGTTTCTGTCAATGCAGGAGGAAGAACTCAGAAAAGACTGTTGAAAGTGTACAATCTGAAGAATGTAATCGATGTCACTAAATTGTATGTCCAGTAACTGTTGAATTGATGTATGCTTTGCTGGGATGGCTTTATCAAAGACGTTTCCATTTTTGAAAGGCATCGCTGCTGAGTGGTCAAGGACACTCTAGAGTTTGCCTGGCCTGGGTTCAAAGTCCAGTTCCTCTCTAACTGTGCCCTTAGAAAAGACACCTCAGGTATGAAGCTCTCATTTTCCTCATCTGTAAAAATGAGGACTACACATCAGATATTATGAAGGCTAAATGAGCTAGTCAATGCCTGCCATAGAGTGTTGCTGGTTCTATGAAGTGCTGTGAAGCGATCCTGCCTAGAGTTTCTGAAGAGCGGCTGGTAGGTTTGAGCTGGTGATCTTGTTGTTCACAGTCTAGTCAATTAGCTATTGTTTAGTGTAAAATGGCTGAATGGGATCAGTTGGTAGGTTTGATCTGGTGATCTTGTGGTTTGCAGTCTAGTCAACTAGCTGTTGTTTAGTGTAAAACGGCTGAACGGGATCAGCTGGTGAGTTGGATCCAGTGATCTTGTGGGTCCCAGTCCAGTCAATTAGCTGTTGTTTAGTGTAAAATGGAGGAATGGGATTAGTGGCAGCCATAGACTTTTCATCTTCCATACGGGCAATTCAGGTTTGCCATGAGACCAAAAGACTAGGATGGTGCGTTTAAATTGAATTTGCACTTAACCTTTGTAATCCAGGGACTGTCTGTAACTGCCTACGTTATTGTTGCTGTTAAGTGCTTTAGTTCTGACTCATAGCAACCCTGGGAGCTTCTGAGGAGTGGTTGGTGAGTTTGACCCACCGACCTTGTGGTTCAAGTCGACCTTGGGATCGAGTACATTATCCTGAAGCACCACACAAATGGTCACAGCAATCTTCATTCTTTATTCATGGCCTGTGTATGAACTATCTCACTGAGTCCTCCCAGTACCTCTGAGGTAGGTGTTGTAGAGCCATTATTACTCCCATTTTATAGGTAAGGAAATTGAGGCTCAGAGAAGTTATAGTAACTTGCATAATAAGATTAATGATGATAACTGAGTGTTAGATTTGGACTTGAATTCATGTTCTCTGATTTTAAACCTACTAAAATGTGGCACTATAGGATAAGCACTTGACCGCACGGTCAGCAGTTCAAATTCACTAGCTGCACCTTGGAAACCTTACACAGGGTTGCTGTGAGTCAGAACTAACCCGAAGGCACGTAGCAACACCAAATTCTTTTTATGGAGTCCTAGTGTGGTGCTGTAGCATAAGCACTGGACCACAAGACCAGTTTGAACTGCAAGGTTGGTGTTTCAAACTCACCAGCCACTCCTTGGAAACCCCATACAGGGTTGCCATGAGTCAGAACTGACTTTATGGCACTTAACAACAACAACAATTCTTTCTATGCAGTCCTAGTGTGGTGCTGTTGGATAAGATAGACTGTTCAAATCCACCAGCCACTCCTCAGAAACCCTATACAGGGGAACTATGAGGAGGAACTGATTTGACGGCACTAAACAACAACTTATTTCTGTTGGGAGCATGATAACTCAATACAAGTAACATTGGACTGTGAACCACAAGGACCCCGGTTAAAGCCCACCAGCCACTACAAAGGAAAAACATGAGGATTTCTGCTCCCGAGAAGATTTAAAGCCTCTGAAGTCCTATAAAGAGTCGCTACGAATTGGAACTGACTCAATGGCCTTTAACAAGAACAGCATTCTTTCTATTAGGAGTCCTGATAGTATGGTGGGTTATGAGTGGGACTGCTTGCTAACTTCAAGGTCAGCAGTTCAAATCCACCAGTTGCTCCATGGGAGAAATATGAGGCTTTCTGCTCCTGTTGAGATTTACAGCCTCAGAAACCCTGTAGAGGATTCCTGTGAATCAGAACTAACCCCACAACACACAACCACCACCACCTATTAGGAACCCTGAGAGCACAGGGGGTTATGTGTGTGGCTGTTAACCTCAAGGTCAGCAGTTTGAATCTACCAGTCACTCAGCAGCAGAAAGATGAGGCTTTATGCTCTCATAAAAATTTACGGCCTCAGAAACCCTGTATAGGGTTACAATGAGTCAGAACTGACTTGCTGGCATGCAGTAGGAGCATGCTTTCCATTATAACATATGTGCCAATATTTGTTTGTGCCATCTGTGTCTGTGGAGATTTGTGGGCTGCTATGATGTTGAGCATCAAGGAGCTCTGGTAGAATAGTGGTTACGAGTCGGGCTGCCAACCTCAAGGTCAGCAGTTCGAAACTACCAGCAGTTCCATGGGAGAAAGATGAGGCATTCTACTCCCGTAAAGATTTACAGCCTCAGAAAACCTGTATAGGGTCACTATGAGTTGGAACCTACTCCATGGTACTTGTCAACAACAACATGATGTTGAGCAGCTTTCAGCAGAGTTTCTAGAACACGATGAGCTAGAAAGAAAGGTCTGGCAATTTACTCCTGAAAATCAGCCCATGAAAACCCCATAATAGTTTGATTCCACACCAACGTGGGGATGGTGCAGGATGAGACAAAGTTTCGTTCTATTGTGCAGGATCTCCCTGAGTCAGGGGGCAATTCAATAGTATCTAAACCTAAAATAGCTAACGTGTTAAAACTACACATGATTTGGTAAATCCACCAAATCTACACTGGTGGAAGTAACACTCCACTTTAAGAAATGTAATCGTCATTCAATGAAGGCCAAAATTGATGGAGGAACTCCACTGGTAACTTTTAAATGAGGACCTAGCATGAGACAATTCATAGAAATCTAACAGAGGTCAACCTAGGAAGCACAGGTCAATGCAGTGGAACCAGGCTATGTGAAATCAAAGAGTGTGCACGCCCCATCCTCAGTTTTCACCCCCTTGTGATTAATTAACAGCCTTTTTGCATCCACCCACCAGCTGTATCCTAGCTCATACGCCTGACCCCAACTGAGGACTACAACAGTATAATGAAAACTGGGCTTCTAATTGTTCATCAGGAGATCATGGCTTAGCTAAGAAAGGCTCTTTTCAGTCCCCTCCTTTCTGATTAACTAGATGGCTTTATAAATCCCCTTAATAAGTTCATTTGTGTACCCCAGGGCTAGCTGCCCTTCCTTCCTGCTGCTAAGAGGGCTCAGCTGCTTATCTCTGGACAAGACTCATCAAAAGACAATTGTTTAAAAAAAATTAAAATTTGCTACACTGACAAGGACCACTGATCTCACATCTCCCCCAATAATAATGTTTTCCTGTGTCATAGAGGAAGTCTCAATGCACGTAGTAAATAGGCTGTCAGAAATCTTTGCTGGTCTCATACACACCAATTTAAATGCAAGCCGTCTCTGGGTTATGAGTGAGATCTCTTCCTAAGCATGTCTTTAAGTTGAATTTGTACTTAACCTTCGTAACCCAGGGACAACCTGTAATTGCTTACAGAAAGCTAAAATTCACACAAATCTTCATTCTTTCTTTATGGTTTTCAAATGCATTCTCTCACTTAGTCCTCCCAGTACCTCTGAGATACTGCCATTATTATTACCATTTTACAGGTAAGGAAGTTGAGGCTCAGAGTAACTTGCACAAGATCATGTGATTACTGAGTGTTAGATTTGGGCTTGAATTCAAGTCCTAGGATTTAAAACCTATTATTCTTCCCATTTTTAACATGTGTGCCAATTATTTGTCTGTTATATTTCAGTTCCACACCTGCTCCTCTACTCTTTACTGCAGGGACTAAAAATTTGCAACTACATTTTTCATACTCCTCTACCTGTTGTTTTGCCACTTGGTTTTGCTAATTAGAGGCGTCTTGGTGTGGTGCTGTGGGTTAATGCACCAGACTGCAAAGCTGTTTGAACCACTTGGTTGGTGGTTCAAGCTCACCAGCTGTTCCTTAGAAACCCTATACAGGGCCGCTATGGGTCGGAACCAACTCAATGACACTTAACAACACCAATCAGAGGTGGTCGCTTTTAGTAACCTCCAAGTCAAGTCCATCTCATGGGTTTTCAGATCGCCAAGTCTGTCTTCCTAGGTGTTTCTGGATGGATTTGAACCACCAACCTCTGTGCGATAATTAGTCAAGTGCTTAATTGTTTCTCCCACCTAGGGACTCTGCTAATTGAAGATTGTTGTTGTTAAGTGTTGTCGAGTCGATCCTGACCCATAGCAACCCTATATAGGTTTCTGAGGAGCAGCTAGTGAGCTTGAACCACCAACCTTGCAGTTCAAACGGCTTTGCAGTCTGGCACATTAACCCACAGGGCCACACCAGGACTCCATTGAAGGTACTGGTGTGCAATTTGAAAATACGACTGAGAAGATTCTTGGTTCTGATTCTTAAAATGAGGCATTTGATGTCAGTTGAAGTAGTAGCAGTGGAGTTGGCGTGATTTGGAACTCCAGCAGCTCAGAAAGGGCCAGCACTTTTTTGTTAATTTCAATGTTGAGATTGTGATAGATAGATAGATAGATAGATAGATAGATAGATAGATAGATAGATAGACAGACAGATAAATAGATAGATAGATAATAGATAGATAGACAATAGATAGATAGAAAGGATAGTTTATTGTTGCTGTTGAGAATATATACAACAAAACATACAGCAATTTAACAGTTTCTACATGTGCCATTGGAGTCCTGGTGTGTCACTGTGGGTTAATGCGCCAGACTGCAAAGCCCTTTGACCTGCAAGGTAGGCAGTTCAAGCTCACCAGCTGCTCCTCAGAAACCCTATAAAGAATTGCTATGAGTCAGGATTGACTCAATGGTACTTAACAACAACATGTACCATTAGGGGAGTCCTGGTGTGGCGCTTTGGGTTAATGCACTGGACTGCAAAATCGCTTTGAACTGCAAGGTCAGCAGTTCAAGCTCACCAGCTGCTACTTGGAAACCCAACACAGGGTCATTATGAGGCAGTACCAACTAAATGGCACTTAACAACAACCACATGTACCATATAGTGGCACTCATTATATTTTTTTTGAGTTGTGTGACTATTATTCTATCCTCCTCTGAATTATTCCTCCCCTATTTATGTAAATTCAGTGGCTCCCTAGGATTCCTATCTAATCTTTCCAGCTGCTATTAACTGATCCCATATACACATTGTTGTTTAGGTGGGTTCCTACTCATAACAACCCTATAAAGGGTTTCCAAGTAGTGGCTGCTGGGTTTGAACTGCCGACCTTGTGATTAGCAGTCCAATGCTTATCCTACAGCGCCACCTCAGGAATTCTTGAACCAACAGTAAACAATACAAAATAGAAGCACTATGTTATACTTGGTCACAATCTCTAATTGCTTGGTGCAAGGATTTGAGCCTCCGTTTTCCTTCAGCATGTGGTCAAGTTCCTTCTCAGTCCAGAAGCAGTCCTTCTCCTAGATATGCTTGGGTCATGCTTCCTGCCGCCCCTGCCCCCGCCCCCCCACCTCAGCCATCTCTGGTGCCAAGTTGTCTGCTCCATTCTTGTTCAGCTTCCTGTTCATTAACTACCAGCTCATTATAACATTAGCATCCCTAAAGTCTACATTTGCATCACCATACATAAGACACTTTTTGTCTACAGTAAAATGGGGTGCACATATGTAATTTGGGAAAGAACTATTAATTACCAAAAGGGTAAAGAGTGGGAGAAAAAGTAATAAAGTAATTACTAAACTGTCACATTTTTTCAGCCCTCATTAAATTTACTGATTTTACTTTTTCTTCCTTAAGATGGAAAAAAGCTATATCATTTATGATTAAATTTTGCTTATTTTAAAAATAACACCAACAGCTCTTTATTCCACCACCTGTCTATGTCTGCTGTACTGTGGTGCCTTGGGTATTGCTGTGAGGCTGGAAGCTATGCCACCGGTGTTTCAAATACCAGCAAGGTCACTCATGGTGGACACGTTTCAACAGAGCTTCCAGACTGAGACAGAAAAGGAAGGGACGCCTGGTGATCTACTTGTGAAAATTAGCCAGTGAAAACGCCATGGTTCACAAGAGAACATTGTCTGACAGAGAGCTGGACTATGAAGGCCTTGGCCAGAAGGCATTCCAACTACACAATGGTTACAATGTTGGAGTTGATCAAACCAACGATGCTGAAGATGGAACAGGACTAACCAATGGCTCGTTCTTTTGTACATGGGGCTGTTCTGAGTCAGAGCTGACTCGTATGACAGTAATACCACTAACAACACTGTTTACTGAGGGCTTACCTTATACAAGTATTTTGCATAAGGTAACTATTACACCTCTTCAAAATCAAATTCTTTCCCCTATTTTACAGATGAGTAACGTAATGGTGAGTTACTTCTCATGTTCTCTTCCTTGTTATTGGTAAAACCAGGACTGGACTAAGGCGCCTGACTAGGTTGTGTGACATCTGAGTACGTGCACTGAAAAGCATGGCTAAGCTGTCCTCACTACATGGATGGAGACCAGCCAAACTGACAACCAAACTACGTCTAGGGTCAGTATCTAAAGCCAGGAGACAGCACCATGTGGTAGAACCATGCCAGGACATAGAGGAGAGGCATGAGAGGTGGCCATCTGGGTTACTCACTTCCTGCTCTACCCTGAATCTTTGGTTTATACACTGGAGTCCCTGGGTTGGTTGTTCTTGGTAAGTGTCATCAAGTTGGTTCAGACCCATAGTGACCCTGTATGGGTTTCCAAAGAGTGGCTGGTGAGCCTAAGGTGCCTACCTTGCAGTTCAAACAGACTTTGCGGTCCAGCGCATTAATGCACAGCGCCACAATGGGACTCTGGCATCCCTGGGTTGTTGTTGTCGTTGTTAAGTGCTGTTGAGTCAATTCTGACCCATAGAGGGCCTGTTATAGGGCTTCCAAGGAGTGACTGGTGAGCTTGAATGGCCGACCTTCTGCTTCAAACGACTTTGCAGTCCGGCGCAGTAATCCACAGTGCCACACCAGGACTCTGGTGCTATGTTAATACGCCTGGTTACTAAAATGGATGGTTGGAAGTTTGAGTTCACCCAGAAGCACCTCAGATAAAAGGCTTGGTAATCCACGTCTGGAAAATCATCCATTAAAGCCCTTTGGAGTACAGTTTTCTACTCTGACCACAGTAGTTGTTATGAGTTGGAGTTGACCTGACAGCAATTGTTTTTGTTCTTTATCTGAAAAGGTGACTTTATCTGAAAAGGACTCCACTGAAACTGCCGAAGAAAAAGAGCCTGTGAGCTAGGACAGTTACCAGAGCTGGTTTGGAAGAAGCATAAGGTTAAATCTGTTTCATATGGGTGTGGAAAGAAATGATGCACTTGTACAAACTTGAAGGTTCTAAGAAGAACTGGAAGAAACATGGCAACTACAAAGACAGCCACAAAATTTCAAGCAATTGGCATCCTTTTATCCCTACAGCGAATGGACGAGGTTGCACCTCTGTAAAATTGTAAAGTTGGAAAGTTGGAAAGTTTTGCTGTGGTTCCTTCTAACTGTGTCATTTTCCTTACACAGATGCTTGCTTCTCTCTCCCCCCAGAGCTATTAAAAAATCCTAATCTTTCCTTGGAAAGATCAGAAATAGTCCCTGGTTTATTGCTGTTGTTAAGAGCTGTCAAGTTGGTTTCAACTCTAGGGACCCTATATAGGGTTTTCGAGGAGAGGCTGGTGTGTTTAAACTGCCAACCTTGCAGTTGGGAGTCCAGTGCTTATCCTACCATGCCACACCAGGACTCCTTGGTGGGACAACCATTAATCACTCTGTTGCTAAGCTGAAAGTTGGCAGTCTGAATTTACCCAGCAGCTCTGTGGCAGAAAGACTCTGCAGTCTGCTTTCTTAAATATTGTTGTTGCTAAGTGCCATCAAGTGGCTCCAACTCATAACAAGCCTATGCACAATAGAATGAAACCCTGTCCAGTCCTGTGCCATGCTCACAACTGATGTTAGGATTCAGCCTAAGGCTGCTCCCACTGGGCCAATCCATCTCGTTGGAGGTCTGACTCTTTTTTGCTGACCCTCTACCAAACATGATGTCCTTCTCCAGGGACTGGTCCCTGCTCATACTATGTCTGAAGTATGAGAGATGAAGTCTGACCATCCTGGCTTCTGGTGGTACTTCTACCAACACAGATGTGTCTGTTCTTCTGGAAGTCCATGGTTGTTGTTGTTGTTGTTGTTAAGTGCCATCAAGTCAATCAAGCTCACCAGCTGCTCCTTGGAAACCCTATACAGGGTCGCTATGGGTTGGAAGTCCATGGTTCTTTTAATATTCTTCTCCAACATCACAACTCAAATGTATCAATTCTTCTATTGTCTTCCTTATTCATTGTCCAACTTGCACACTTATATGAGGTGACTGAAAATACCATGGCTTGGGTCAGATGCACCTTAGTCCTCAAACTGATATCTTTGCTCTTGAATACTTTCAAGAGGTCTTGCGCAGCACACTTGCCTAATGCAATAATCGTCTAATTTCTTGACTTCTGTCTTCATGAGGCTGATTGTGGATCCAAGCAAAATGAAGTCTTTGATACCTTCAACCTTTCTCCATTTATCATGATGTTATTTATTGGCCCAGTTGCGAGGATTATTGTTTTCTTTACATGGAGGTACAATGCATACTTTCATTGTAGTCTTTCATCTTTATCAGTTACATAGTTTAAGTCCTCTTGGTTTCCAGCAAACAAGATTGTATCATCTGTATATCAAAGGTTGTTAATAAATTTTCCTCCAATCTTGATGCCTCATTCTTCTTCATATAATCTGATTTCTTGAACTATTTTCTCAGCATACAGATTAAATAAATTTATGGAAAGAATACAACCCTGGCACACACCTTTTCTAATTTTAAACCATTCCACATTCCCTGATTCTGTTCTAATGACTGCCTCTTAGTCTATGTACAGGTTCCAATGAGCACAATTAACTCTCCTGAAATACCAATTCTTTGCAATGTTATCCATAGATTGTCATGATCCACACAGTTGGAAGCTTTTACATAGTCAATAAAACACAAGTAAACATCTTTCTAGTATTCTCTGCTTTCAGCCAAGATCCATCTGACATCAGCAATGATATTCCTAGTTCCACATCCTCATCTGAATCAGCTTGAATCTCTGGAAGTTCCCTGTTGATGTACTGTTGCAGGTGTTTTTGAATTATCTTCAGCAAAAATTTACTTGCATGTATATTAATGATATTGTTTGATGATTTCCACATCCGTTTGGTCACCTATCTTTGCAATGGGCACAAATGCAGATTTCTTCCAAGTGATTGGCCAGGTAGCTATCTTTCAAGTTTCTTGATATAGGTGACTAAGCACCTCCAGTCTCCCAACAAATTTTTTGAAATATTTCCATTTATTTTCCATCAATTTCTGGAGCTTTGTGTTTCACCAGAGCCATCAGTGAGGCTTGAACTTTTTTCTTTAGTATCACCAGTAAGAATGCTACCTCTAAAATGTCTGAACATTGACCACTTATTTCTTTTTGGTACAGTGACTGTGTAGTTCATCCATTTTCTTTTGATGCTTTCTTCATCAGTCAGTATTTTCCCATTGTTGTTAGTGCCCTCAAGTCAGTTCTAACTCTCAGTAACTCTGTATAGTGTTTCCCAAGAGCAGACGGTGAGTTTGAACCAAGGACTTCGTGGTTCAAACCAACCTTGCAGATCCAGTGCTTATTCTATAGTGCCATACCATAGAACCCTTCAATAAAGCATTTTTAGGCTTAAATTTTTTCTTCAGTTCTTTCAGCTTCAGAAATGCTGAGTGTGTTTTCCCTTTTTTGGTTTTCTAACCCCAAGCCTTTGCACATTTCATTATAATACTTTACTTTGTCTCCTTGAGCACAGCTTAGAAAATTTCTTTTCAGTTATTTTACTTCCTCATGTCTTCCATTTGCTTTAGCTTCTCTATCTTTAGGAGCAAGTTTCAGAGTCTCACCAGTTCTGGTCTTTTATAAATTTTGAATGACCTTTTACTTTCTTCCTGTATGATGTTCTTGATGCCATCTTATACACCTCTTCTTGTCTTCAGTCACTAGTCTCTAACACTTCAGATATGCTCTTCAGATGTTCTCTAAATTCAGGTGGGATATGTTCAAGGGCATATTTTGGCTCTCAAGGACTTGTTTTAATTTTCTTCAGCTTCAGCTTGAACTTGCATGTGGTCTGGTCCACAATTTGTCCCTAACCTTGTTTTGGCTGATGATATTGAGCTTCTCCACCATCTCTCCCCACAGATGTAGGCAATTTGATTTTTGTGATTTCCATCTGGTGAGATCCATATGTATAAGTCACCTTTTATGTTGTTTAAAAAATGCATTTGCATGGACATTGGCTACCCAAAATGGGGGGCAGGGGGCTACAAAGGCAAGAAGTGACTGGCTTACAAGCTTTCAAGAGGGAACCTAGATCCAGAGGGCCTGGAGGAAGGTAGAATCTCCACTGAGTAGTATTCAATCTGACTAGGCAGGGCTGATGCAATGAAATACAGACGGGTCTCTTGTGATACAATAGTGAATAATTGTTATCAGGACTGATTGTGAGGGTCGGAAATGTAAAGGTAGATGTTTTATAGCAAGAAGGGGAGTGATTAACTTTTCAGTCTAGGAGCGGAGGTCCCTAGAACCATCAAGGGAGAAGAGCAGAGAGCGGGACCCTACCCAGAGAAGCAGTGATGCCTGAAATGGAGCCAGAGATGATGACGTGGAGCGATGGAGCAGCTGGAGATTTTAGATCCAGAGAGGGAGAGCGACTGTGTGCTGAAGACCTGGGGGGTACGGGGGAAAGATTGCATGGAGGGGATTGTAACCATGGCAATGAGACGATATACGATAGAATGAATGTACAACTAATGTTCTCTCATGTAAACTATCACATAATTCACAATAAAACATTTAAGAAAAAAAAATGCATTTGCAATGAATTAGTCATTGGCCTTGCAAAATTGTATCATGAGATCTCCAGCATGATTTCTATCACCAAGGCCATATTTTCCAACTACTGATCCTTCCTCTTTGTTTCCAACCTTTACATTCCAATTACCAGTAATTATCAATGTATCTTAATTACATGTTTGATCAATTTCAGACTGAAGAAGTTGGTAGAATTCTTCAATTTCATCATCCCTGGCTTCAGTGTGTGGTGTGTGAATTTGAATAATATTGGTATGTTGTTGTTGTTGTTAAGTGTTGTCAAGTCAGTTCCGACCCATAGCAACCCTGTTTAGGGTTTCCAAGGAGCAGCTGGTGAGCTTGAGCCACCAACCATGCAGTTTAAATAGCTTTGCAGACTGGCACATTAACTCACAGTGCCACACCAGGACTCCAATATTGGTATAGGCATATGCATATTATCCTATCACAGACAACAGTGTACTTCAAGACAAATCTTGAAATGTTCTTTTTGACGATACAAGTGACACCATTCCACTTGAATTTGTCATTCCTGGCATAGTAAATGTCATGACTGTCAGATTCAAAATGGTCAATACCAGTCCATTTCTTCTCACTAATACCTAGGATGTTGATCGTTATGTATTCCATTTCATTTTTGACAATTTCCAATTTTTCTAGTTCATACTTCATACATTCCATATACCAATTATTACTGGATGTTTACAGCTGTTTCTCCTTATGTTGAGTTGTGCTCCAACAGCAAATGAAGATCCCGAGACCTTTACTTCATTTACATCATGAACAAATGCCAAGCATATAGGAGAGAAGACAGATCATTCAGGGCACTCATCCTGAATCCAGCATAGAGATGTTAAAGCAAGGAAGAAGTGAGGAGGTACAAGAGTGGAACAGAAAATTTCAAAGGTCAGATCGAGAAGACAAAGTCAAGTATTATAATGAAATGTATAAAGACCTGAAGTTAGAAAACCAAAAGGGAAGAACACACTCAGGATTTCTCAAGCTGAGGGAACTGAAGAAAAAATTCAAACCTTGACTTGTGCTGATTCAGTGGGCAAATTATTGAATGATGCAGAAAGCATCAAAAGAAGATAGAAGGAATACACAGTCTCTGTACCAAAAATAAATGGTCGATGTTCAACCATTTCAAGAGGTAGCATATGAACTAGACCCAATGATCCTGGAGCAAGAAGTCCAAGGTGCACTGAAAGCATTGACAAAGAACAAGATACTTAGAATTGATGGAATACAAATTGAAGTCATTCAACAAACTGATGAGGCACTGGAGGCACTCTCCCATCTAAGCAAAGAGATTTGGAGGACCGCTATCTGGTCAACTGACTGGAAGAGATCTGTATTTGTGCCCACTCCAAAGAGAGGTGACCCAATGGAATGCAGAAATCATTAGACATCACTGATATCCCATGTGAGTAAAGTTTTATTAAAAGAAATCCCAAAATGACCGCAATCATACATTGACAGCTAACTTTCAGAATCAAGCTGGATTTAGAAGAGGACGTGGAATGAGGGATATCATTGTTGACATCAGATGGATCTTGGCTAAAAACAGAGAATATCAGAAAGATGTTTACTTGTGCTTTATTGATTGTGTGGATCATGACAAGCTATGGGCAACATTGCGACGTATGAGTATTCCAGAACACTTAATTGTGCACATGAAGAACCTGTACATAGACCAAGAGGCAGCTGTTCGAACAGAACAAGG
The DNA here is from genome assembly GCF_000296735.1 of Chrysochloris asiatica. Classification (NCBI taxonomy): domain Eukaryota; kingdom Metazoa; phylum Chordata; class Mammalia; order Afrosoricida; family Chrysochloridae; genus Chrysochloris; species Chrysochloris asiatica. The sequence goes on from NW_006408550.1 coordinate 1,846,238, forward strand.
GAACACCGAATGGTTTAAAATTAAGAAAGGTGTGAGCCAGAGTTGTATTCTTTCAATTTGTATGCTGAGCAAATAATCTGAAAAGCTGGATTATATGAAGAAAAATGTTGCATCAGGATTGGAGGAAGACTCATTAACAACCTGCGATATGCAGTTAGCATTCTAGTGCTTTATCATTTTTTTTACTGTATTAGTAGAGAACACACTGACATCACCATTACTACCATGAAATTCAGCCCCAGTAATTGAGAAGCCATTAGGAATATTGTTCTGAATTCATAAGATCTTTTGCTACTAGAGATTAAATGAACTCATAAAATAATAACTCCATCACACAAATAATGATGATTCAAATCGTCTAAATAATCTAAATTTCCTTCTGCCATTACAGAAATAGCTGAGATATTTGCAGATTTCTTAATGTAATTTATATTTTGAGCGATGCATTCTTTGAATCCAAAAAAAGAGCACCAGACAAAAATCTAATTTGCTCGAGACAAGGGTTTTTACTTAAGATATATGTGGCTGGACCCATTAAGAGCCTCCTCTGTGTCACTGCCAGAAATTAGTCACAAGCCAAATGCCCAATCAGTCTTTGTAAACTTATGATTAACTTGCAACCCAACAAAGCCCATGTTTGTCCCTAGGATACTTGCTTCTCCAGCTACTAGTTAAAGGATCAGTGACAAACTTCAAAGGTTTTGGGAACAGTTTCTGTTCTTTGCGAAGAGCATTTGTTCTCTCAAAAACAAATGCTAGATTTGTTCATTTGCTCCAAAAAAATAAGCAGAGCATTTCTTTTGATTGGTTTCCAACTCCACCTCCTCATTATAACAATGGAAAGCTACAATACCCTTTACTTTTGCTAGGGGAATTTGTGAGCAAGCCAAATGTGAGTAAGCCAAAACATGCCATTTAAATACCAGACTTTGGAAAGTCAGTGTTTCACATAACTGAGGCAGAATTTATTTAGCTAAATTGACACTGACAGAAAAAGGGCTTAAACTTTATGGTCTTGCATTACATTCATTCATTGATCAAATATTTATTAAGCACTTAATACATGCAGGCGGTTTTCTCCATTCTTATATAGGTTAATGACAAAGCAAAATAAAGTTCCCTGCCTTCATGGATCTTACATTACATTATACTGGAGGGAAGGTGATAATAAATAAGAAACTATAGAGTTTCTTAGCTGGTTAGTACATGGAGAATAATAAAACAAAGGAGGAGGATAGACTGTTTCCGGGAGCAGGAGTGGATGCGTATCTGCATATGTTTGTGTGTGTGTATGGGCTTGAATGAAAACTTGTTTGTCACATGGTCAGAGAATAGCTGATCAGAAAGCGCTATTTGAGTTAAGATCTGAAGAGGAAGCAGTTAGCTATGAGAACCTCTGGAGGAAGAGTGTTCCAAACCTAAGTCTCCACTGTCATTGAGTCAGTTCCCACATACAGTGACCCTATAGATAGATCAGAATTTTTCCATTGAGTTTTCGAGACTGTAAATCTTTATGGGCGAAGACAGCCTTATCTTTCTCTTGAGTGCTTAACCCACTACACCTTCAGGGCTCCAGACAGAGCAAATCATAAGTGCAAAGGCCCTGAAGTGAGAGTGTGTCAGGGGTGTTACAGGGGCACCAGTGACGCCCATGTACAGGGAGCACAGTGAAGGGAGAGAAATAAATGAGCACTGAGCTCAGGTTAAGGGCTTTGGATTGATAGAAAACCAATTAGGACAGAGGAAAAAAGCAAGTAATGTCCAAAATGAAATGCCTGATAGTTAGGAAAGAATTAATGAAAATAAATACAAATTTAAATGAAATTCAGGGGGCACCCACCACCATCACCCGTTGTCATGAAGTAGGTCCCAACTCATGGCAACTCCATGCATGTCCGAGTAGAACTGTCCACTGCAAGGTTCCCAAACACTGTGTTTGTGGGAAGTTGATCTCCGGGTCTTTTTTCTTAGGAGCCTCTGGGTGGAGTCCAATCTCCAACCTTTTGTTAGAAGTCAAATGTGTTAACCCTTTCCTCCACCCAGTGATTCTTCATGTTGCAAAACTATATTTTGTAACTAATGACCATTATTTAAAGAAAAACAGTACCTATTTTTCATGTTCATTCTCTAGAAGGCATTACTGCATTTACCATAATCTAAGTAGGTGAGTGATTTCTACGTAAGTAGTTTTACTGTGTGGCAATTTAAGGGACTTGTGAAACAGGGCTCTCCTGACCAAAAAGATACACCGACGGCTAGTAATGTCTAATGACAGGAGTAATGCTTTCTTCCTTTGACTCTTAAAGGTAATTTATTTTCAAGATTCTTCTATTAAAATACAAACACGGGGTAAGGATGAGCTGGGGGCAAGGAAAGGAGAGTAGGAAGTCACATCTAAGGCAGTTATCTATTCATTTCTCCTGATAATAGTAGTCTGTGAGACTAAAACATGGTTTCGGTTGGCAGGAAAGAGCTCCAGGAGGGAAGGGGTCAAATCATGGAAAGATGGCAAAATAGAAAAAGCAAACTTTAGTGTGAATGAAGGTCACACCTGTGAGCAAATGGCCAACCCTCAAAAACCCATTGCTGTCAATTGTGACTCACAACAAGCCCACAGGACAGAGGACAACTGCTCCACAGGATTGTCAAGGCCGTAAATCTTTACAGAAGATGACTGCCACATCGTTCCCTTGTGGAGCAGCTGGTGAATTTGGACTGCTGACCTTTAAACTAGCAGCTGAGTGCTTTAACCACTGCATCACCAAGGTTCTTGAGCAAACAACATTAACATTAAATTCCAAGAGCATTGTTGTTGTTTTCAGATATAATCAGCCACATAAGGAGATTCCAAACACTATGGCAATACTTCCTTTGTAGCAAGCCAGCATTCCTAAACACATTGCATTGTTTCACCTAGAAGTTTTTGCTCTTTCTGTAGTACCCATTTATTCTACATGATGCACATGAACAAGGGATGGGTATTTAGAACCACATGTGCAGTATAACAACCTTGACAGCCTTTAGATTTATTATTTGATGTGGCGTGGCAGCAGGGTAATAGCTTTTGACTTCCATATGAGACCTTATTTGTCATGTATACACAGCACACTGACCAGCACTCCCAAGGCCAAGTGCTTCCCTTATTAGCTAATTAAGCATTCTGATGGGCCCTCTCTTGCCTAGGCAGCAGTGTGGTGGAGAAACACATGCGCTCTGGAATTACATGGCCTTAACTTGAATGCCTGCACTACCATTTACTAGCTGTGTCTATGGACGTTTTATCTGACTCCGTACTTTGCTTTCTTCACCTATAAAATGAAGACATTAACAGGATTACTTGAAGATGATATGAGGGAATACAAGTAAAGTGTCGGGAGCTTGTCTGGTAGCTAGTAAGCTTCAATCCACGTTAACTGATTGAACATACAGTTTTCATAGGTTACACAAGGGGACATTCAATTCCTCTACTGAGCTGTTACAGTCTACATATAAATGTACACATTTAATCACAAAACTTCTGTTGATATTTTGTACATCCATTTACTAAAACAAAATAATATACCAAGTAACAAAACCAACTAATAACAAGAGAGAGAGACTGCTTAGGGCATATTTTGATTATTCTCAATGGTTATTACAATGCTGTGCTAATTTTATCTTATTAAATATTAAAGAAGGGCTATCACCATTGGGACAACATTAAAATATATTACTTGAAATTAAACTAATTTGTCTTTATAGAATACAACCCGAGAAGACCCTGGATGTTATATCTGCAAGTAACATCTATTTTCTAGAAAGGTTATTATGCGATGCATAGAATTCAACCCAAACAGAGAGGCATAAGACAAATGTTCCCCTGGATAAGTTCAGATCCTTCCACAATGAAAATAGTCTACATGACAGAGTTCTGAGGAAGAAGAGCAAAAGGCTGCCCTTGTTGAGATATGTAACCAGGTATTAATAAAGGGAACGGTTAAAATTTTATCAGATCTGTCTTTACAACTTGGGATTTCTCGATTTTATTTTCTAATGCTATAAAACTGAAATCAGAGTATGGATTATTGAGTGCTAAGGTGCTTTATGAGTCGATAGAGTTCAATCATGAAAATGACTGTTTTTTAATTTAAATATTTTGATCAAAATAGAATACTATCAATTCAGTAACAGAAGACCTTTATATTTTTAAAAAAATAAATTCAGTTTTCTTTTATATTTTAATTAATAAAAAATTACTTGTGTTTAATTTTTTTCCTATAGAATATGATTTTAATGAGTCATAATTGCATATTGAAAAAATCTTTATAAAGAATGCATCACAAGTTTGTATTCTATAAATAATGACAAAATATTCAATTGCCATAAAGAAATATACAAAGTCAACTGTATAACACCAAAAAAAGAAAAGAATACTTTTGGTAAGAAAATAAATTTAAATTGAAGCCAGCAATTTCTGAACATCATCTGCAAGGAATTTTATATAACTGGAATCATTTTTAAACAGTGGTATTGTATTGTATAAGGAACAATTCCCATTCCCTTTTTTTTTTTCTGAAAGCAAGTTAATGACAGATTATCAATTTAATTATAGATGTCCCAGTGTGTTATATACCAGCTAGATTCAGAACAACACAAGGAAAAATACATGAAACAATGTTTGTAGAGATTTAAATGAGTGCTGAAATTTCCAATTTGACTTTGAGGACAATAGGAATTCATGAAGAGAGGAACCCAGGCACCTGGGAGGTTGTTAGCACCAAAAGATCAGAGGGGCAGGAACTGCAGAAGGACACAGGCAAGGTGCCCCCTTGGCATGAACCACAGCACTACTGATCACCCTGCTCCTTGTTTCCAGGATTAATCAAACTAGTGCTGAGTCAGATTTTGGCATTGTCTCCCCATTTTATGCACATGAGAAGAAAAATTCAATGACTATTCTATTTTTGAAAAACAAGTTTCATGTTTCAACTGATCGATTAACCAGAAGATGAGTGAGCAGTTGTATGAATTTTGATTAAGAAATGCCTAGAAGCACAAAATGAAAAATTTATGAGTATAAATTATGATTTGGGGCATTGATTATGGCAGGATTTGTCTATAAGAACACATGAATACCCTCTTGCTGCCAACGAATCACTTCAGGACAATATTTCTGAGACTTGTGATTCATCTAAGCAACATGCCCTCCAGGGATAAATGGTCTTTCATCCTGAAACATGGAATCATTATTAAGATGAAAGGTTTCAGGGAAATACTACCTCAATCATTTGGCATGTGTCTAACTGGTCAACCTTTCCAAATAGTAACACTAAGGACCAAACAACCCCCACCAAACAACTACTATAAGAAAACAATGCGGCTCTCTCACCTTACATTTCACTCAAATTTATCTGCTTAGTAAATGACATATTATTTAATGTATTGCTTCAAAATGTTTTCAAGTGTTCCTTGGGAATACAGTATACCATTTTCCTTTATTTTTGCCTTTGGCAAACATTTTCTTTATGGAGATTACTCATTGAGAAAGTCATTTCTGTCTGACTTGTGTACATTCTAGTTCCCTCTGTTAATAGGAGTTTTCGACCTTTTGGTTTCTACAGCTAGTTCCCCTCTTGGCAATGATGGATGGCATTAATTTTTCATGGAAAGGATCCCAGCAAAACCAGTCTCCTTCTACAGAAAAGTGCATCAATTCTAAGGACAACCTGGGATGTCCAGTTATCACTTCTGCTAACCCATTTCTCTGAGCTCCAGAGGCAGAGTTGTGTCAACTAAAATTGTATTCCTGGACTGATGAGACAAAAGACAGAGTAAATGTAGACAGAGGGATGGAAGGCAAGGGAGTACTTGTTTTCCAGCAGCAGCCTACTTCACTCCTGACGTCTCTGTTGTTGTGAAGTGCCATCCAATCAGTTCTGACTCACAGCAAGCCTGAATAGGGTTTCCGAGGCACGTCTGTTGAGTTTGAACAGCCAACTTTATGGTTTAAACTGACCTGCATTATCCCAGAGCACCACACCAGGACTCCATTGACATCTGTTGTTGTTGTTGTTGTTGTTCTTAGGCGCCATTGAGTCAGTACCGACTCATAGCAACCCTATGCACAACAGAAAGGAACACTGCCTGGTCCTGGGCCAACTTCACAATTGTTGCCACGCTTGAGCCCATTGATGCTGCCATAATGCCAATCCATCTTGCTGGGGGTCTTCCTTGTTTTCTCTTACCCTCTACCTTAGCTAACATGATATCCTTCTCCAGCAACCGGTCCCTCCTGACAATATGTCTGAAGTATGAGAGATGAAGTTTGGCCATACTGGCCTCCAAGGAGCATTCTGGCTACACTTCTTCCAGCACAGATCTGTTGGTTCTATGGGAAGCCCATGGCACTTTCAACATTCTCCTCCAACACCATAACTCAAAAGCATCAATTCTTCTATGGTCTTCCTTATTCACTGTCCAGCTTTCGCATGCATATGAAGCCATTGAAAATACCATTGCTTGGGTCAGGCACACCTTAGTCATCAAGCTGACATCCTTACCCATATAGTCTCACAGCCTCTTCCCTCCTTTGGGGATCTCAGTACTCATGTGTCTACGAAAGCTCTGATTTCCTCACTGCGTTCCTCATCTTCCATGTTCTTTTGTCCAATTTAATCCTACAATATTGATGCTTAATTAACTTTCTCAAATCAGTGTTGGGCACACACTACTTTTCAAATGAGAACGTAAAGGATTCATAAATGAACATAATTCAAATTCAATATATTTGTAATCAGACATATTTCAAACTCAAAATAGTCAAGACCAAAGTCTTCCTCTGAAAAGCAATCTTTCTTCTGCATTTTCTGTTCTAGTTAGTAGCATCCCATCTAAGAGGAGAGGTCAGACCTTCACTTATTCTGCATTCGTAATCAGCACATCGTGGTCCTTGTTTGGTGTTGAGTCGATTCTGACTCATAAAAATCCTATTCGACAGAGTAGAACTGTTTCATAGTTTCCAAGGCTGCAATCTTTTTGGAAGCAAACTGCCACATCTTTCTCACATGGACCAACTGGTAGGTTTGAACTGCTGACCTTCCAGTTAGCAGATGAGCACTCCCCCACTGTGCCACCAGGGCCCCCTAATTAGCACATAACCCTCCCACTGTCATGGAGTCAATTCCAGCTCATGAGGACCCTCATAAGGATCCCTGGGTATTCTGACACTGCAATCTTTACAGGAGCAGGCAGCTCACCTTCCTCCTGTGGAGTGGTTGGTGTGTTTACACCACTGACCTTGAGGCTAGCGGCCAACTGTTTAATCCACGATGCCACCAGGACGCCTACTCAGCATGTGGGTCCATTGTAAACAGATGGACCCGTTTTCTCAGCAAAGATATTGGTGCAGGCCCTGTTATCTGCGGTGGCCTGTACTCTGGTCTGGTCTCACAATCACTTGTCTACCAATCCACTTTCTATACAGCTTCCAGAGTGTTTGTTCTCAACCCAGCTCTGGTCATGTGACTTTCCCACTTAAAAGCTTTAAGTAGAATGCCACAATCTATAGGTAATGCTCAAATTTGGGGCCCTAACCAATTTCTTCAACCTGACTTTATAGGGTCTGCAATTTCCCCACCTCCAGTCATATGAGTGTCAGGTGGGATCTACTGCTGCTCTGCTCTTCCACAGCCTGGAATGTCCTGTACGTTCATGTCCTGTACTTTATATGCAAAAGTATATCTGCCTAGAAGACACCTTTTAAGTTCTTTCTCTAGGATTTTCCTGATGCCACCATGCAGAGCTGTTACGTGTGCCTTTATAACATCATTATACATTTGCCTATATAAATACACACATACGTATATGTACACATTATTTTTTGTATTTTAGAGAATCGGGCTGCGAACTGCAAGGCCAGCAGTTCGAAACTACCAGCTGTTCCGTGGGAGAAAGATGAGGTGTTCTGCTCCCGTAAAGATTTGTAGCCTCAGAAACCCTGTTACAGGGTCGCTATGAGTCAAAACCAACTCCACAGCACATAACAACAACAACAACAACCATATTGCAAATATTGTGCTCTATGCATTTCATGTACAGCAGACTTGCTAATCATTGAAGAGATCTGAAACACAGTAGCTTACTCATTCATGAATGAACCAATAAGTGTGGCACTGCAGGATGATGCACTGGACCACAATGTTTGTTTGAACTCAAAGGTCAGTGGTATGAACTCTCCAGTTGCTCCTTGGAAACCCTGCACAGGGTCATTATGAGCCACAAAAGATTCGAAGGCATTTAACAACAACACATACCTCTCTAAAGGTACTCTCAAGCACTTTTTAAATCTACTTTCTGCTTTAAATTGGTTCTATTTTTGCTAGGCAAATACCATACCTTTCTCCTTCCTCTCGAGACCGCTATTTCCCCCTGTGATTCCTACCCTTTAGTTCTTCTGAACTAGTTTAGAATTTCCTTAAAAATGTTGAAGTTATAACCTGTGCTAACACTTTGCCAGTCTCTCAGTGCTCAGTGGTCACTATTCCCTGGAACACTCAGATCACTGTTATAAGTCCATACCACATACCTAACAGCCAGTAATGCTGTTCGATGCTTCCTTTCTATGCAGACATGTCTAGTCCATATACATGCATATGAAAAATCAGTCTATAGGTATATAGCTAAAGAGTGTGCATCCTTGATGGGCAAGGTGAAGTCTTAGAGTTCTGTCTGCATTCCAAGATGCTTTCAGTCACCTACATATAATAAGTAATCAGTAAATGTTTATTAATGAGGAAGGCCACCACATGAGCACCAAAATTAGATTCCATAAAGCAGTACTTTATTTGTATTAATGAAACCCATGTCACTTCAAATAAAACATTGACTTACAATATTTTTAATAAAATAGATGGGCAAAGATTACACTACTCATTAAGTGGGTATTCAGCACACACTACTTGTGAGGGACAGTTTTGGGCACTTTATAAAAGAAAGTCTCACACTGCAGGAAGCTGAGACTAAGGCCCCTCAGCTACCCTTCATGGCCCAATTTTCAACTAAGCAGGGGGACAGCAACACTAGTAAGGTATGCTCACCATGGAATGGTCAACCATTTCCCTAAGGACAAAGTTGAGAAGCGATGGGAAGGGGGGTGAAAAGGAAATGAGACCCACAGGGAGGAAGTAGGATAAGTGTTGTTATATGAAAGGAATTGTAATCCAGAAGAAGCAACATGCATGATTTGTTGAACAAAAACTGATGATCCTCTCTGTAAATCTTCACTCAATTCACAATAAAAAGTTTCAAGAAAAAAAATGAGTTTCAATTATCAACTCTTTATGACAAAGGTTTTTCCATATACTTACTGGACCAAAGCAACTAAATTTCAGTAAAATAAACAGTTTGGATAGGATCAACCATAGTAACATAGGTATTCAAAAGATACTTCCTTCCTGAAATTTGGAATGGCTTTATAAAAGAAAAATCTTATTATTCAACATACATATACAGAGGCCTGGTGTGGCACTGTGGGCTAAGTTGCTCCTTGGAAAGCCTATACAGGGTCACTATGGGTCGGAACCGACTCGACGGCACTTAACAACAACAATTTATATATATATATATAT
>NW_006408550.1:1855942-1888748 GCF_000296735.1 Chrysochloris asiatica
GGTTGGCAGTTCAAGCTCACCAGCTGCTCCTCAGAAACCCCATACAGGGTCACTACAAGAACCAACTACTATACATAAATGTTTATATATATGTTATGTGCTGTGGAGTTGGTTCCCACTCAGAGCGACCCTCTACGGGGTTTCCGAGGCTGTAAACCTCAATAAACAGACAAAAAAATAAGTAGAAACTTGCAGAAACCATTGCCTACTCTCCTTCTCCATGTTGGATTGTTCTCTTGTCTCTGTTCTCTTTTCATAACCTGTTCCTATGGCCTTTCCTTCAGCAGACTAACAGCTTCTGTTAGCAAAGTATTTTTTTAGTACAGTATCAAAAGCTTTGCAGAAAAACAGATTAATTGTGTTCCCTGCTTTTCTTTGTTTACCAAGAAACCAAGAAAATGCATGTCTAATGACAAATGTGCACTCCCTTCAGCTAGTTACTTTTGTGCATTTCTCCTTTAAATATATAATATCATGAAAGGTCCACTGAAAATTACACTAGCTTCCCCAAGTATATCCTCAGATCAAGTATATAGTATAATAATTTAAGCATCTACTCTGTCCACGTCAAGTTCCAAACGAGAAGCTTGCAACATGTGAATACCAAGGAAGTAACTCATTCCCCTCCTTTTTCATTTCATACAAATATTCCTTGAGAAACAGATATTTGTTGTTGTTGTTGTTGTTAGGTGCTATCGTGTTAGTACCAACTCATAGCAACCCGTAGCTATGACTCATAGTGACCCGAAACACTGCCTGGTCCTGGGCCAACTTCACAATTGTTGGTATAGCTGTGTTTTCAGATACAGCAAAGTTGAGTTTAGATATCATTAATCAAATAAGAGTGAAGCCATGAATTCTATGAAGCACCAAAATGAACCTTTGAATAATTTCACCACTGATAAATCTAAATGGAATGAGGAGTCTTCAACTGAAATTTTATATCTAAAAATACCAGAATGCTATCCTTTTTAATTAATCTCCTGATAGTAATTAAATGGGATCAATATTGGTGACATCACCATCAATTTATACAATACTTTCATACAGCAATTCTCTCAGATGTATAATGCTCCTCTTATTCAGAGCCTATTTGCTCTGAGCCACATTGAGGGATTCCACTGTGAAACTTGTAGTTAGAGCCTCCAGGCCCCGGGGCCAAAGCTATCACCCCAGCATCACTGGGCCATTTCTCCTATGCATGGGCCCTCCTCCCTCGCCATTGTAGTACAGGGCTTTCTCATCATTGTAGTCATCTTGCTGAGAATTCTAAGGTCAGAAAATTTTGAAAGTGACAGTGGAATTCTTATGTCTCAAATAACAAGTAGAAGATAGTAAACAAATAAACATTCATGTTTCTCAAACCATTAGCTGGTTGGCAACTACATCAAGATTAGCCTTTTTTGGGAAACAAGCTATGAAAAAAAAAATTGTGGTTTATAGAAATTCAAAACAGTACAGCAAGAAAAGTCACAACCCTGAGTGAAGTCGACTGAACACAATTCCCACCTAGGCTGATGGAAACGCCTGCCTCCAGGAAGAGTGGGTTTCCAACTGAGATGCCAAGTTCACCAAGCCTCTAATGGACAGTCCATTTGCATGTGGCTGCCTTTATTATTCAAGTGAAAATTACAAGCAGGACGTTTTTCAGCTTTTTCTTTTGACTTAAAAGAACAAAGATGAAACTCAGGACAGGATCATCCTCAGAGAAGACAGCTGCCACTTAGCATTCACATTTAGCTAGAAGAGCATTCCACCTATAGGCTTCATACTTTGGCAAATCCTTGAAAGATCACAGTGTAGGCTACTTTTGTGGGAGAATATTTATGTTTAAGAAAATCTGGATCTGTGGTCTAATTTATAAATGACACTGGTGTGAAATATACAGAGACCCAGTTGTGAATGGACTCACGTGAGCAGAACAGCAGCTGGAGAGGAGGCACATCCGACACACCTCAGGTGCAGCCTCCTCAGCTTAAGGAGGCATCCAGGATCACATTAATCAACACATTCGTGGAATGCATTAATCAAGAGTGCAGCAGTGGCTGGCATGCCCCATTGTTTAACTGCAGCACGCTAAATAACAAGAAGCAGCAATCTGAATGTGAATTTCTACCATGCTGTAAGAAACAAAACCCTTTTCAGGACTGGTCCATGCACCATATCCTACTCGAGTCTTTCAATAGAAATCATTCTCTCCTGTATTCAGGATAGTTTATGGACTTGCTTTCTACAATAGTCAACCAGAAACAAAGAATCTTTACAGACCAGCTAAGTCAGACAAAAGCTGTCGAAACGCCTTCTGCAGATACGAAAACGTGAATCCTTCCAAAAGACTTTTTTCTTTGCTTTCCAAAACTAATGCTGTCATGAAAGGCAAAATAAAACAAAACAGAGTAAAGCAAAAAAGAACACAAAAAAACAACCGAGTTCAAGAATCTATTTGTGTACGCAGTCAGATGTGACAGCAACATACTGCATTACCAGCAAGGGGCCTGTCCCAGCCTCCTGTTCCACACGGGGCTTCATTTTCCTCCTGGGTAGTTTCCTCGATAACCCCCCTGTCCGGATTAGACTCCCTCAAAAAGCAGCCAGGGATGAAATGGCCAGATGCTGGAAAAAGGGAAATGATAAAGTACCCACATAACCTATGCACACATTTGTACCTTATGCATACGGGGTGCAGGGGGTATAAATGTATGCAAGAATACTTAAGGCTTTCCAGTATTCTGTTGAATGTCCCTAGGTGGTACAAATGGTTAACATTCTCAGCTGCTAACCAAAAGGTTGGAGGTGCAAGTCTACCCAGCAGGGCTTCAGAAGAAAGGCCTGGGGCTCTATTTCTGAAAATGCAGCCACTGAAAACCCTATGGAGTCCAGCTCTACTTGGAGACACATGGAGTTAGCATAAGTGGAACTGACTCCACAGAATTGGTTTTTGGTTTTACTTAAATTGTCAACACTCAAAGTATCCCACTCAGTGGCTTATGGTGCACAACTAAAGTTCAATAAATACTGATTGTGGGTATAGAATACTGAACATAAAGAAACTAATTATGAATGGGTAAGGGATGTCTCTGGTAGCACAGTGGTTATGAATCGGGCTGTGAACCTTAAGGACAGCGGTTCGAAACTACCAGCCGCTCCGTGGGAGAAAGATGAGGCTTTCTACTCCCGTAAAGATTTACAGCCTTGGAAACCCTGTACAGGGTCGCTATGGGTCGGAACCGACTCAATGGCACTTAACAACAACAACAACAACAAGAGATGTCATTTATAACCATCGCTATAAATAAGCTTCCCTTCAGGGAGAGTTAAATCCGTGAAGTTGTACTTACTGATGATAATTACCATGGGGTAGTGACCCCCCCTTTCTGTTTGGTGACACTGGTCTAATCATCTCAATGAGACTGCAAGTTAAAGTTCACAACCCACAAATCTAACCTGATCTTATTCCTAGCTGTAATTCCAGTGAGCCTGTTGTTGTTATTGTTGTTATGTGCTGTGGAATCAGTTCTGACTCATAGTGACCCTGTACAGGGTTTCCAAGGCTGTAAATCTTTACGGGAGCAGAAAGCCTCATCTTTCTTCCGCAGAACAGCTGGTAGTTTCGAACTGGTGACCTTAAGGTTCGCAGCCCGATTCGTAACCACTACGCTACCAGAGCTCCTTTGAGCCTAGAACACATTTAAAAATCTATAAACCAACAAGTGCATTTAGGGGAAATAATCAGTAAATATTTGCAAAGACCTGTTTCCCAAAGTTACTGCATCAGCCTGCTGGTGTTTAAGTGCTAAGTCGCTACACATTTCCTGTACTGGAGTAAGTCTGCCAATTTTCCCCTTCCAGTTTCAAAGCAGACATTTCTTCTCACCAGAGCTCAGTGGGAGGAGAGGGGAGGAGCCTGTGAGAGTTGCAGGGTTCCCTCTACTGACCACTAGCACTAAACATTGCTGCCAACAAGAACCTGACTGCATCTCCCTCATCAATCTCTCACCCAGGCACTATTGCCCACTCCCTTCAAAGAGAGAGGTTATTGAAAATACCATGGCTTGGGTCAGGTGCACCTTAGTCCTCAAGCTGACGTCTTTGCTCTTCAACACTTTAAAAAGGTCTTGTGCAGCCGATTTGCCTAATGCAATGTGTCGTTTGAGTTCTTGACTGCTGCTTCCGTGAGTGTTGATGGTTGATCCAAGAAGAATGAAGTCCTTGACAACTTCAATCTTTTGATAAGAGTGTTGTTTATTGGTCCTGTGGTGAGGATCTTTGTCTTCTTTACATTGAGATGCAATATCCTCATATGCATGTGAAAGCTGGACAGTGAATAAGGAAGACCATAGAAGAATTGATACTTTTGAGTTATGGTGTTGGAAGAGAATATTGAAAGTGCCATGGGCTGCCAAAAGAACCAATAGATCTATTTTGGAAGAAGTGCAGCCAGAGTGCTCCTTGGAAGCCAAGATGGCCAAACTTCGTCTCTCAGACTTCAGACATATTGTCATGAGGGACCAGTCACTGGAGAACGATATAATATTTGGTAAGGTGGAGGGTCAGAAAAAAAGAGGAAGACACCCAATGAGATGGATTGGCCAAGTGGCAGCATCAATGGGCTCAAGCGTGGCAACAATTGTGAGGTTGGACCAGGATCAGGCAGTGTTTTGTTCTGCTGTGCATAGGGTCACTATGAGTCGGCACCGACTCAATGACACCTAACAACAACCACCACCAAAGAAAGAATGCAGATGCTTTTCTTCAGATACTGTTCAACTGCTCTTTCTGAGCCTTCTGAAACTGCAAACAAATTGAGCAGCCCCAAGTGCTGGTGGTAGAAAGAAGACAGTGAGACGGATTGTCTAGAGAAAAGTAGTTGTGTCGTATAAGAATTATAAGAACAGGATGCAAGGGACAGAGAGGATTTAACCAATGAAGGCCTCCCAGTCACAGATGCCGTAATAACTTAGATATAATTATTGGGGATTAGAGTTGGACCACCGTGCAGAGGAAGACCCTCAACGAAATGGACTGACACAGTGACTGCAACACTAGGTTCAAACGCAGCACCACCTGTGAGGCTGCCAATGCGTCAGGCAGTGCTTTCTTCTGAAGTACTAGGGGTCTCTACGAGTCAGAACTGACTTAAGGCACCTAACAACAACAGAGGAGTCATGATGATATAGTGTGTTAAGCATAAGCATATAGTGGGCACTTAACAACAACAACAACTAAGGAATCCACCTTAACTGATATAAAACAATAAAGAAGTGACTATCCTTTGGTGAGATTTATATCCCAGCCTTCGTTTGTATAAATTCTAGGCTTCTGAGGGTAACTTTCATTCAGGAGTATTGTATCCCTTGCTTTTGTGAGGTTCCTTCCACAAATAGTATGTGTTGCCTATATTTGGCTGGTGTTAAGAATGAGATAAAACCCTCTCAGCTTTGAAATTATACTGTAGGACAAAATTTTGACACATCCCTTGATTGTTGTTGTTAAGTGTCTTTTAGTTGGTTCCGACTCATAGCGACCCTGTATAGGGTTTCCAAGGAACTGCTGGTGGTTTTGAACTTAGCTGCTAACCTTGTGATTTGCAGTCCAGTGGTGATTTTACAGTGCCATACCAGGAGTCCCAAATAGCTTCTGCCTGAACAGAGACTTGAACCCTGGGCCCTTAGATTAGAACTCTAATGCTCTACTGACTGAGCTATCCAGGCACTTTATTGTTAAGTAGTATAAAACTTGTATTCCTATCCGGACTTTGTAGCAAAATACTGGTTCACCTTTAGTCAACGACACAGTAATTGTAAGACAAAGTCTTTTTACTGCTATCAGGTTGCAATTCAGAATATCGCTCCCATTATCTAAGATGTATAATGCACACTTTAAAAAAACTTAATCCCATGAGTCCAAGGGAAAATAACAATGTTAACACCATCAACCAAAAAACATTCTGTAAACAATTCCAATAACCTACAAGATTGTTTTCTTTGTTCATAGCCTGCCAAGGTCAAATAAAAGCTTTAAGTTGTACCATGGCATTGTTTTTCAGAGCCAAACTCACACATGTAGCCCGAGCAGAAAATCAGTTACATGCAGTAATTTCACGGATGTTCATCCTCACTCTGGCTGCTTGCTGAAATTCAACTATCTGTGATTTTTAACTCAGGTAGAAAGCAGATTTATCTTTCTTGGAGAGACTTTCCACATTAGCATTAATGACAAAGGCAAACACAGTTTTTTTCTGCCAGACACCGGTCAGAAGACGCAGGATGTTCCCCAGAGACACGGCTGAGGACCAGTGGTGGAGGTTTCCAACCACAGCCCACCATTTAGCTGCTCTTATCCTCTGGGGGGTACCTCAGTACAGTGGTGAATGTGGGAAAGACTAGAGAACCTTCTAAGTAGCCACAAAAACACTTTCTTATTTTAATGTCAGACTGAATTCTTGAATAGCCTAGGGACACTGAATACAAGTATGCATTCGATGTTTGTGATATTTCAGCAAGTCTTTGGGAGACAAGGGGGATAATATGTGGAAACAGGGAAAACACATAGTATTTAGTTTCCACCAGATTAAATCATTCACAGAGATAAAATGAAATGTGTACGTGGCTTTCATACTGCCTGCCATCGAAAAGTTCACTTTACTCACTCAACAAAAGACTACCCAAAAAAGATCAGTATGAAGTATGCACTGAGAACGGTAGAATTGAACCTTTTTCACTTGTTGCTTTAGAAGATAGAGGTTTTAAATCAAATGACTCTCCTGCAATGAATGAAAGAGAATATAATACACACAGCCAAGGAAACTCCCTTTGAAACCATCTGAGTATTCCCTTGTCTGACAGATGCCCTGCTGTGATCTTAAAGGGACACCATGTCACTTTCTTGGTAAGCCACTTTACCTAACATCATTACTAATTATTCCTGACCTCTATTAATTGCAGTGTGGTATATATGCATACAGACTTCCATGTCCCGGAAAGACAGATGGAGCAAGATACTTTATAAGAACAAAATGTGTGCTGTTTGATTTCCAAGTAACATTTCTTGATTTCCAGGTTATTCATTTGAGGATTTCTGATGGAATTTTGAAACACCATAAGAACAAGTTAGTCACATGAAATCAGTATCAGTGCAACACAACAGATATAAATTCAACTGAGGCATGGATCATTTCCTCTTAAATACAAGGCAACATCTAAACGGAGCAACTTAAGAATTCTCAGGGACAAGGCACAACATGCTTGGACCATTTTCCTGACACAAAATGTTGCAATCTTTTTTTCTCAACCCAAGTCCATGAGCCTTTGTTTTATCTGTTCAATGAAACCAAATGAGGTAGAGATCTAACTTTCTGAACAATCACTCTCTCAGAAATGCTTTAGGAGGGCCATTATTGGTTAAGATACAGTTCTCAGAACTGTGTTCCAGATCTCCAAGTAAGATCTTTTTCATCGAATTTAGTATTATAATAGTTGACCTTTTAGAAGGCACCACAGGCCTGACAGAATCTGTTCTAGAGCTGATAAGTCTGAATGACATCAAGCGGTGGGGTGGGAAAGGGATTTACAAAGTAGAAAACACGAATCAAAGTCATATTTAAACTTTTGAAACAGATTTTAGTATTAATTGGACTTTATTGTGAGACAAGAAAAGTTCTAGTTTTAATACATGGTTGGATCAAAAGAACATTCTTGGAAATGGTTCCCTGCAATTTGCAATTCTTAGTACCTTCAGAAGCATACTGTTTACTTGCAGTCCTGTTTATGTTCTGCAGTTTATCATTCATGATTTTATAAAACAAAAATCTTGTTACTATGAAGGGTCAAGAAGGGCTGGTTTTCTTCCTTATGTATTTAATACAGCTTCTTTCACAAGTAGGGTGATTGAGGATTTTGTATCTATATGCCTGTATCCTGTCTTTTCACCATATTTGAAAAGACATTTGTCTGAAAACAATATTAATTACCAGAATAATATGGTACAATCACATCATTTCATGGTACAATTCCCTTTGTTAGGGAAGAAATAATTTAAACTCTTAAAAAAGACAAAGTCCTACCTTTGAAGAGTGCCTTCTTATCGGACGAAGCTATTCTTCCTTTTAATTCCTTAAACCAAAGGTCTTCTTAGCATTGCTCTGGGGGTTGAAAAGTGGGAGAAAATGTTAACAAGACAGTCCTCGTCAATCACAGCAGATTGTCAATACAGTAACTCCGACTAAGATCCTGATGGGAAAGACAAGTACAGAGGAGCCAAGCAGGGAATGACAAACTACAAGTAGATGTGCTAAAAAGTAGCAGTATCTCAGTAGTATCTCTCTGACTTCAGTCAAAAGTGACAACAGACATAATTCTGTTGGTCATCACCTTAATGATCCTCAGTCTGAATCCTCTTTTCAGTGTAGGGGAATAGAGTAGTCTTTCTGTATGTATATATTCAGTGTGGCTGAACTATTTCTTGTCTGTGGATTTATTATTATTTTAAGTGTTTAATTTGTAGCAAAGGAATTCTTTTGACTTTATTTGAGGAGGCCCATGTTTCCATCAGGGTCCTGAAGAGATGATGGAAACAGCCAATATCTGAGGAGAAAACTCAACTTGGGTGTGATAGGGAGAGCATAAGCCATCAACGGCTCTAGTCACCATTTCTCCTCTCCTCAGCCTCAGTGTTTTCTGTGCAAACATTCCAGCTGGGAATTAGCCAGGAAAGGACAGCGTGGGTGAGGACAATCACAGCTGAGCACATGAAGTTTCATTTTGAAATAATCAATTCAGTGACACCCAAGATTTTCTAAAGGGAGGACTTGTGGCTTTTTGGACCTTGTATTTCTTGAAACAGAAGTCATACTATCAAGTTCTGAAGAACCTTTCAGAGCAGAGAAACAACTGTCAATTCAGGAAGTCTTGGGCTACACTCAGATATTAGGACAACTGTGAATTGCAAAATTATTCTATCAACAAAATAAAAAAGATGAGCAACAATGTTAGACATTTTTGTTTATGCATGTATTGTAAAAATACTTTCCCTATTACATTACAAACGTTTAATCAAAAAAAGAGAAAGACCTAATGCAAAGGCACTACTAATACATTTTTACTACATCAGGACAATGGCATTTTATCAAGGGAAAATGTTAACTTTGTGGAAGTTAGTGAAATTTCTTCCTTGGAATTGAAACCAGTTTTGTAGTAGTAAAGATTTCCTTAAATAAAATAATCTCTAGAGGTATTTTGGAAACAGCCTACAAGAATATGAAGCTATAGCTATATATTAGAGTCCTGGTATGGTTGTTGTTGTTGTTAAGTGCCATCGAATTGATTACGACCCAAAGTGTATAGGGTTTCCGAGGAGCAGCTGGTGAGCTTGAACCGCTGACCTTGCAGTTCAAACGGCTTTGCAGTCTGGCACATTAACCCACAGTGCCACAGCTGATATGGTGCTGTGGGTTAGTTAAAGTGCTAGACTGCAACGTCAGTTTGAACTGCAAGGTCAGTGGTTCAAGTTCCTCAGCCGCTCCTTGGAAACTCTACACAGGGTCGCTATGGGTCAGAACTGACTCTACGGCACTTAACAACAAACAACAACTATCTATTAACAATTGAAATCAACAAACATTGAATACTGGATAGCTGTCATATATTGGATAAATAAGGAAACAAAGCATAAAAAATAAATATCTTTCCTACCAAAGGACCTCAGTTCACACTGTGATGACAAAAACCAGATGGAACTACTATCAATGATATACAATGCAGTATGTGTAAAGAGAGTATTAGGAGACTATAGAGGAAAGAACAAATACTTCTACATAGGGATCATCAAGGAAAGCTTTCCACAGGAATTAATATTGAGTTGAACCTTGAAGGTGGGCAGGAAGGGCATCTTGGCAGAAGCAAGGGCATGGCAATGACAAAGTGGGTGACGTGTCCAGGTAATGGCAAGTAAAGCAAATGACCCACAAGGCATGGGGCAGAGGTGGGGTGGGGAGTGGTGGCCAGAAAGGCAGCCACAGAGGGAATTTGGAGCCAGAGCTAGGGGCCTTGTGCATCAACCACTTATGAGTCTGAACTTCAATCTGGGAACAATGGGGACCCATGGAAGTTTATTGTTGCTGTTGTTATGTGCCATGGAGTTGGTTCCAACTCTTAGCGACCCTGTACAGGGTTTCTGAGGCTGTATATCTTTACAGGAGCAGAAAGTCTCATCTTTCGAACTGCTGACCATGAGGTTCACAGCCCGATTCATAACCACTACGTTACCAGAGCTCCTTACGGAAGTTAATTAGTCAGGAGGAAATAAAACCTGTCAATCATGCATTTAATGGCTGAGAGAGGATCCAGATTGGAAAGGAAGACTGGTTAAGGGTGTTTCAGCAAGCACACAAGGGGTCTTCAAAAAGTCTGTGAAGCGGTGAAATGAAAAGATAATGGATTGTTTCCACAAACATTTTGAAGCCCACTCATACAAGATTCTTGGCTTCTAGAGTTAATTCCTATCTCATCTCTAAGCGCATCCCCAACCAGGGCACATTAGACAACTCTCCAAAGTGAATCAGGATACACAGATGGAAATAATTTAAGGTTAAGAAACACTGATCGGGTCATGACATCTGACAAGACTGTACACTTTTCTATTTTATTAATGGGATGATTTTGTGATTCTTGTTTTTGCTGTTAAGTGCTGTTGAGTTGGTTTTGACTCATAGCGACCCTCTATAGAATTTCCCAGGAGTGACTGGTGAGTTTGGACTTAAGGGAAACCAAACATGCTTACTGGCCTCCTTGGCTTCCTGTCATTTAGCTAACCTCACTAGGGCAAGGAGCTTATCACCAGTTCTAGCCTAGTGCACTGGAGCTCTGCATTGGGATTTGAGACCAACGACTCCGTTAATAATGTATTTACACCAGGCTTTGTTTGGTCAGTGTCCCCACTACAAGTATCTCTCTTGGGAACTCTCAGAGGCAGTGAAGAATCCAAGCATTCCTGGGTGCCCTGCCATCCTTCATCTCCAAAATATCACCATCAGGCTGATGGACAACCCCCAAGAGTAGCCTATGCTGTCCTTCTTACCATCTTTTCAAAACTAAACTTCTGCCCATGATTAAATCAATAGAAACTAAATGAGTACTTTAATTTGCTGAACCAAGCTCTTTAGGGGATTCTTCTCCTCAACTGTTTCGTACCCCACTAATGCAGTTATACTGTGTCTGAAGTATCTACACTACATAGCTGTGGAGGAGGAATCTATTGTGGAAAATGTGCATTGCAGACAACCGAGGCTACAACTAAATATTGAGGAGCGAGTCCCGCTATGGCACTATAAGATGAGCTTGAACCATAAGGTCAGCGGTTCAAACCCACCAACTGCTCCTCAGAAACCCTATACAGGGTCGCTATGAGTCAGAACTTGATGGCACTTATCAACAACAGCTCATCTGAAGACAGGTATCAATTACTGTTTTTTTACCTTATGGAGAGATAAGAAAACTAGCATTTAATGAACTCCTGTTATGTCCCATGCCGTGTGTGCATGCTATTACAGGTGACACGCCAATTCTATGACATCAGTGTCATTATCTCTTTGACAAAGAGGTAGAACTGAAATCCACAGCTAGATGGTAGTTATTATTGATATTAGGTGCTGCCCAAGTAGATTTCAAGGCATAGTGACCCCATGTGACAGAAAAGAACCACCCTAGGGTTATAACCTTTTAGGGAAGATCCTGGGGTGGCATTGTAAGTAAGATAAGCACTGGACTACTTGCTAGGCTCAGGTCAGTGGTTCAAACCCACTAACTGCTCCTTGGAAACCCTATACAGGATCTCTATGAAACAGAGCTGACTCGATGGCGCTTACCAACAATAACAACAATCTTTAGGGGAGCTGATCACCAGGTTATTCTCCTGTGGAGCTGCTTGCTGGGTTTGAACTGCCAACCTTTCTTTAGCAGCCAAGCACTCAACCATTGCACCACCAGGATTCCTGAGCTGGTACAGCTGGAATACAACCATGTCTGTCTGTGCTTTTTCTACTTCACCTGTGGCTCCTTACAGAAGGTAAGGATGAACCTTAAGGTGGAGAGAACCACTGAAAGTTAAAGGGATGGCCTGGGAAGAAGAGGCTGAGTGATCAGACCCAGACTGAGGCATCGGTGAGTAAAGAAGTAGAGGCATCAGGCAAGGAGACAGATCCAGGGCTGGAAAGCTGCAGGATGGTGTGCAAGAGGAGAGCGTTGCAGCTGTCAGTGGGCAGCCCGCAGCCCTGAGCTGTGGCGCTCCGATCATCACCCCCTCCCCAGGGACGATGGTTTAGAGATTTCCAAAACCTCCTTCCTACAGCATCGTTTCTATGCCTCTCTGCCAAATGCACTTTTGGAAAAAAAAAATTATATATATAATGTTTCAGAAAAGGAGCAAGAATGGTGTGGAAGAAGAAGTTCTGGCATGGTATGTGGTACCTTTGATAAATTTTCATCATTTTTAGTATAATTAAATTCAAGGCAAAATGCTCTGGAAGGAGCGCATATGTTCTTTCGTACAGGTTGGCAGTGGTGGTTCAGTGTAGAATTCTCACCTTCCATAGGCAGCCCTGGCCAATGGACTTCATGTGTGGCCACCACCATGTGCCCGTGGAGGCCTGCATGGTGCTAGGATGCTGAGCCAGTCTCAGGGGAGCTTCCAGACTAAGCTGGACTAGGAAGAAAACCTGATGATCTGCTTCCAAAAATCAGCCAATGGCAAGCCCCTGATCATGACCTTCAGATCTTCAGCAGATTACGGGGACAGTGCATGGACTGGGAGCATTGGTTCTGAGGTGCCTGGGGTCAGTCAAGTCAGGGGCCAATTCAATAGCGACTAGCAACAACATGGTTCTTTGGCATCGTGTGGGGAAATGATTTCCTCCTTGTTTACGATATTATTGATAGGAAACTGCCACCGTTGTAATCTCCTTGTGATGAGTTAAACCCTCAAACCTTTGCAAGGACCACCAAAAGACTTGGTGTTAATTGCATTACTGACAAACATTTCTGGGGAATGAACTTTTGTTCCATTCATTACTCTTACTTTGACAGCTATGGAAGCAGGCTTTCAGTATTCCGAAATGCATTTATGTCATCAGAATGGGGTAATACATCATTGGCAAGGGTTACTTTTCCCATAACAAAGTAAGAGTTTAATTTTTGTTTTTAAACAAAATACAATCAACTTATCCCATTAAGTAAAACCAGTCCTGAGTCAAAAAGTCAAGATGAGATCTGATATATTTTTAAAGTAGCTTTCAGAAAAGATGAATAACATCTAGATGAAAAATGTAAGAACCTCAAAGGTCACACTACACATAATGAAACCTAGTATCATAAAAGTCATTCAATGGTACAGAACAGAAAAAAAATCAATAATTCAAAAAGGTATAATACTTGCCTGAGCCATTTACGGAAAACTCAAATGATGACTTTCCTAACTGCAACACCGTAAACTGAACTATTGATTGGCATGCATTTTTTGTGTGTGTTTGTGGGGCAGGTGGGGGGTGGGGGGGCTGTGGGTGGATTTTGCTTTCGTTTAAATTGACTTTGGATTTGTTTTGTTTTGCTTTAAAACAAGCATCCCTAACATGCAATAAAACTGAAAATCTGTTATTACAAAACTCTGTTAGGTAAAAAGCAAAATGGCTTACAATCTTTTTTAATTTGTACTTTCTGGCACAACTGTGAAGGCACTGAAAATGTTTCATTATTTGGTTCCTGTGAGAGTTCTAAAAAATGGCCTAATTGATGATTCAGCAAAGTGAAAAGTACATTAAAAAAAATCAAGCAATGACCTCTCAAAACAATTTCATTCTCAACTGTGGCAAATTATGAAGAAAATTTTAGCCCAACCAGCAGGAAGCATAATCCTATCTGCACTATTGAAAAGTATATGTATACTTAAGAAATATTTTGTAAAACAACAATTATGAAAAGTTTACAGGTAAGAAAATAATATATATCTATTGTAGCATGCAAACTTGTTCTGTTCTTTTATCACTATTAAATAATAGTAATTTACAACCTTTTTCTTTTTAACCTTGTTAGGTGCTGTCAAGTTGGTTCTGATTCATAGCGACCCTAACTCTGAACAACAGAACGAAACACTGCCAAGTCCTGCGCCATCTTCAAATTGTTGGGCTGTTAGAGCCCACTGTTGCTGCCACTATGTCAATCCATCTTGCTAAGGGTCTTCCTCTTTTGTGTTAA
Organism: Chrysochloris asiatica; assembly: GCF_000296735.1. NCBI lineage: Eukaryota > Metazoa > Chordata > Mammalia > Afrosoricida > Chrysochloridae > Chrysochloris > Chrysochloris asiatica. Next base: position 1,870,183 of record NW_006408550.1, read on the forward strand.
CCCTCCAGTTACCAAGTATGATATGCTTCTCCAGGGATTTAACCAGTATGAAAATCACAGACTAATCCTAAACTCTTTCCCTTTTGCTTTTTTTCCCTTTTGCTTCCTGCTTTTGACACGATCCTTGGACTAAATGGGTGTGTGTGTGTGTGTGTGTGTGTGTGTCTATTTGTAATCAGTTAATGGAGAAAAAAGGGCAAACCCTGTTGAAATTGGCATTTATCTTTGGTTTCTCTGGAGTATTTCTGTCCCTATCTCAGCTTGGCATGGCAGAGAGCCATAGTCATCTTGAAACCCAGTTTTTCTGTTACAGCAGTCTAGAACAGAATTATTTTAAAAGGCAGAGAGGCTGATCTGAGCCCAGAAAGCATATTCTTAAACTAATACCTCCTCAATCAAGTGGCATCCTGAAGAACAACCTTTACCAGAACTTAGCCCTGACTCTGACACCAAATTTACCATCAGGTTCAGCTTACATGTGAGACTGTTGGGACATGTTGGGACAAGGGACTAACTTCATAATAAACACTTCTTCAAAGTCATCATGGGGAAAAGGCAGGTATCTATACTGATGGACACTTGCAGGTGAGCCCAGTGTATCATGCTTCACACTTCAGAGAAATGGAACCAGTGATCCCTTAATAAGTCAAATTAAACAGACTGAACACTGATCACCCCATAAGCTTTTGATTGTCTAAAGTGACACCACCATCTGTTCCTTCGTAGACAGACACAAATATCGAATAGTGAGCAAATTCATTGATCTGTGGCATGCTGGATATACTCCATCTTACTGTAAGCACACTGGAAATCATATTGCAATGTTTCGTGGTACACTTGATAGTTTCATAGGAGGAACGGCTATTATTATAAATGTTATCAGTTGACATCAAGTTGGTTTCAACTTAAGTATAACAGATCTTAACATCGCCTGGTCCTGGGCCATCTTCTGGCACTATTCCAGACAATATTCTGTTGCAATCCATAGATTTTCATCCTGGTGTGCTGCTGTGGGTTCATGTGTTGGACTGCAAAGTCAGTTTGAACCACAAGGTCGACAGTTCAAGCTCATCAGCCGCTCCTCAGAAACCCTATACAGGGTCGCTATGAGTTGGAACTGACTCAACGGCACTTAACAACAATTTTCAGAAGTAGATCACCGGCCTTTACTCTGAGTCTTAGTCTGATAGTTCTCCTGGCACCTGCCCTCCACGGTGACCCTGCTGATATTTGAAAGACTGGTCGCATCACAGCAACAAGCAAGCCACTACAGTGTGACAAGCTGGGAGATGAATGGTGGATAACTATAAATACCAAATCCATTGCTGTCAAGTGAATTCTGACTCATAGTGACAATGTGGCATGGAGAAGAACTACTTCTTTGGGGTTCCAAGATTGTAAATGTTTAAAGACAGCTTCAGCTTTCTCCCACAGAGTGGATTTCAACCACTTCGGTTAGTAGCCCAACCACATAGAAACTTACAAATTCAGTGTGGCAGTAACAACTATCTACCAACAAGTCACGTTCCCTTCTGTCATGTAGAGTGGCTGTGTCCACAGTCTACATTTCCAGCTCCTCTTGTATCTAGGTCAGGTCAGGAAGTGTAAGGGAGGTAATATGCACCAATTTTCCCAGACGTTGAAGAAGTGTGTCTTTTCCATCCCCTGTTCTCATTCTACGGCTGGCTGGCTGTCCAGTGTGACCATGACAGTAACATGGTATGGCTTCTGTCAGTGGGTCTGAAGAATGACCACTAGAGCATCTTCCTTCCACCCTCTGGCCCAGATCACCAGCATTGGACTGCTCCTGAGCTGGGAAGAAACTTTAATGTTGTGAAGTTTCTAAAATTTGGGTCTTTGTTGATGAAATGATCTCAGATAAAAGTTTAAAATAACAACTTAGAAAAGTTAAGGCAGAAGCATGTGCTGCTCCTGGAGTACGTGACGGTGGAAATTGGCATAGGTAGGGAGGCCAGTCTTCCCTAAGGAAACCGTGGGTGAGCTGAGATCTGGGCAACAGAGCTGAGGAAGGGGCAGTGGGGTCAGGTGTGGCAGGGGAAAGGAGGCGTGGTCCCCTGAAGCAGCCTAAAGGCCAAGCTGCACAGGACCCTTCGGTCTTTTAGTATTTATTTTAAGAGCAATGGGAAGGCACTGATGTAATTTCAGAAGGCTGGGGGTATGAGGGGAATGGTTTGATTAGAAAAAAAATACTTTTTGCTGCTCTAATTTTAAAACAGAGTCTTGGAGTGGCATTGCAGGATAATGTATTGGGCTACAAGGTCAGTTTGAACCACAAGTTCAGTGGTTCAAACCCACCAGCCGATCCTTGAAAACTCAATACAGGATCGGGTCGCTATGTATAAGACTGGAGTCCTGGTGTGGCGCTGTGGGTTAATGCACCAGACTGCAAAGCTATTTGAACTGCAAGGTTGGCAGCTCAAACTCACCAGCTGTTTCTTGGAAACCCTATGCAGGATCTCCATGGGTCAGAATCGCCTCAACAGCACTTAACAACAACAACAACAACAAAGCATTAAGACTGGAAAAATGATGTTGCCCACCATCTGATCAATACTGTTGAAAGTGAATGCTGTGGTAGGGATAAGGGCAGAGGGAAATGTAATGAAAATAATTTAGTCAAAGATAAGAGTATACTAGACTTTACAAAATGTCATTTCTTAAGTGTCCTTTACTCACAAGGTAATTAGGAGGAAACTAATTAATATGGTGCTTAATTTTATTTATATTTAAGAACTTGAAGAGTCAAATACACACATAGAATTTCTTCCTTTAAAATATCAATGCTAATATAGACTGTCAAAAATAAAAGTTCAGGTTGCACAATGTGAGAGTCCTGATGTGATGCTATAGGATAAACATTGCCTGATATTGCAGGGTTGGCGGTTCAAACGTACCAGTCGCTCTTCGGAAACCCTATACAAAGTTGCTGTGAGTTGGAACCAACTCTTCAGCACTTAACAACAACAAAAATGCTATATGCTAAGAGCAGATATATATGGTAATAAGAAAAATTCTACTTTTGTATATAATTGATTTGTCCACATTCTCACTATTTTAATGTATGCAGACTTAAACGTTCCTTAAGTAAGTGACAGACATTTCTGTGTATTTCAAATTTTGGATAAAAATAGGAGTAGGAAACATCACACTTTTAATTGCGCAGAGAGCAAATCTGGCCTCAGAACAGAGTACAATTCCAGTCTATCTTTCAAAGTCCAGCAAAGTTGTATAGACTTGACCTCTATAATCAGCATGATTCACCTTTTCACCAAATTGTCATTATACAATTCAGACTTGTCAATTCGTTTTCCTGCTTAAACTACCATAAGAATGCAATATATGTAGTCAGAGTAATGCTCCCAAGTGTGCTTTAGCTACAGTTTATGATAAACTACAGCAGCCCTGTTGGTACCATAGGTCATGGGAACTACAGAACACTGCAGAGACTGCTACCATCATTGCTGTTTGAGACTTAACCACCTAAAGGTCTTAAAGTTTAATATTTAAGATCATGATTCAAGAACTACTTCATGATAAAGTTTAAGGTTTAAGAACTAGTGATTCAATTGTTCTACCAATTTTGTACTGTGGTCTGACCAATTTTTTTTTCTTTTTAAGCTTTTCGTTAAAGTGAGTTGAGTGAAGCTTTGCAGACAAGATCATCAGCTTTACACTCAAAAAACCATACACTGTGTTTCAGCTCAATGATTGCAATCCCCTCCCTGTAACAACAGTCATCTTGCTTCCTCCCTGTACTTCCTAGTTCCATTCCAAGCACCTTCCCATCCCTTCTCAACTGTGTCCTTCCGTAAATGTTGCTTTATTGATTTTGAATGCTTGACTATTCCATGGTGAGCATACCTTATTAGTACTGTTGATCCCCCTATATACCTATCTACTACTTGGCTATAAATTGGGCCCAAGGGTGAGTTGTTTTCGAGAACCGAAGGATGGTCAATGTCCATAGTCTCAGGTTCCTCCGGCATTTTTCTGACCAGTAGGCCCAGTTTTATCTTATATATAATGTTGAGGCTTGTTCTCAAAATTATGGTTTCTGTCCCTCTATCTGGTCCTTCTAATGTGATCCCTTTCACAGCAGTTGGTAGTGGTAGCCAGGTACCATCTAGTTCTGATCTCAGAGTTGTGGAGACTGATGTCCACATGTCCATTGGTCCATTGGACTAATTGATTCCCAGCACCTTCAATTTTCATCACTCTTCTTTCTTCTGCACATGGAGAGACCAAGAACTGCCCCTTAGATGGTCACTTATGAGCTTTTAAGTTCCCAGACGCTACTCACCACGGTAGGATGTAGAACATAGTTCTGACCAATTGTAACACATTGTTGATGTATGCCATCGAGTCAATTCTAACTCAAAGTGACCCTATATGATGGAGTAAAATGCCCTGTGGGGTTGCCTAGACTGTAATCTCATGGGTGTGGATTGCCAGGTCTTTTCTCCTGGAGCCACTGACGAGCTTGAATCACCAGCCTGTTAGTTCACAGTTAAATGCTTAACCACTGACTTACCACAGCTCTTTTAATTTTAACATAATTGGATACAAGTTATTTGTATCCTATTTTAAATACCCAGCAAAAGTGCCCATCAATATCAAAAGTGTAGTTCATATTTCTCGGAGAAGTTATAAATAATATCTCACATGATAAAACAAAGATTAAAAATACAATAAATCAGATTAGAAACAGCAGAAGAGAATGAATGCACATCTCTTAAAAGGTAGGGGAGGAAAAAAATCCTAAAAATTGAAGGTATCATTTGATTGTACCGTTTTTTTTCTTTCTTAGCAGTAATAAAAAGGCTCATTATAAGAAGAAAGGTTTCGCAAAACTTTCAAACATTTGGGTAAAGACTAGACATTTCCTTTCTGACTTTTTTTTTTTTTTTTTTACTGTCAGTTTTCAAACTTTGCAAGTCAGTTCTGTTTTAAAATTTTCTTTACATGTTCCAGTTTTCAAGCCGCTTTTTGATCCAGACATGAATTTATAAGTAGTCGCCTCATTTTTAATTTTCCTCACAACTTCCTGAGAATCTGACAGGCTCATTGAACTGAATTTGAAGTCTTTTCATAACGCTGCTCTGGCAGGAGAGAGGAATAAAATAAAGTGGGTTTCAAATATGCTGCGGATACAGTTTCAGTGATGCTATCCTGTGTTTCCAATGAAATTTGTTGGCACCTGAGACCTCCAAATGGAAAGTTTGTCTCCATTTCTTAGTTGATTGTGCAAGCATTGGTTTTCAATTCTAGTTATACTGATTTTTGGAACCCAATGGAGCTTTCTGAACTTTAAAAAAAAAAAAAAAGCAAAGCAATTCAAACAGGATTTAAAGTATGGCTTTGGAGGGCTCCAACCATACCTAAGCCTGCCACAGTAGTATCTAAGCAGTGTGTCCTAATTTTGGCCAATATTGAATGATTTGGGGACCTCAGATGTCTCGGGTCTCTAAATCAATCTCTGATTTAAGATAATGAAACCCTTGGTTTTATAGAAGTCTGGATTACTAAGAGATTCAGATGATAAAAGTCCCCTAACTACGGTTAAATCCAAATATGAAGCCATCCATATAAAAATAGGGCATCTTTCATATAACGTGACCTGTATTTAGTGAACCATTATTTATAAATTAAGCGATCAAATCATGAGTTCAATAGCTTACCAGGTGACGTTAGGCAAATTACTTCCTCTCTGTACAAAATGGGGTTAATAATCCTGACCTATTTCTTAAGGTCTCCGGGGACAATTCATTTAGGAATTGTCAAAGTGCTTTATAAATGTCACTGGTGTTATGAGAGCTTGGTTTATTGTCATTGGAAGGCCACCATCACAATAAGGAATTCAGAGGTTTAGTCAGAGGTGCATTAACAAAGCGAGGTCTATGCTAATACAAGTACCCTCTGACCTTGGATCAGTGAGCTTGAAAAACTGCAGAGATCTGAATGTAAATGAAGTTTGCATTATCAGAGACCCAGAGTTTTTGTTAATGTATCCCTTATTCAATTGCTTTGCTTTGAAAATCATTACTTTGAAAGTCAAACAACCAATTTCCATTTCTAACTCCATTCTATTTTCGCATGATTCTCACTGCCATCCTCAGTATCATTTGCATTCAAGCCTGGCACTAGTAGCCTCCAAGGTCTTTTTCTTATGAACCAACCCCTTCAGCTGATCCAGACTACATGCCTGCCAGTGGTCAGGAGCTGTGAAGACATCACATTACTTCCATTCACAGGTTATTTTATTGTGAAGATTTGCAGATTACTTTCAATATTCTTAGAGAATCTAGCTCTCTTTCTCTAATTACCACACTACCATCAAGTTGATTCCAACTCAATGCGGCCCTTATAGGGCAAAGCAGAACTGCTCCACAGGGTTTTTGAGACTGTAAATATTTATAAGCGCAGCTAGCTTCATCTTGCTTGCTAGAGTGACTAACTGACCTTTCAGTTAGCAACCCAATGCTTAACCCACTATGCCACCAGATCTCACCCCCAATTACATTTGCATAATTCATTCATTTATTTGACAAACATTTGTTGTGTACCTACTATACATCAGGTACTATTCTAGGTGCTAGAGATTGTTGTTGTTGTTAAGTGCTATCGTGTTGGTTCCAACCCACAGCAACCCTGTATAGGGTTTTCAAGGAGCAGCTGTTGAGCTTGAACCACTGACCTTACAGTCCAGTGCATTAATCCACAGTGCTACACCAGGACTGGAGATAACAGTAACTAAGACAGGAAGAAATTCCTCCCCTCATATAGCTTACATTCCAGTGGATGAAGAAGAATAGTAAAAAAAAAATAAATATAATATGCTAAGATGGGAAAAATTAAGTATGGTGAGAGGATGAGGCGTGGTGGAGGTGGTTGTGTGCTGTGGAGTTGGTTCCAACTCATAGCGACCTTGTATAGGGTTTCTGTGGCTGTAAATCTTGATGGGTGCAGAAAACCTCATCTTTCTCATGAGGAGCAACTGGTAGGTTCAGACTGCTGGCCTCGTAACCCACTACACTAACCAGGGCTTCTGCCAAAGGGGTGTTATTGTTGCTATTGTTGTTAGGTGCCATCAAGTTGGTACCGACTCACAGTGACCCTATGCACAACAGAACAAAACACTGCCCAATCCTGGGCCAACTTCACAATTGTTGCCACGGAAGAAGGAGTGACGAACTACTTCTGAATATTTAGTCACTGAAAACCTTATGAAGGGGCATAGAGGCTACAATTTTTAAATGATTATCAGGGAAAACCTTGCTTGATACAGTGTGACTTCAGGAAAGATTTGAAAGATGTTCGTGTGAGAGTCAAGTTGGTGAGGCTTCGCTGGTGTGTATGGGGAGTGTTCCAAGCAAATGCAAAGACCCTGAGGTAGGAGCCCATCATTGTGGAATAGAAGCTATTCATGGTGACTGAGGGGTGTGAGGAAGGAGGATGAAGTCAGAGATTGCAAGGTCTTCATCCTGAGTGAGACAGGGAGTTATTGAGGGGTTCTAAGCAGAAGAGCGGTATGACCTGACTTCTTTGTTAAAGGATGGGGCAGTCTGTTGAGAAGAGGCTGAAACAAAGTACAGGTGAGACAAAGATCTTCTACAATATTCTGGAGGAGATGCTAATGGCTTGGCCCCAGTGGTGGCACACAGTATAATTTCATAGCTTTTAATTATTTAACATGGCCTTCTTTATCTAGTGGTGATTTCTTATTTCAATGACTTCATCTTTAAGGAATATTTTTTCCTTAAAGCTTTTCTTTCCATTCTCTCCCTGTCACAATAATGCTTTCTTTACATCAACCTTAGTTAGAAAGGTTTAAAACATGCCAAATATGGATGGAATCAAATTAGCAAGAACACGACTCTACAAAAGTATACATGATTTGATAGGGTTATCTGAAGTGCTCAGTAAAGACACTGCCACTTTTCAACAGGCTCAGCACCCCAATAGAGAGACATGCAGTGAGGGAGGGAGGGATACATACAGCAGGTTAGAAGAAGAGGGATTGGCTTGGGTATAGAAGTCTGGGACAAGGCTATCAGCTTCGATTTTGGAAAAATGCAAGTGCATTTATAAAAGGTATTTGTTATTTTTGAGTGCTGTTGAGCCAGTTCTGACTCATAGCAGCCCTATATAGGTTTCCAAGGAGCAGCTAGTGAGTTTGAATTGCTGACCTTGTGGTTCAAACTGACCTTACAGTCTAGTGCCTTATCCCACAGAGCCATACCATGACTCCTTATTGTTGTTGTTGTGAAGTGCCGTCGAGTCAGTTCTGACCCATAGCGACCCTGTATAGGGTTTCCAAGGAGCAGTTGGTGAGCTTGAATGGTGGACCTTGCATTTCAAATGGCTTTGCAGTCCGACGCATTAATGCGTAGCGCCATGCCAGGGCTCCACATAGGGAAATTGAAAACCGAAGTACACTGGAGTCCTTGTATGGTGCTGCACAGTCATCACTGGACTGCTAACCACAAGTTGGTGGTTCAAACCCACTAGCTGCTCCTCAGAACCAACTTGACGGCACATAACAACAAGTAGCACACAAGGAGCTCTGATTGCTCAGTGGTTAAAGCACTCAGGTGCAAAATGAAACGTCAGATGTTCAAACCCACCAGCATGTGGCCGTCTGCTTCCAAAAAAACTGACAGCTTTGGAAACCCTAGGGGCAGTTCCACTTTGTCCTGTAGAGTTGTTAGGAGTCAGAATCAACATGCTGGTAATGGGTTTAGTAGTAAAAAAATCATTAGTGAGGCAAATTAATTATTATTCTATTTTTATATGTTCTGTGTCCAAATAAACCAAAGAAATGTCCACTGCCTTTGAACTCTTGTGGATGTAAAATTTGGTGCTTTTTTCCTAGTCCTTAGCCAGGATCACAATCATTAAACAGAGTTCCAGATAAGCCAAAGTCTTGAGGCTTTAATTGTCAAATAACAACAGGAAGACACTGACAGAAAGGCGGTGGCTACATTCAAGCACGATTGTCATATTCTCTAGGAAAGCAGCAGTTAACAACTACTACCAAAAAGATGATTCTGGGGAAATAATCTTTGTAGGGAAAGGAGGAAAATACATTCGTTTTTTTCCAACCCACCTCTAAAAAAAAATTCTTGGCAGTTTCAGGCCCAAAGATGAAGGTGGGTTGTGTAACCAGGGAGTTCTTGGATTGCCATGGTGTGCTCTCTGAGTAGGTGGAAGTACTCTCACTCTTGACCTGAGTCTCCTTTTTCTCAGAATAATCAAGAACGAGACTTTCGATTCTATAAACGACGTGGTATCCGACTTGCGTAGATGACCACTTTAAATGAATTACCTCTCCTTTCTTCACTGTGGGTGACGTACCAGAAAAAATAACACTCTTTGACATCTTGAGAAAAACACTTTCTCCCTAAATTTAAAGTTTTAATCTGATGTTCCAATTCCCTCAGCAGATAACGCCCAAATTGCCAGTTATCTGTATTGCTTGCTCCTTCATCTCCTTCTCGATGTCATCTTCTTTCCTCAAATGTCATCTTCTCAGAGGGGGACTTCTTTGAATGCTCTGTCCAAACTGGTATCCTCCATCCAGATTCCCATTCCTTTCCTGCTTTAGCTTTCTCCTTTGTTGTTGTTAAGTGCCATTTTAATTTCTTTGCTTATTGTCTTGTGCACCAGAACATAAGCTTCATGTGGACAAGGAGTTTACCTGTTTTGTTCATGCCTAGAATGATGCCTAACACAAATAGAGCATCTACCAATATTGGTCAAAAATTCATTCAACAAAGTGATTAGATAATCATGTTAACTTGAAAATCAGTTTGGGATTGAATATGCATGGAAAGTATTTCTGGAAGGTACGTCAGACTGATAACTGCATTTACTTTAGGGGAAAATACATGAGGGGAATAATTTTTATGTTAATAATGTTGCACCTTTATATACTAGCCACATCTTTAAATCAGAGTGATTGCGTTTATTTTTTTAATGTTACTTAGTGATGTCTAGGAGTCCTGGTGTGGCACTGTGGTTAATGTGCCAGACTGCAAAGCTGTTTGAACTGCAAGGTTGGCGGTTCAAGTTTACCAGCTGCTCCTCGGAAACCCTATCTAGGGTCGCTATGGGTCGGAACCGACTCGATGGCACTTAACAACAACAACAGTGATGTCTAGGTATAGAATGTATGGGTAATTTTAACTCTTTTTATATTCATCAATAAAAACAAAACTAAAAAATGTTAAAAGTTAAGCAAATGTCTATGTAAAGATCTGTGAAGACTACACATATATATGCATCTTGTTACAGGTCTCATAGCGACCCTGTAGAGGGTTTCCAATGATCGACTGATAGGTTTGAACCACCTACCTAACGGATAGCAGTCTAGTGCTTATCCAACAGTGCCACACTCCTGTTATATTCAAATGCAATATACAGTGTTAATATTAAAAAGTACATCTTATAATTACTAGTTGAATGTCTAATGATCTTATACACAGCAACTTAGCAGAACTGATCTGAATAGTATGTTGGTACCAAAGACAGCTATAATAAAGAAGACTTTATTATTAATCAGCACACACTGAGCACAACAGAAGGAAGCAGGTGAAAGTGTATTCTAACAAACTTATTCATTTTACTGACACTGTGGGAAATCGTAGAGTTGGAGTTAATTGAATTTCAGAACAAGGCAATTACGCAACACAAGTAAGTATAGTCTCCATGAAATTTCCTGATCAAACTGGAAAGAAACCATGAAGGCCAGTGCACAGTCTGAAAAGTCAAAGAGAAGTGAGTTGAAACTGTAGTGGAATTAAACTATAAAAACACACTTATTTAAAAAGTAAGAATCGTCAGCATAAGAAGAATGCTCCTATAACATGGAATCCTGGTGTGGCACTGTAGGATAAGCACTCAACTGCGAGGTAGGTTTGATCCAAAGGTTGGTGGTACAAACTCACCAGCCATTCCTTGAAAACCCTAAACAGGGTCTCTGTGAGTCAGAACTGACTCTGCAGCACTCACAGCAACAACACATGACAAAGGTATGCAACTTCTTACTAGTGGAAATAAATATAATACTCAGTACATTTGAGATAAACACAAAGTCTTGGCCATAGGTATTACAAAGAGAAGACTTATTTTCTGGAAATAAACAATGTAAATATCATAAATGGAGAAAGTGCCCTAGGTTTCTATTTGTAATAACCAGTGACCTGTGTTGACTAGAAGGGAATACTGGTAGTACGGTGACTAAGTGCTCAGTTACTTATTGAAAAGTTAGCAGTTCAAATCCACCAGTCATTCCATGAAGAAAGATGTGGCAGTTCATAAACATTGTTGTTGTTGTTGTTGTCAGGCGCCATCGAGTCAGAACTGACTCATAGCGACCCCATGCACAGCAGAACGAAACAATGTCTGATCCTGGGCCAACCCCACCACCGCTGCCACACTTGACGCCATCAATGATGCCACCTGGCTGATCCATCTTGTTGGGGGTCTTCCTCTTTTCCTCTGACCCTCCATCTTATCCAGCATGACATCCTTCTCCAGCGACTGTTCTCTCCTGACAATATGTCCAAAGTATGAGAGACAAAGTTTGGCCATCCTGGCCTCCAAGGAGCACTCTGGCTGCACTTCTTCCAAAATAGATCTATTGGTTCTTTTGGCAGTCTGTGGCACTTTTAGTATTCTTCTCCAACACCACAACTCAAAGGCATCAATTCTTCTACGATCCTCCTTATTCACTGTCCAGCTTTCGTATCCATATGAGGTTATTGAAAATACCATGGCTTGGGTCAGGTGCACCTTAGTCCTCAAGCTGACATCTCTGCTCTTCAACACTTTAAAAAGTTCCTGTGCAGCAGATTTGCCCAATGCAATATGTCGTCTGATCTCTTGACTGCTGCTTCCACGAGTGTTGATAGTTGATCCAAGAAGAATGAAGTCCTTGACAACTTCAATCTTTTCTCCATTGATAAGAATGTTGTTTATTGGTCCAGTGGTGAGGATTTTTGTTTTTCTGACATTGAGATGCACCCATACCGAAGGCTGTGTTCTTTGATCTTCATCAGTAAATGTTTCAAGTCCTCTTCACTTTCAGCAAGCCAGGTTGTATCATCTGCATATCGCAGGTTGTTAATGAGTCTTCCTCCAATCCTGACGCCATGTTTTTCTTCATAGAACCCAGCTTCTCATATTTGCTCAGCATACAGGTTGAATAAATATGGTGAAAGAACACAACCTTGTCGCACACCTTTCCCAATTTTAAAACATTCAGTGTTCCCATGCTCTGTTCGAACAACTGCTTCTTGGTGCAGGTACAGATTCCTTGAAGTACAATTAAGTGTTCTGGAATACTCATACTTCTCAATGTTGTCCATAACTTGTCATGATCCACACAATCGAAAGCCTTTGCATAGTCAATAAAGCATAGGTAAACATCTTTCTGATATTCTCTGCTTTTAGCCAAGATCATAAAGATTACAGACTTGGAAATCCTATGGGGCACTTCTACTCTGTTCTAACAAGTTGGCATGGGTAGAAATCTACTCAAAGGAATGGGTTTGGTAGTGACTAAGTGTCATAGATTGAATTGTGACGCCTCAAAATATGTGTCAACTTGGCTGAGTCACAGTCATAACCTCTATGGTATGAATGAAGGACCTCTGGTAGCATAGTGGTTACTAATCAGGCTGCGAACCTTTCAGCAGTTCGAAACTACCAGCCTCTCCATGGAGAAAGATGAGGCTTTCTGCTCCCATAAAGATTTACAGCCTCAGAAACCCTGTACAGGGTCGCTATGGGTCAGAGCCGACTCGATGGCACTTAACAACAACAATGGTATGAATGAGGCAGGATACACTTTATAGTGAGATTAGGTTGTTTCTTGAGTCAATCCCTTTTGAGATAGAAAAGAGATTAAACAAAACATAGAAGGACCTCAGTATCACCAAGAAAGAAGAGCCAGGAGCTGAGTGTGTCCTTTGGACCTAGGGTCTCTGTGCTAAGAACCTCTTAGTCCCTGAGAGGAACTGATGCCATGACAACATGGAGCTCTCCAAGGCAAGCTAGTTCCACAGGCGCTGAAGGAAGAGAAGGACCTTCCCTTAGAGTTGCTGGCCTGAATTTGGGCTTCTAGTCTCCTAAACTCCTAAAACGACTATTTGATAAAGCTATCCACTTATGGTATTTCTGTTATAGAAGTACTAGATAACTAACATTGGAGTTGGGACCAGGACAGTAGGGTGCTGCTCTAACAGATACCTCAAATACGGAAGCGGTTTTGGAATTGGTTAAAGGTAAAGGCCGGAAGAATTTTAAGGTGCCTGAGGACCTCTGGTGGAGTCCTGGTGTGGTGCTGTGGGCTAATGCATCAGACTGCAAAGTCGTTTGAACTGCAAGGTCAGTGGTTCAGGCTTACCAGCTGCTCCTTGGAAACCCTATACAGGATTGCTGTGAGTTGGAATCGACTCGATGACACTTACAACAACAACAATGATCTCTGGTGGTGTAGTGGTTACAAGTCGGGCTGCTAACCTCATGGTCAGCAATTTGAAACTACCAGCAGTTCCGCAAGAGAAAGATGCGGCTTTCTGCCTCTGTAAAGATTTACAGCCTCAGAAACCCTGTACAAGGTCACTATGCATCTGAATCAGATCATTATGGGTCATACCCATAGCTCAACCACCACCACCACCAATAGTAAAACCCTAGATTACCTTCAAGAGATGGTTGGTTGAATTATGGATGTGGAAGGCAATGCTGATAAGGGTTCAAAAGGAATTGTTGTTGTTGTCAAGTCGATTCTGACCCATAGCGACCCTGTATAGGGTTTCCAAGGAGCAGCTGGTGAGCTTGAACCGCCAACCTTGCAGTTCAAACGGCTTAGCAGCCTGGCGCATTAACCCATAGCGCCACACCAGGACTCAGAAGGAATTAGGAGAGCTGAAACGGTTAAAGTGTTTTGCATGTGGCAAGGTCACAAAAAGTTGGGGGCCAAAGGATGGACTATCAAGGATTAAATTATGTACCCTAAAATACTTGTCAATTTGACTAACCAAGCAATAATGTATATATAAATTATATAATTAATAATTTGACACTCACAGGATGGGACACAGGTCACAGCCTTGAATTGATCCAGTGTGAGGGAAGTTTCCCTAGGGTGTGGTCTCAGCCTCACCTTTTATATTCAAAAAGATCAAAGGAGAGAGAATGGAACAGAGAGAGGGGCCTACCACCACCAAGAAAGAACAGCTGGGCGTGGAGCATGCCCAGTGGACCCAGAGTTTCTGCACTGAGAACCTCCTAGACCCAGGGGACGTTAGATGCTAAAACACATGAAGATCTCTAAGGAACACCAAGCCCGCACCCTCCAGACCCGACAGAGAGTTGGCACCCTGAATCCTGACTTCTAGCCTTCTAAACTGAGAGAGAATAATTTATGTTTGATAAAGCCACCATTTGCAGTGTTTCTGTTGTCGCAGCAGCAGTAGATAACTAAGAAAGTAGGCACAGCAAATTTCACCAGAGAAACCCTGAGTGAGGGAGAACAGAACAGAAGGGTTGATGGGCACTGGTTTGAAGGGGAGGAAAGAAGGGACTCATGATCCACAGGAATCACACTGTGTTCATTCTCACATCTTTTAACAACAGTAGTTATTCTGGGATCTTTTCTCCCTTCCCTTTCTCTCTTGGTTGTGCCCCTTTCAGCCCACTGGGATTGATTTTATTTTTAATCTACCTAACGCCAGCTGTTGCCATAGACTTCCTCTTGAAGCGCTTAGTTCAAACAGTCTGATCATTAAAGCAAACAAAGAGCACATGGAGCCAACACAGTATTTTAGAAAAGGCACTGGTTCAAATGACTGGGCCAGAATTCAGCTCTGCATATTTCTAGCTGGGTGTCTTTGGGCACAGAACTCAATCTTGCTGGAGCTCATCTTTTTCATTCTTAAAATGGAGAGAATGAGACCTGCCCTTTCTACAAAGAGTGCTTAAGCAATCAAACCGATCACCCAGACTGTAAAGCACTCTCTGAGAACATAGGGTATTTTTATGGTGATGTCCATGCTATCTCGTTACTATCCATGGAAAAGCTGAACAGAAAGGAAACACTGCCCTAGGAAAGTCATAGAGTATCTTTCAATACACATGCATCCTTGTCCAGTTATAATAAAAACCAGATAATGAGAATGTTTAGGGTTGTTTCCAAGAGTGCCAAACTTTGGTTTCAGTATGTTAGCCTTGTTGCTTTAGTATAGACACAGGTAGACTCATATTAAATTTCATTTCATGAAGTTCAAACAACTAAGAAATGGCATATAATTTTACAGGTGGTCTTTGAAGATATTTTATAAGCTAAAGCTAATAAATCCAATTAGGGTTGGTTTGTTTTTTCCCCAATTAGGATATATTTTTTTTAATGTGGCCCTAACCCAGTTTTTCTCATCCTCTTGACCACTGAATTCTTTGGATTACAAGAGAGAGTTAATACAGAAAACTTGAGGGCAACTGTCAAGTCAGGGTATAGAAAGTGACTACAGAATATTCTTTTTAATCAAAAGCACATGAATAAAGTTTCTACCACGCTTTGCACAAGTATTGTATTACAATATTCTTAAGAAAAACAAGAATGTAATAAAACTCTTAAGAAAAAACAAGAATGTAATAAATAAGGGAGAATGAAGGCCTGGCTGGAAAACTATTTAAAGTAATATAAAAGTGGTCCATGTGACTATTAACAATAAATATCTACATAAAGAATGACAAATATATTGAAATGGTATGTTTAACACACCCTATGGGTTTGTACCTTTATAGCAAACAGAAACCTACCAACACTATTTTCCTTTAAAATGTGTTCACACTTTGCAACTGAAAATATTTTAGCTAAACCTGATTGTCACTATCCCTGGGAAGTCCCTCTTTTCAGTGTTTAACAAGCTTTGTGAGAGATACTGATTTTTGATACAGACTCCACTAACCAGGAAGGGATGGAATAAACCGAATCAATGAACAGAGAACATAAGCTTCAGACAAGGCTGTACCATTGAAATACAAGTCTAATTCTGGCTGCAGTTATAAACAAGTCGTTAATATGATACCCAAGAGGAGAGCAAAAATCAATCAGTGCAAGTGAGCGAGATAGTTAAGCATCAACTCCCTCTGCTCAGAAATAAGCACAGATATTACCTTACAAATGAACTTATCTTCCTGTTGACTGGTCCCCTCCAGGAGCGAAAGAAACATCTTGAACAAAGTGCCCATCCCAGCACATTTCTGCAGATAAAAGCTCTGGCAGTGTCTGGACCATGTGCTGTAAAATGTTCAAGTCCTGCTCCCAACAGCCAATCCCAAGCCGCTCAGACCTCCCGGGCCTCCCAGGGTGATCAGCCCTGCTTTGTGGCACTACAATGGGGGTTAAACATTTCCTCTTATCCATTTAGAAGCAAGAAAAAAATCTGGTTAGATCCTGAAAATTGTTAAGCAAAATACACAGTACGTTTTGGTTTGGTAATGTCATTGTTTTAAGAAAGCAACTTGCCTTATTTTCACTTATTTGGGACTGGCGGTTGTAACCGAGTTAAATGAATACAGTTTATTTTTTCTGTTTGTTTGTTTTTCTAAACCTAGTATTAACTTGAAATAAATTTTTAGAATTCGTATTTGATTATTCTTTCTTTACAAGGCAACTAACTGCTTGAGACATGCTTTATTTCTTTATCAGAATTTTCACATACATGTATTAACTGCCATCCATAGACCCAAATAGTAATTTCTGAGTTCTTCCTTTCACAGAAGTCTAGAAACTAATTTCTTTAATTACTTTAGTTGTGAGATCTTAGGAAAAAATCAATCTAGTAACATTTTTCTGTATTTCTTTCCTAGCTATTTCTCTTTCAATTTCATTTCTCTTTTGGAATTGTTAGTATCCACTGTCATTAGTATTTACCTATTTAGACTGAATTGTAAACGGTTGATTATTCTTCTAAGCTAGCTATTACTGGCATAAATAAATGTACACAAATAAAAATAATAACTATTGAACTGGCATTTTTATTAGAACGTTAAATACATTAGAGTTCTTTTTCATGCAAAGTAGCTCTCAGACAGTAATGGAAGGTGTTCAAAATGCATTTATATACGTAGTATCTATTTCACTGTTGGCCTGTCTCATTGTTGGAATTCCCATGAATCCTTTCACCACCATTTTTCATTGTTGTTCCTGAACTTTAAGTGGTTAGTTTTAAAATTTTAGGTTTCTGTGAAAAAAAACTAGAGAAGCTAGTTTATAAGCCATTCACCAGTTATGATTCAAGTATATAAATTATTTGTTGACTTTAGTTTCAATTACAGTTGCTTCCTAAGAGCGAAGTTAAAATCTGTTCCCCATTTATTATAGTGACTATTAAACACAAGGAGTCCTGGTGTGGCCCTGTGGGTTAATGCGCCAGGCTGCAAAGCCATTTGAACTACGAGGTCGGTGGTTCAAACACACCATCTGCTCCTCAGAAACCCAATACAGGGTGGCTATGGGTCGGAACCGACTCGACAGCACTTAACAACAACAATTAAACACAATGGGATTATGTTTCTTTGATGCTTTTTCAACTCTTCTTAAGACATGCCTTTTGTCACAAAACTACAATTAACATGTACGATAATCTCTTTCAAAGCATATTGTCAGAAAGCCAGAGAGATCAACAATGTCTACCACCACATGACCTTTGAAGCCCAACCAAGCTGAAACATCAGAGTCTTGATTGGGTCCTACCTGCCCACATGTGTTCCTCTTCATAATGTGTCTAATTAGTTTTGAACTGTACTAATAAAGGCTTGGTGTCATCCTGTGCAATAACACACAGGACCACAAGGTCAGTTTGAACCACAAGGTTGGCGGTTCAAATTCACCAGCTAATCCTCAGAAACCCTATACAGGATCGCTGTGAGTCACAATAGACTAGACAGCACTTAACAATAAAGGCTTAAAAATTATAAAATTATTTTCTGATTTACTTTTTAATCATGTAAAAGATAAAACACGTGTGTGTGTGTGTGTGTGTGTGTGTGTGTGTGTGTGTGTGGACGAGGTCTTTACAGTTATTTCCTCTGGATTTCCTATCTGTAGCTCTGTATGTATGCTTTTAGTGGTGGTGGTGGCTGTGTGCCCTGGAGTCGGTTCTGACGCCTAATGACCCTGTACAGGGTTTTCAAGGCTGTAAATCTTTACAGAAGTAGAAAGCCTCATCTTTCTCCTGTGAAGCGGCTGGTAGTTTCGAACTGCTGACCTTGCAGTTCACAGCCTGATTCGTAACTACTACGCTACCAGAGCTCCTTATGCTTTTAGTGGTACCAGCTAATTGTTATTTAGTTTATTATTTAGTTATTTGTTATTTAGTGCCATTTAGTCAGTTCCAACTCATAAACCCTGTGCTTATCCCATAGCACCACCCCAGCTGATTGTTGTTGTTGTTGTTGTCAGGTGCCATCGAGTCGGAACCAACTCATAGCGACCCCATGCACAGCAGAACGAAACAATGTCCGATCCTGGGCCA
>NW_006408550.1:1890887-1892577 GCF_000296735.1 Chrysochloris asiatica
TTATGCTGTCTAAAGAAGGTATTTGAAATAAACAAATCATTTGTCTTGCAGAAATCTATCATTCATTCTCCAGCATCATTTCTATCACCAAGTCCAAATTTTCCCCAGCTGATAGGATGCAGAAAATACCCAGCTGCCCAGTCAGTGAACTGTACACCACACACTGCTGATAACAGAAACCAGGTTAGAAAATGTGATTTATACTTGTTACCCTTTTGAATAGTTTTCAACCATTTCTTTGGAATGAATTTTAAAATGTAAATACACATTCTCATGGTTGTTGTTAAGTGCCGTGGAGTCGGCTCCAACCCATAGCGACCCTGTACAGGGTTTCCGAGGCTGTAAATCTTTATGGGAGCAGAAAGCCTCATCTTTTTCCTGCAGGGTGGTTGGTAGTTTCGAACTCCTGACCTTAAGGTTCGCAGCCTGATTCGTAACCACTATGCTACCAGAGCTCCTTACAGGACAGCGTAGGACTGTTCTATAGGGTTCCTAAGGTCATAAACCTTTATGAAAGCACTCTGTCGTATGGGGTCACTACAAGTCAGAATCTACTTGATAGCAACAGGTTTTTTGGTTTTGACTAATAAGTTAACACAAAGTTTGCTCTCCTCAGTAAGCTAGTCCCATGGGTATGAAAAGGGCTCACCTGGCAATCTGAAGGAAGGTTGTGTTTTAAAGCACAGCGTAAATTCTGCTGCAAACTGAGCTTTAATCTGCTGCCGTGCTCCGAACAGTGAAGCCTGAATGGAGGAGAGGCGAGTCTGATTGTGCGGCTTGACTGACCGAGCCTAATCAGAATTATTTCGGCACACTGCTTCACTACAGCCGCAGCCCCATTAAGCCCTAAATGCTCTGCAGGCCCATTTCTCGCTCTGTCTCCCACTGTGACCTATGACTTTTCAACAGTGGTTACTCAGTGGGCTACTGAAAACATTTCCCTGTAAATGGAAGCACTGGGTTAAGTGGGCTTCTCAAAATCCATCATCAAATCTGCCACTCCATTGCAGGAATAGATTTATTATTGTTGTGAGCTGACATCAAGTCGGTCCCAGCTCACGGCAGAAGGAGATATTGCTTAGTCCTGCACCCTCCTCATGCAGTTTCGGATCGAAGTACTGTGACCGCTTAGAGTTTCACTGACTTATTTTGTAAAGTCCTGGGGTGGTGCTGTTGGATAAAGCACAGGACCGCGAGGTCGGTTTGAACCATGAGGTTGGCAGTTCAAACTCACCGGTCACTCCTTGGAAACCCTAAGCAGGGTCTCTACGAGATGACTCTAGACAACAGCAACACTTTTTCAGAAGTAGATTGTCAGGTCATTCTTCCTAGTTCTTCTTAGTCTGGGAGCTATGCTAAACCCTGTTCATCTCCATGGCAACACACAGCCTCCAATGACACAAGGGTGTTGCCTGTGCACAGGCTGGGGGTCAAACCCGAGTCTCCCATTTGTTGTGGCTGCTAAGCATTGTTAAGTCAATTCTGACTCATATTAACCCTGCATAGTGTTTCTGAGGCTGTAAATCTTTGCGGGAGCAGAAAGCCTCATCTTTCTACCAGGGAGTAGCTATTGGTTTAAGCCACTGATATGGCAGTTTGGAGTCACCGTGCTCCCCAGATCTCTCATACAGAAGATGAAAATACTACCACTGAACCACCACTGCCCACTATGAGAATGGGAACTATCCCA
>NW_006408550.1:1893314-1920836 GCF_000296735.1 Chrysochloris asiatica
GGATGCAGGACGAGTATGATACAAGGATGATCCTGAACCACCACTGCACCACTACAAGCATGGGAACTACACCACGGATGCAGGACGAGTATGGTACAGGGATGGGACCACACAAGTGGAACCTCTGAGCGAATTCTCATCTTAAACCTTGCAAAACTGGTAAGAAAAGGTACAGTCTTGACAGCTATTATTCCTTCAACCTCTGTCTTGAAAAGTGTTATTTCGGATCTTATTTTACACTCATCAGACTGTTAATGCTTATCATTATACCTGATATATCATTCTCAGACAGGTAGATCTGTTTTGAGAACCAGGGTTGATGATTTACATCACCAAGATGTACACTCTATCTTATGTTTTCCATATTTGATCTCTGAGGTTATCCAGACCTATGATTTCTGGTATGAAACTGATTTTCTGCATGACATGACTTGGTGATACACACTTTAGGTAATACGAATATTAGATTATACTTTTCCATAAACTGTGTTTCTTTCTTGCAATCTTAAATGATACACAATATGCAGAAGCCCAGAAGCATCCAGGAGCATGCTTCTCAAAGCTTCGAGTCTGCAGAATGGAGACAAGTTAAGCATCATGTTATTTGATGAGAGTACCAGAGGAGTCCTCTGTTTCTGTAAATACAGAACAGAGACCCCAGAATCCCACAACAGACTGGCATCCTAGTGCTTTTTCATAATTTACTGACAGGCAACATGCCAAGATTCTAAAATGGCATTGTGATACAGAAGAGGATGAGACAGACACACAGTTTTGAGGTGACTTAGTACAGGCCATGGTATTTTCAATAGCTTCATATGGATGCGAAAGCTGGACAGTGAATAAGGAAGATCGTAGAAGAATTGATGCCTTTGAGTTGTGGTGTTGGAGGAGAATACTGAAAGTGCCATGGACTGCCAAAAGAACCAATAGATCTGTTTTGGAAGAAGTGCAGCCAGAGTGCTCCTTGGAGGCCAGGATGGCTAAGCTTCGTCTCTCATACTTTGGACATACTGTCCGGAGGAAACAGTCGCTGGAGAAGGATGTCATGCTGGGTAAGGTGGAGGGTCAGAGAAAAAGAGGAAGACCCCTAACGAGATGGATTGGCCAGGTGGCATCATTGATGGACTCAAGTGTGGCAGCGGTAGTGAGGTTGGCCCAGAATCGGACATTGTTTCTTTCTGCTGTGCATGGGGTCACTATGAGTCGGTTCCGACTCGATGGCACCTGACAACAACAACAACAGTACATTATTTAAATAATTGAAGAAAACAGCAGAGATTGGTTTTCTTTCTGAGTCTGTGCACCATTAAAACACCAAATCTGACATGTGCTTCTCTGTGAGGACTGTCTCTGTGTCTCTCTCAGTGCCCAGCTCCCTGCTACCCCTGCCTTTATATATATATATATAACTCTGGTATTATTACAACCAAGAATGATTCTGTAAGAAGAGTCCTTTCAAATAAAAAGTGGTTACAATGCTGGATGCCTCTAATAAAAGCACTGAACCCTACTAGATCCTCTTGTATGCCAAATCCCTCTAACACTTTAGATAGAGTTCCACTACAGGTCCTGATATACATGTCAGTACTGATATTATACAACACACTTTTTCTTTCAGACATTAAGTCTAACTGCACTCCAAAGTCTTCTTTGTGAGAACTGTTTTTATATACATGAACATTTACCAGGTAATTCAAAGAATACAATGTTGTTGTTGTTGTGCCCTGCCCAGTCAGATCTGACTCATGGAGACCATATAGGGTTCCACAGCTATACATTTTTACAGGAGCAGAAAGCCAGTTTTCTCCTGAAGAGTGGTTGGTGGATTTGAACTGCTGACCTTGACATTAGCAGCCCAACATGTAACTCACTCTGCCACCTCCTAATGGAAACTTGGAAGAACATATCCAAGAATAGATGTGAGAAGAGAATTTTTAAGAAGGAAATTGTCAGGATAAGAAACACCCTTACAATGGGATCACACCATATGATATTGCCATTTTGTTTGTCAAATGGTTCAAATAATAGCATTTTCATATGACTCATCCTAACTACTTCTTTGGAACTTCCCAGCTCCAGTAGTATCCAAATCATTAAATAAAACATACAACCAGAGTTCTCAAAACAAACAGTTTCCATTATCTGTCACTATTGTAACATGTGAGATTCATTACCATTTTCTGGAAGTTTCAGTTACTGTGGCAATGACTTCCCAAATAACCACACATTGCTAAAAGTGTGTTCAAGTGGTGTAATTTTTCCTATCTCCTCTTCCTCGTGTATTTAAATACACACCTTTTCTGGAATTAGTGTGCCCTAGTTATATCTCCATATGAAAATATAATACATGTAAGTTCAGTTTTAATTGACCTTACTTCTGATATTGAAAACATTATTTGAATCAATTATTTCACAAAAATAAAACAGAATGGGGTTTGATAATTCTGCTCTAACAAAGTCCACCCAAAATATACTAGCTGGAAGAGATCTTTTTCATCAGGTATTTTCTGAACTGTAAAACATACTTCTTCATAGAAAAATTCTTAACTAATTCTCTTCTTTTACTGTTGTTACAATGGTATTTGTGGGATACCTACAAATTAGGTTTCCATAATGAGATATTTTAAATACCAAAGCATTGAACGTACTATGAATAATTTTAATGATCTGTAGAACCTCCTGGAACCCTTCTTCTGGAAAATGTAGGAACACCTTCCATTTATTTGCTGTGTAGTAAGAAGTTCAAGAATCTAGGTGAAGAGTCTCTAAATGATCCATACAATTCTCTTAGTCAGTTTTATCTCTTCGCTCCAACTTCCCTACCACTGCTCATTCACAACTCACATCTCTTTTCCTTTGACAGCACTACAAAAAAATAATAAAATTCTTTACAATCCTCTCTTTTTAATACATGAGTTTTCTTACAGTTCTTATCTAAATAAAAACACATACATGTATGTTGTTTTTGTTGTTAAATGCCATCGAATCAGTTCTAACTAATAGCGACCCTGTAAAGGGTTTCCAATGAGCAGCTGGTAAGTTTGAACTACCAACTTTGCGGTTCATACCAACCGTGTGGTCCAGTGCATTATCCTGCAGTGCAATACCAGGACACACAAATATGTATGTACATGCATACATAAATTCAAATAAATACAAATCCACCAGTCCCTCATTGGAAACCCTATACAGGGTCGTTATGAGTTGAAACTGACTAGACAGCACTTAAAAACTACATAGTTTTAAAAGAGTATTAAATATACAAGGGGACTTCAAAAAGTTCATGAAGAATGGATTTTTTCCATAAACTTTCTGAAGTCCTTTTATGTGTGTATAATATTTAATTTCAGCAAACTTACAGTCTTAGGATTTTTGAAGTTAACATTATGTCATAAATATTTATATTCAGAATTGTAATTTTAAGTGAACATATACTATTTCACTGAAATAATGTACCACAGTTTTTACCACCAATTAATAGAAGTGGAAGCATCTTTATGGATATGCCATCCCACATATTTTTAAATGGTTACATTATTTCTGGTGCAACCAGAACTGTATAAGGTCATCTTCGTATGTTACAGTCCTGGAATTTTTCTTAAATCTTGTACCAGCTCAGTAGATGCAAAACATGTTAATGATCCCAAACACCAGTTATTATCTATTACCCATACTAGTGTATATGCACAGACCATGAGGTCGGTTTGAACCACAAGGTCAGCGGTTTTCCATTGCTTACAGAGTAAAATCCTTGTTCTGTTATTCAAAATCTATTTCAACTCAGTCCCTGCTTACGATTCAATGCCAATCTTGCATGACTGTTAAATACACATAGGCGGCTTCAGTGAAAGACCCACCCCAGCCTCTCACCCAGTTTACTCAGTTTCCAGACACCAGAGCTCTGGTAGCATAGTGGTTACAAGTTGGGCTACTAATCTCAAAGTCAGCAGTTCAAAATTATCAGTGGTTCAGAGGGAGAAAGATGAAGTATTCTGCTCCTGTAAAGATTTACAGCCTCAGAAACCCTGTACAGAGTTACTGTGAGTTGGAACCAACTCCACGGCACCTAACACCACCAGCAGCGCTCTTGGAATGTGCTCCTTGCTCCTCTCTCCTTTCTTTCCTATCTTTTTAATGACCTTGGAATGGGCACAAACATGGATCGTTTCCAACTGGTTGGGCCGGTAGCTGTCTTCCATATGTTTTGTGTGTGAACTATGAGCACCTCCTGTGCTGCATCAGTTGGTTGAAACATTTCCATATATATTTCATCAGTCTTGAGTGCTGTTATTTGCTAATGCCTTCAGTGCAGTTTGCACTTCTTCCTTCAGTACCATTGGTTCTTGATCATATACTACTCTGGAAATGATTGAACATCAACCAATTGTTTTTGGTACAAAAACTGTGCATTACTTCCATCTTCTTTTGGTACTTCCTGCATCGTTCAGTATTTTGCCCCTAGAATTCTTCAAGCTTGCAAGTTGAGTCTGAAATTTTTCTTCAGTATTTTTCAGCTTGAGAAATGCTGAGCATGTTCTTCCCTTTTGGTTTTCTAATTCCAGGTCTGTGCACATTTCATTCATTGTCTTCTTGAACTGCCCTTTTGTTCAAGCACTTTTCCTTCATCATTTCTTAATATCACCTGCACGTAAAATTTTACTGAAGATAATTCAAAAATGGTTGCATCAGTACATAAACAGGGAGTTTCCAGAAATTTGAAAAAAGGATGTGGAACTAAGGAATCACTGCTAAAATAAGATGGATCATGGCTAAAAGCAGAGAATACCAGAAAGATGCTTACTTGTGCTTGATTGATTAAGCAGAGGCATTTGACTGTGTGGATCATAACAAACTATGGATAACATTGGGAAGAATAGGTATTCCAGACATTTACTTGTGCTCATAAGGAACATGTACACACACCAAGAGGCAGTTGTACAAGCAGAATAAGGTGATACTGAACAGTTTAAAATCAGGAAAAATGTGGGCCAGGGTTGTGTTCTTTCAATGTATTTATTCAATACGTATGATGAGCAATTAATCCACAAAGCTGGATTATATGAAGGAGAACATGGCATCAGGATTGGAGGAAGACTCATTAATAAGCTGCGATGAGCAGATAACACAACCTTGCTTGCTGGAATTGAAAAGGACTTAAAATACGTACTGATAAAAGATCAAAGACCATAGACTTCAGTATGGATTGCAGCTTAATATATAGAAAACAAAAATCCTCACAAACGGACCAATAAATAATATCACCATAAACGGAGCAAAGACTGAAGTTGTCAACTCTTTCAATATGCTTGGATCCACAATCAATGCTCATGGAAGCAGCAGTCAAGAAATTAAATGACTGTATGTATTAGGTAAATCAGCTGCAAAAGGCCTCTTTAAAAAAGTGCTTAAGAGTTGAAATGTTAGTTTGAGGACTGTGGAGAACCTGACCCAAACCATGACATTTTCTGTCACTCCATATGCCTGTGAAAGTTGGACAATGAAAAAGGAAGACTGTAGAAGGATAGGATTGATGCATTTGAATTACAGTGTTGGTGAAAAATATTGAAAGTACCATGGGCTGCTGGGAGAACAAACAAATAGGTACCAGAAGAAGTACAGCTAGAAGTTCTTCAGATATCAGACTGACAAGACTGCATCTCTCTTCCCTTGGACATGTTGTCAAGAGAGATCTGTCCCTGGAGAAGAACATCATGCATGGAGAACGTCATGCATGGTAAAGTGGAGAATCAACAAAAAAGAAGATCCCCAACATAATGGACTGACACAGTGACAGCAAACATAGACTCAAACGTAACAGCAATTGTGAGGATGGCCCAGGACCGGACAGTGTTTCGTTCTATTGTGCATAGGGTCACTATGAATCAGAACCAATCGAGGGCAGCTAGCAACAACAGATAAGATAGATGTGTTAGTCTGCTTCTGTAAAGATTTACAGCCTTGGAATCGTTACAGGATTTCTACTATAGAAATTATGGGTTTCTATGCTGTCCTATAGGGTTGCTGAGTCAGAATTGACTGGATAGAAATGCATTGAGTTTGGTTTGGGGTTATATTATATTAGGACATGATCATGAATAAAATCTGGCTTTTATTAAGCACTTCTCTCAGAATTTTATACACATTTACATCTATTAACTAATTTAGTCATCAAAATAATTCTATGATTGATTTCCAACTACTATTGCCATTTCACAAGGAACCCTGCCTGGTGGTGCTAAGCACTGGACTGCTAACCAAAAGGCTGGCACTTCAAAGCCACCAGCTACTCCAAGGGATAAAGATGAGACTTTCTGCTCCTGTAAAGATTTAGTTTCAGAAATCCTATACAGGGTTGCTATGAGATGAAACCAACTCAATGGCAATAAGTTTTTGGTTTGATTACCATTTCACAGAAGAGAACAATAAAGGTCAGAGAGGTTAAGTAACTTGCCTAAAATCACACAGCAAGAAAACGGAACTGGAATTTGGTAATGTGGAAATCTGGGGTCTCTTAGTGTGCAATCCTTAAACAGATATCATCACACCAGAATTTGTACTAAACTTCATGCTGACTATGCCATGCAAAGGATAACTTATAACTAACTGGCTTTTATAAAGCAAAAAATTATCTATTTTCCTTCAGAGAATATAGAAACAATACCTTACTTTTTTCTTGATAACATACAGAAAATCAAAGATGACAGAGAGAAAACGTTCCGTTCCAGTTCCACACCTGAATGGTTCATGTCAGTTCTACTAGCTTTTTTTTTTTTTTTTTTCATTATCACTGTAAAGACAAGGGACTGGCTGGAGGCCAAATGAGAATAATTTTGAAAATGCTCAGGGGATCCAAGATTGAACGAGTTTGCTCTCTCCCCTTCCATTAGATGCAGAGAGTGCTTAGCTGCTAATTTCACATAGAAACCTCCAAATATATGGGTGGGGTTGTCTTCCTCTTCAGTTCATTCTAAGGAGCAATGATGACACAGTGGTTATGGACTTGCTGCTAAAAGAAAGGAAACCCTATGGGACAGTCTGCTATGGAGACACCATGAGTCAGGATTGAGTTGATGACACACACAGTAATATAGCTAATTCCAGGGTGGTAGACTGAGAAAACTTTTTCATGGTTTTCAGGTTTATATTTGTAGTCACCAGAATCTCATTGCACGGCGTCTTCCTGTACTTTCAATTGCCTTCTAGGGAAAGATCACACTCACACAAGAAGGAGGCAGGGTTCACATCTCTACTAACAGTCCACTGTCTTTCCTTTGTTACAAAATTCTTTTTTTTTTTTTCTCCCCCTTTCTATTTTCCACAAGTAGCAGAAAAAATTAGTCCTGACCAGGATCAATATCAACAATGAAAGCATATTCAATTATCTACCTTAAGCGACATTAATTCTGAAAATGCCTTCCTTGCATCTATTTGACTTGAAATGAATGTGCACACAAATGCAACCCCACAGACCTGTTTTGTTCTGGTTTCTATACATTGTTAGTAGTCCATGACCATTGCTTTATTCAAACAATCTCTCTTTAGTTAAAGGTTTTGCTGACCTTATTTTCCATAGTTAATTACTCATATTTAAAAGGTTGTCTATAACCACCAGCTCATTAACATAACTGAGGCAAGGCAAGCCCATGAGGGGACTTTAAGCTTCTTCCACCCGCCAAGTGCCCCTTCCCGGCTGTCTAATCCAATTTGGGGTTTCTTTGTGGTGGAGCTTCTGTCATTTAGTATATTTGTGTCCATTTGTATGTACCCAGAAGAATGGATGCAGTGTTTACAAAAATATAATAATGAAAAGCATAGTAGCCTTTTTGAGCATGCAAATCAGAATGCTGATTGGCTTGAAATTCTCTAGAATTAAACAGCTAAAACTGTTTGCATTTGAAACAGTGCTATAGGTTGAGCTTTTTAAAAAAATCTTCGTTATTGATTGCAACTATTAAAACTTCGATGACTTCCCCGATTTGCCTTTTCCACCTTCAGTGCTGTATTAATAAGCACAGTTTGACAGATCCTTCTGGGATTCAGTGGAAACTTAATGTTTTAAATGGTTTTCCATGAGGAAACCCAACCTCATTCTACGTTGATCCACTATACTTCTGCTCTTCCGTCTTCTTGGGATGCCTTCAAAATTTTCCAAACACAGGATACAATTCAAGTAAAGAACTGAATTCAGGAGCATTTGCATGAAGTGACAATATTCATATCTCTTAAATAATTCATGTCTACAAATAGTAAACAGATTCTCTTCTAAATTATGTTGATTTTAGTTAGAATAATTAGATAAGATATAAAATTTCTAAGAGAGAAAGTTATTAATAATAAAAGCCAACAGTAATAAAAATAAGTATTTATTTTTACTGTGGAAACCTTATTAACATATTTGATGTTTTCATCATTATTTTTTGCCACTATTAAAACTCATAGCACATACTGTTCTACTAAAGTGGTGGAAGTTTGGGGCCAATGAACAATAAAATTCAAGGAACCATTCCTACTCTTTAGTTCTATTGACATTTTGTTCCATTAAATACAAATTCACTAAGTATTTCACACATCGTGTGCAATGTACTATTTTAGGAGCTGTTAGGAATAGATAAAAATATATGGTAGGAGGAGTCAAAGAAATCACTTAGCTTACATTTCTTATTTTAAAGCTGAGGACAATCAAAGTTCACACAAGCAATCAGAAGTCAAGCGTGGCTGATATGGTCTTACCCTTATTTCTAAACAAAAATATATCTTGGTAATTAGAGCGTCACTCTTGCTGTCGTTAGATATTAGAAGTCACAGATAAAGAAGAGGGAGAAGCCATGAATAAAAGCTAAATTCCAACTTTCTACAGAGACAGGAGTATATAGAATCCTTGGAAGTTTTACTGAAGCAAATTAGCAACAGCCAATGAACAAGGAATGAGGAGTAAATGTACTCTATGAAGAAAAAAAAGAAAACCAAAGTGAAATTCAATTGGAAAAATGGCTCATTTTCCTGTTTATATAATATTTGGACATAAACGAGGATTGGAATGAGAGAAGAAAGTTTAGAGTGCAAGCCTCAGTTCTGAGTTGTGTGATGTTGGCCAGTTACTCTACCTTTCTGGAACTCAGTCTCCTTACTTATGACATGAAATGGCTAATTTGTTGTTAGTGACCACCATGCCAATCCTGACTCATGGCAACCTGGGTATAGAGTAGAAATGCTCCACAGGGTTTTCAAAGCTTATCTCAAGAGATGCCTCAAAGATTAAATCTAGCACAAAATTTCCATGGGAAGAGTTTTGTCTCAAAATAAAGGACACCTGCTTTGGTATTAAAATTGCTCAAAAACAACATGCACATCATTCCATTATACCTGTCTGAGTTTTTATAAGAACAGTTTCTGGTTTAGAATGGATATAATTATTCCCCAAGTCCACTGTCCTGGAAACAATGTTATATTCTGGCAGCTGCACCAGCCTACTGAAATTAGAACGGATGGAGCCCAAGAGTTGAGCAAGGGAGGGCAGACCATGACAGCTGCTGGGAGCTGTAGGAGCCAAGATGATGTGATTTTTACTTAGAAAGGGTTCTGTAACAATAATACGAAGAACAGGGTAGATTTGAGAAGTTACCAGTGGACTAGCTATGGTGGTTCATATAAGAATCCTGCAGGTTTGAAGAAATACAGTGTGGGTGGAGAGGAGAAAATGGCTGTGGGATTTATTAAAGAGACAGAACCAACAGGATTTAGGAGGTATGATGGAATTAAGAGACAGCTGATCCAATCTCTTTATTTTACAGATGAGGAAACGGAGGGCCAGAGGGATTAATTTACTTGTGTAAAAACATAACTTTAATGGGTGAATGAATTTGGACTAAAATTTGAGTTTCCTGATCTCTGGTTCTCACTTTTTTTTCTCCAACACAAGATGCTCTTTGACACATTAAACTGTTTTTCAGGTGACCAAAACCCAAATCCACTTTGTCCTGTCAATTCTCACAATAACCCTAAGAGGACAGAGTAGAACTGCTGCTTAAAGACTGTAAATCTTTACAGGAGCAGACAGCCTCAGCTTCTCATGTGGGAGCCGTTGGTGGGTTTAAACTGCCAACCTTGCAGTTAGAATCCGATGCTTATATATTATCCATTATTCATTTTCCTCTTTATGAAGTGTATCTAAATAGACTATTTTTCTTCCTACACTAATCCACATTTCTCCTCAATGTTTGGCTAATTGTTTGATTAACTCCATAAGTTGATATATATATTTTTTTTATTTAAGAAGGAATTTGTTTTGAGACATAAGCATTCTTTCCTCCCAACTGCTACTCAGTTGTAAACAGAAGAGAAGTACTGGGTTTGATATCACCTCTGGCGTGGCACTGTGGCAAAGTCAGTTTGAACTGCAAGGTTGGCAGTTCAAGTTCACCAGCCACTCTTCAGAAACCCTATACAGGGTCATTATAAGTTGGAACCAACTTGATGGCACTTAACAACAATGACTTATGATAATGGTGTTCTTGTGTATGTACTAGATTCTCAAGATCGTTCTAGCCATTGTACATGAGACCTAGAATGATTAAGTATGCAAAGACTGGCATAAGAGTACAGACAGGGCTCACTGATACTTAGAGCCATACCTTCCAGTACAGTAGCCACTAATTGCATGTGACAATGGAGCACTTGAAAATGTGGTTAATCCATATTGAAATTTGTTGTATAAGTACATGTTTGTTGGACTTTGAGGATTTAGTTGAAAAAAAAAAAAAACTGAATATAAAATGTCTCATTAATTTTTAAAAAGTATTTATTATTTGTTGTTATATAGTATTTTAGGTTTATTGGATTACAGAAAACATACTACTAAACTACTTCCACTTGTTGATTTTTCCTTTTTTAACATGACTACTGGTGATGGTGGTTATGTACCATGGAGTCGGTTCTGTCTCACAGCGGCCCTGTATAGGGTTTCCGAGGCTATATACCTTTACATGAGCGGAAAGCTTCATCTTTCTCCCACGGAGCTGCTGGTAGATTCGAACTGCTAACTTTGCAGTTAGTAGTTCCACTTGGAATCCACAGCATTACCATAGCTCTTTAATATGGCTACTAGAGAAGTTGAAATTGCGCATGTGGCTCATATTATATTTCTATTGGTCTGTGCTATTGCAGGCATTTACAATCTATTTTAAGGAAATAGGGCATTGATAAGTAATATCAAGGCTGCCAGATAAAAAATATAATAGGTTAGTTAGATAAATGTTTCCTGGGCTAATCAGGGACTATGTTCTAATTCCCCAAAGCCTGAGAAAGAAAGTCCCAATAAAGTGAAGCTCTGGCTTCCATCTCAAATTCTACAGTGAGACTCCTCTTCTGAGGATTTGATCCAAGCAGACCTTGTAAGGACATGAATTCCTTAGCTAATCCTCAGACCGTGCAAGTTCATTAGTTGAAACAGAAATTTCCTAACTCAAAGGGATCCAAGGCAAGTCTGATGAGGGTTCCTTTAAGCCAGAAACTCTTGCTTGTAAGGATGGATCTTAGCAGAATGTTTTGAGTGGTTTCTGAAAGTCTAAGGGATCATCTTAAAGCTGGATGTAACTGGCGCTCTCCTTGGTACTGAGATCTCAGCTCAATCTCCTCTCAAGTGTCTACATGAACCCTTCCATCTTGTTGTTGTTGTTGTTGTTAGGTGCCATCGAGTCAGTACCGACTCATAGCGCCTTTATGCACAGCAGAACTAAACACTGCCCTATTCTGGGCCAACCTCACTATTGTTGCCACACTTGAGCCCATTGATGCTGCCACTTGGCCAATGCATCTCGTTGGGATCTTCCTCTTTTTCTCTGACCCTCCACCTTACCAAAAATGATATCCTTCTCCAGTGACTGGTTCCTCCTGACAATATGTTCAAAGCATGAGGGACGAAGTTTAGCCATCTTGGCCTCCAAGGAGCACTCTGGCTGTACTTCTTCCAAAACGAATCTATTGGTTCTTTTGGCAGTCTATGGCACTTTCAATATTCTCCTCCAACACCATAACTCAAAAGCATCAATTCTTCCACTTTGGGCCTGCCTTATTTGCTCTGTCCTATCTCCCAGGATGCCCTGTGCATGCCTCAGTAATAATACTTGTCATATTCTATGAGGGTCTATTTATGCATCCATCCACCTACCCCACCTGATTAAGCTCTTCAAGGCTACAGACAGCATTGTGCATTTTCTTTATACTTAAAGCACAGGGGCTGGCATACAGTAGGTACTCAATACATGAGCAAATAAATAAATGCACAGCTAAAAACTATACTTGTACCACTTTTGTATCTGCTAAATTTCCTTTACTGGGCAGATTTTAGGGTTGTTTTATTTTTCACACAGAGGTTGTGTGCATGTGTGTGTAGGAAACAAAATGGAAAAATCTTAAAGGATGGGAACAGTAAGAACAAAAGTCTAACAGGATAATAACAAGCTATGTTCTGAACACGACAAAGAGACTCCTTTGGCTGAGACTGAGGGCTGTGTGGGAGATCAGCCTTATCTGTCAACTAAGGAGACTGGTTGTTATCCTTAGGCAAGGCAAGGAACAAGAGCTTCAGAAAAATTATATTCTGGAGACTGATAGGATAAAGGGGGTGTTTTAGGGAACAGTATATTGTAAGGGACAGGATCACCAGCAAAAGCAGCACTTAAAAAGTAGCTGGAGTAATGAATGTACTTAGGGCTTGAGTTTAGGGGCAGAGTTTGCAGAAGTTTATAATTGGGAAGGAGAGTCATTAAGGGGCAGCCAAGGGCTTGCATCTGTAAAGGTCACAACCTAGAGCACCCTACGGAATGGAATGGTTCTACTCTGTCACATTGGGTAACTATGAGTTGGAATAGACTTGATACATATAACGACAACAACAAAAAATAAGTGAAAGCTCAAGATGACATAGCATGTGGGCAAAAGAGGATTCGGAGGAGTTTCATTATGTGATTATCTGAGCAAAATCACTATGCACACAAAGCTTAATAAAACCTACACTGCTTTTCAGGAATATCATAACTGGACAGATGAGTAACTGAAATGACTCTGTGAGCCAACAGAGTGGCCAAGGAGTGCACGAGCACCAGGATTTAGGCTGGTCACATTTAACTTCACTATTTCTCTGAACCTCTTGGTTTTGAAATTTTTTGTATACTTGAATCACTCTACTTGTTACTGTTCTTTAAAGGTTTACTTAGTCATCAACTATTAAATCTTGTTCTTAATCAATGATCCATTCTCTTTTTCAGTCTTAGTTGCTATGTATTATAGCCTCTTCTTAATGATTAGGCCTACTGGTGTGGTGCTGTAGAATCAGCACTGGACTGCAAACCACAGGGTCGGCCGTTCAAACTCATCAGTTGCTCCTCAGAAACCCTATATGGGGTCTCTGTGAGTCAGAACTGATTCAACTGTACTTAACAACAACAACAATGTTAACGGTTAGGTACCACATTTGCATGAACAGGAAGCACTAGCCCTTACTGTAAGAACAGTTCTCATGTGAAATTCCTATGTTGTTGTTGTTGTTAAGTGCCATCGAGTCGGGTCCGACCCATAGCGACCCTGTACAGGGTTTCTGAGGGTGTAAATCTTTACAGGAGTAGAAAGCCTCATCTTTCTCCCGTGGTGTGGCTGGTAGTTTCGAACTGCTGACCTTAAAGTTCGCAGCCCGATTTGTAACCACTACGCTACCAGAGCTCCTTACTTACTCAAAACTGAATGTTCTCTCACACTGATTACAAGCCTGCTTTTGGATCCATTTCCTTGCTTCCACTCTTTTCCCCACAAAGAAACCATTATGATCTTTTAAAAACAGACAGATAATTCAAATTGCTCAAAACTTTCAAATCGCTTCTCATTCTACCTGGAACAAAAGCCAAATTCCTTGCTATGGCTCTAAGGTTCTCCATGATTGGGCCATTCTACCTCATCAAAATCATTCCCTACCATCTCCCCTAGTGTTGACTGTGTAGAATCCATACTGGTCTCCTTTAGTTCCCTGAGCCAAGTTCTCGTCTATCTCAGGGCCTTTACACTTGCTGTTCCCTCCTCCAGAGATCCTCCTCCACAGATCTACATATGCTTTAGTCCTCAACGTCCAGATTTCTGCTCAAATGTCACTTTCTCAAATGCCTACCTACTTCTCCCACTCCACTCCTCACTCTCTAAAATGGCAACCTCCTCCCACTCCCATCCCCTTTTTCTTCTTTATTTCATTCATGGTATTTATTACCATCTGAAATTACTGTTCATCAAGCCCATAGCCTATAGCTGCTCACTGTAGCAGGCACTGAGGTATCCTCACCAGCGTTCCATTGGCATGCATCATTCCAGGCATGCTGATGGCTTCCTACTGCAAGCTCTGCAGCTGCCCAACTGAATGCTTTGCCTGGAGTGCTCAGCCTATGTTCAGGACAGGCCTGAAGAACTGGGAGTTGACCTCCTTGGAAGAAGCTCTCAGTCAGTGATCAGTGGGAGCTGGTAGATATTCGTAAACATCCCAACTTCTTTACCATTTGGTGGGAGAACACTGATGCATGATTTAAACTACCTTCCAAGGTCCTCCAAGCAAAACCCATTGCTGCCCAGTCTATTTCGACTTATAGCAACTGTATAGGATAGAGTAGAGCTGTCTGTCCCCTCGGGTTTCCAAGGCTGCAAATCTTTATGGAAGCAGACAGTCACATCTTTCTCCCACAGAGCAATTGGTGGCTTCAAACCACCAACCATTCAGGCACCAGGTCTCCTCCAAGGTCCCTAGTATGACTAAATTTCGGTAGTCAACAGTAAGTTCCCTGTTAATAATTGTATCCTGAGCAGTTTTCTGTTTCCTTTCTTATGCCTTACTATGTTAACCAGGAGGCCTCATGTGCTGCTGTAGGATAAGCACTTTACTGCCTACTTGGCAGTTCAAACTCACCAGCCACTCCTTGGAAACTCTATACAGGGTTGCTATGAGTTGCAACCAACTCAATAGTAATTAACAACACAACAACAACAACTTGAGGACCAGTTCTCAAATGGATTACTTACACTGAAATCCTTGGCTCAAGGTGTGTTTTGGGATAAACCAAACTAATATACTTATTTTTTCTTTACATTTTAACATGAATGAAATTGAGATCACATTTGAGAGATTCTTTATCACTATTTAATTGGTAACATTTCCTTTTATGGTGGTATGTAAAATAATAGGTTACTTGTTAGCTACTTGCTGATTGGGACCTCCAATAGAATATATATCGTATGTAGAAATTGGTCTGTTTTATTTCTATTCTCCACAATAGCTACAGCACACTGAATAGTGTGGCACAGAGTAGATGCCTAATTAAAACACTTGATCAAATCTGGTATTGAGAAGATAGTTCACACTTTAAGAGGAACAGCTTTCTCCTTGATAGATGGGACACTGTTATGTACTGTGGCGTTGGTGCCAACTCATAGCGACCAAGTACAGGATTTCTAAGGCTGTAAATCTTTATGCGAGCAGAAAGCCTCATCTTTCTCCTGTGGAACAGCTGGTAGTTTTGAACGGCTGACCTCGCGGTTCACAGCACAATTTGTAACCACTATGCTACCAGAGCTAGATGGGACACTAGGGCCCCTTTTAGAGTAGACCACCTTCATCGTTGGATTGTGATAGACCACTGGGCAACCTTGATCACTGGAAGAAGAAGCAGCACTGTTGGGCTGACTGGATCAGAACTCTCACTGCTGAACAGAATTTTGGACAGGATTTGGAACTGGAGTACTTAAGACCTCAGATTTGTTTGATAACTTAGAGGGGGCAAGTGAGCCGAGACTTAATGGTAATATAACAGGCTTAAACAAATAACTGGAGTCCTGATGTGGCTCTGTAGGATAGACACTGCATTGAAAGGTCTGTTTGAGCTGAAAGGTTGATGGCTCAACTTCACCAGACGCTCCTTGGAAATCCTATACAGGTTCGCTGTAAGTCTGAACCAACTCAAAGGCACTTAACAACAATAACAACAACAACCAAGTAACAAAAAAACTGTGGAGATGAAACAGTAATTGTACCTCAAGATTGTAGAGAAGGTCTTACTGGTTACTTTATTATTTTTTAAAAAATTTAAACAGTTAAGGTTATTTTTTAGAAAAAGATGTAAATAAGTCTCACAAAAACTTGTCTTCTTGCACTTGCAGTGATGTAGATTGTATGCACTTATTAGTCATCACAGTGAAGCCCCGAAAAGACAAGCTCACGGAAAGCAGAGACAGCTGTGCCATCGCCCAGCAAGTGCCTCGGGGCCTCAGGGACCCACCTCAAAGCAGAGATTAAAAGCCCACTCACTCCCTGGCTGCAAGTCATTAGTGCTTGGATGCCTCCATTACAGTGGTTACTATTCTTCGTCTTTAACAATGGTCTAAAAATTGATCTGAGCCTACTTATTTCTACTCAAGTCATCAAAGCTTGCATATTTAGCTTGCCAAACTGTCAAACTTGTGAATTTTGCTAATTTGGAATGGAAGATTTTATGTTCTACTATCAAATCCCTGGAGTCTAGCAGTCCATTAAAATAATGAGAATTCTAATGTCTCCCCTGCAATATTAAGAGCATCTTAATTACTTAATCTCCAGTGACTGGCATACATATACATTTTACGTATAATCTAATCAATGAGCTACTGAACAGTGCTCCGTTTTAAAGTCAAAAACAATCTTCCTTCAAAGGTGACACTCGATCTGCTAGCATCCAGAGAAATACTTTAGAGTAAATAGGCAGTATCAATTTTGCCTGAGTGTGAGAAAGGCTGCTCTGCTTTTCCTGCTCATGGGATTTATAGTTTCATATTTACGGTACTAAGGACGTCCAGCGGCAAAGATAGCTACGTGTGCATAGCTGCTAAATGAAAGCTCAGCAATTCAAACCCGCCATCCACTCTAAGGGAGAACGCTGTGGCCGTCTGCGTCTGTAAGGAGTTTACCCTTGGAAGCCCTATAGGGCAATTCTACTACATCAATGAAGTCCTAGTGTGGCACTGTGGGTTAAAGCACTGGACTGCAAGGTCGATTTGAACCACAGGCCGGGGGTTCAAATTCGCCAGCTGCTCCTTGGAAACCCTATTAGGCATTGCTATGACTTGGAACCGACTCGACAACACTTAATAGCAACAACAGCATGAGTGAAATAGATTTCTTACGTGACATTCTTGTGAGTTACTATATGATACATAAACATCTCATGAATGTATTTTCTACAAAATTCTTACTGACGATGTTTTGTTTCACAGGTATCAACAATGAATATGAGTAAAATTTTGGAGAACTACTTGTACAGGAGAAATATAATAAAATGCACATATACCTACATTTTTTTTTTTTAGTTAAAATGTACCTTAACCATATTGTAATGACCTTCATATAAATATTACATATCTATATAATTAGAAAATGTGATATAAAATAAAGAGGAATTTAATTTGTCAAAAACACAGTTTTCTGTGAAAAAAGACTCTGAAAGGTGCACAAGAATTACAGACAACAAATGTAAATACTATAGCATCCACAGTCCTGCAATATCAGTAATAACAGCAATCTATGAGTGAACATATAGGCAGACACACAAGCTAAACAGGTATGCGTAGGTAAGCAGGATTATTCTTATGACCGTATATAAATTTGGTAGAGGAGACCTCTACATAAGTATTTGTATGTGCTACAAATATTTCCACATATATAGTAGAGCATACAAGGTGTAAAGTTATGAGAACTTCTTAGCCATAATCAAATACTATCTGGGAATGAATCACTGGGCTTGGAGAGCCTACTAGGACCACAATCTCAGGGAATAACTAAGCCAATTGGAACAACAGTTCAAAGACAAGTTCTACATGCTACTGTGGTAAGCAGTGCCCGGAGTCTTAAAATATAGCAAGAAGTTATCTAAGATGTAACTAGTGGTCACTCCCATCTAGAGCAAAGAAGAATGAGAAAAATCAAAGACTCTAGGAAAAAATTAGTTGAGAGGACTCTGGATCTTGCACCACAACTACTACAATGCTGAGACCAGAAGACTTAGATGGTGCCCAGCTACCATCATGGAGTGCTCTGAATAGAGTCACTATACAAGGTCCTGGACAGAGTGAGGGAAAAAGGAGAATACAGTTTAAAGCCATAAAAAGACCAGACGTACTGATGGGATGGAGACCCCTGAGACTGGCCATTTGACACCCCTCACACCTGGAACTTATCCCACCCTC
This sequence comes from Chrysochloris asiatica, assembly GCF_000296735.1. NCBI lineage: Eukaryota > Metazoa > Chordata > Mammalia > Afrosoricida > Chrysochloridae > Chrysochloris > Chrysochloris asiatica. The sequence continues at coordinate 1,911,561 of NW_006408550.1, forward strand.
TGAGATCACCTTGCAGTCAACAGACAGGCTTATAAAGCAAACAACACTCCCTGTGAGGAAGTACTCCTCAAAATAATCAACTGTAAGAGACCCAAAGAGCATCATTTGTCCAAATCAAAGATCAAAGACAAGAAAGGGCAGAACAGAAGGACTAATGGAATCAGGGAACTCAGGAAGGAAAGGGGAAGAGTGCTGTCACATTGAGGAGATTACAACAAATGCTACCAAACAAAATGTGTATAAATTACTGAATGGAAACTTGTTCTGTAAACTTCTACCCAAACCACTGTATGTACTTATGTATATGTATGCATGCATATGTATACACACACATATATATGGCAACACTAACAACAAATACAACTCTCCTTACAGCTTAGATTCATTTTTAAATAAATACACAAAAGTGTATTTTACTTTTATTCATTTTATGCAAATTTATAAATACCTTTGAATTATCTAGAGAGAAGAAAGTAATAAAAAATCAGAATATAACTCAAAACTTAAAATTTTGATGGCTAAATTTAATAAAAAAAAACAACTCCTGCTCCCGCTTGGGGTAAAAGAGCCCCAAAATGTTGTCACTTGGCATGAAAGAGGCTTCTTTCTGTCCTGGGTGTAGTTTGGACTCTGTTAAAAAAACAAAACAGAACAAAACCGTCCACTCTGAACTACTTTACTTCTGCTTACTACTAACTTTGAGAGATGCAGTTCATAGCCATTGTATTTTGGGAGTCGGGTGGGGAGGCTTGAGAAGCAGTAGAGTTTAGACTAGATAAAACGTAAGCAATTGTTTTCCCAGCAGCTATACCAGCAAAGATTGCAGTAATGATTAGAGAAAATCCCAAGAAAAATGTCTTGCAAATGTTTACAAAAATTAAGAGACCATATTAAAAAATAGATGGTAAGTCCTTTACTAAAGAACCCAGTTAATCTAATGGTTATGTGAGGATATTGTAAACTCTGATGTTAAGCATGATTAAAGCTGACTCTTACTAGGTCTAAACCAGAGCACCAATGCTGAACTAAACTTGCTCAAGTGCTTTCTTAGGAACGAAGCTTGTGATTTAGAGCTGTAACATCTTGTGACTTTTTGACCACCCTTAGCTAACAACATGATTTGTGAAGAATTTTTGACAGTAAATATTTGTCAAATTGGTCTCAGAAGAATGCTTGCTCAGGAGGCCTTGGGGAGAATGTATACATAGCTTACTAAGGTGGCTTCAACAAATCTCTGTTAGAAAGTAAATCGGCTAACCGTGTAAAGTTCCAACTTTCTCCTGTCTTATAACCAACCATGTGTAAGTCCAAGCCTCCATGACTTCCCCACTTTTCTCTCAGAATGTCGGAGCACGTTCATGAGTCCTCACTGGGTGCTCTGGTCTGGATCACTCTATTCTTTCAATAAAAGCCATGTGCTATAATTTTAACAAAGAACCCAATTTGCTATTTGACAAACTTTGATAAACTTCACGAGAACTGGGCCTCTTTGGTCTTATTTCTGCTATATCAGAAGCTCCTAGAGTATATGGCACGCATGCAATAATTATTTGTTGAATGAATGAGTTCTTCAGCAGGTGCTGAATAAGCACTTTACATGCAACATAAGAGGATAAGGGCAGTAAAGACAAGGGACTTTCATTTCTCTTCTGGATAATTATGGACTAAATTTTTTAAATACTGAGAAACCTTTATAAATTACCTAGGTAATATGAAAAATAAAAGGGCCATGAAAAATACTTCTGTGATTCATAATCAGCTAGAAGCCGAAGCACATAAAGGAAGAGCAGCCCTTTTGAAAAATGGCCCACACCAAAATGTTATCCGACTGTCCTAGAAGCCCATGGAAACAGGAGCTATAAAATGATTCTCATTATCCTTTAAAAAATGATTGTCACAGTCTGCCAAAATTTACTTATTAGACCAAAGAGGAGCCAGAGACCTTGGCTGAGATTAGTTTATAAATCACATGCCCAACACAGCGAACTGAGTCCCATGGAGAGCAATGTCCTCTCTAGGAGGGATCTGAGTGACCTGCCCCGAGCCCGGTGCTGTCTGCTGGCATCACTGGGTTTGCTGAGTCACCAGTCCAACTAGGAAATGACGTAAGGAAACAGCAAGCAGGAAATGTCTCAGTTGGGAGCTTTACAAACAACATTGTAAGTATGACTTTGGCTTTTGGTTTGATTTTAAAGCTCTTTTGAGATTTTGATTATTCTTATATAGTTTCAAGATAGGATCGGATTAAACAGTATTCTTTAGTCAGGTAGGGCCAACATGGTAGCAGAAGTGGAAACTCCTGTTTTTTAATTGGACTTATAAGTTCCGATTTATATTAGCCGTGGTGTTGTTATGTGCGGTGGAGTCGCTTTCGACTCATAGTGACCCTGCGTAGGATTTCCGAGGCTGTAAATCTTTTGGAGAGCAGAAAGCCTCATCTTTCTCCTGCAAAACAGCTGGCAGTTTCGAACTGCTGACCTTGCGGCTCACAGCCCGATTCGTAACCACTACTCTACCAGAGCTTCTTATATTAGCCATGTTGTTGTTGTTGTTATGTGCCGTGGAGTCGGTTCCGACTCATAGCGACCCTGTACAGGGTTTCCAAGGCTGTAAATCTTTACGGGAGCAGAAAGCCTCATCTTTCTCCCGCGAAGCAGCTGTTAGTTTCGAACTGCTGACCTTGCGGTTCACAGCCCGATTCGTAACGCTACCAGAGCTCCTCATATTAGCCATAGTAGAGTAGAAAACCATTCCATTCTTCTTTCTTTTCCTTCAGTAGGTGCCACTGCCTCTGCTAATTGAATCAGACATAAATATTCGAACCACAACAATTCTCTAAGAATTTGAAGAGGAGACTCAGATTTCTCTGGTTACCTTTGCTCCTCGCCCTAAGCCCCGCTCCCGCAAGCGCTATGGTGGCCTGTTTGAGTAGGAAGAGAATGAGGATAAAATTGTTCCTTTGGCTACCAAAGACTTTATGTCTCAGAAAAGAACCTGTACAGTAGAGAAGGGGTGGGGAAGTGTATAAACCACAGGAATCTGCTTGTTTTCACTGAATGTAAAATTCTAGGAAAAATCTTACAAATAAAATTTGAATAATCCAGTGCAGAAAATTGAAAGTATTTCTAAAGTTGTCATTTCTTACTTCAAAGGTTCTTTGGTCCTGAGTGTTACTCAGCTATACTTTCTCTATTAGGGTGTGGTGCAATGTCTTTGTAACTACCACTAAATGACTTCTTCCTGATGGGTCTGGATTAGAGAAGGTGGGAGAATATGCTGATAGATTACAGGAGTCAGCTGTGATTGTTAACAGGGTTCATTGTGATTGTGAAAACCTGTTACTCTAATATGGAAATGTGTCAATTCTGCCCACCTGCCTAGGATAGAATGAGTCATTTCTGATGGAGGAATCGGGATCTCACTAACAAGAAAGAGTCATGGTGGAGCGCATCCTTTGAACCCTGAGATTCCTGTGCATTGAATCTCCTGGATCTAGCGTGGCAGAGGACTGGTAGCAGCAGAACCAAGAACCCGAGCACATGACAGAGCAGTGGGCTTCCCAACCATGGAGCAAGAAAGCTGAGTGTGCCTTCAAGACAGAGGCTCGTTTGAGGAGCAGAGTGCCTCCAAGCATTTAATTGGGGAGCTAGGTTAGCTGACCCATGGAGTTAGAGCTGAGGACCTCTGGGCCAAGGCTTATAATTGGAATGGAGTGCCCTTTGGGCATTTATCAGCAGCCCTAAGAGAGCCTGTAACATTGCCTAAGTGGTGCAAAGGACAAGGGCCAGAGAGAGGGTTGCCGGTGGGCATTATTGGGGATAGTCTGCCCTGATCAGAGAATCAAATCCTGAGCATTTCTGATCCTGAACTGTAGCCTATTAACTTTGCTAATGAAGCCCATAATCATGAGTATTGTCTTACTCCGTGTGGCCATTGTAATGAACTATTAAAATCAGCAGAGACGTAGAGTGCTATGGGAGGGATGATGCATGGGAGTAGGGGTAAAGAAAGTTGGAGGGTGGAGGTATGCCTGATCTCAGCCTCATAGGGATTGATCAGCCTGCAGATGATGCTAATGGTGATTTTCATCTTCCTTCTCTCTTATGAAGTTAGAAGAGGTCAGATGCTGCCTCCATGCCCCTTTATACATAGAGTTAAAAGCTTCCCATGGAGCAGATAAACATTGGACTGCAAACCAAAAGGTCAGCAGTTCAAACCCATCAGCTGCTCCTCGGAAACCCTGTACATTGTGGCTAAGAGTAAGACTCGACGACACTTAGCAACAATGAAAACAGTTCTACTCTCTAACACATGGGGTAACTATGAATCTCAGACCACACAACAAACAAAAGCTTCCTGCTACCTTTCCAGTATCCCTTTTTTAAGATAATTAAAAAGAGGGGATGGTGGATTAATCTTGGCACATTTTATGTGAAACATTTTCCAATGTTAGGTGATGTCTAATTAGCATTCACAAACAGATTCTCATGACCCACTGGGTTCCTCTTGGATGCTTGCTTCTCTTGAACATGAGCCAGACTTTCATGTCCAATGACACAACTGCCAGCTCTCTGCTTGCTTCAGCTTCAGGGCACTCCCTGAACACTGCAAGCCACTCCTTTCTGTCAAGGAGCATTTGTTTACTCCATTAGCAAAATCAACTGAGTACTGCCTCTGGGTACACTGATGTGCCAGATGCCTTGGTTGGGAATTACTGCCTGAAGACAAAGTCTGAAGGTACTGCCAGGATGAGTACATCACAAAACCCCCAGGAGCTGGAGGGCTATGATGGGGAAAATGATTACACAGACTGCAGAAAACTGCTTAAAAAACAGTTTAAGGACTGTCAGGATTTCCAGATTTGCATAGATAATATTTATAAGCTCAGGACTATCAGCCAAGAAAGTTCTATTCATCTCCTGTCATATTTGGTCTAACTCATTACACCTTTTATCCTGACCTTACAAGTAGGAGGAAGTACAGTATGTTAGAGGTTTTGAAAGGTGTTGAAATGGACACCCATCAATAATATCCCCCACTAGCTCCTGCCTTCTAATTAATTAATGAATCCATCCATCCACTTATCTCTTCAATGGATGGTATCTTACTTGGTACCTCTATGGGTAGAAACTTGTGTTAGGTCATTGGGTGACAGAAATGAACTCAATCTAAGTCCTGCCTTTAAGAGTAGTTATAAGCTGAAGTCCACCATCAGTTTGTCCTACTGTGGTGGTGACTTGTGTGTTGCTATGATGCTGAAAACTATGCCATTGGTATTTCAAACACCAGCTATAGTCACCCAAGGTAGACAAGAAAGAATAGGAAGAAAGAACTTGTCATCTACTTCTAAAAATTAGCCAATGGAAGCTTCATGGATAATCATGCTCAGATCCAGAACTGATCATGCAGATGACATAGGACGGGGCAGAGCTTCCTTCCAACCCTTGGTTAGCAGCCAAGTGAAGTGTGTTAACTTTCTGTACCAGGAAGGACTTCAAGGTGTCATATGAAACTCATTTATCCAAAATGGTTGGAAAATAGGAAAAGCCAGATAAAACAAATTCTTTCCATCACTAATCATAAACATTTTAAGCCACATAGTGCTTACCTATTATGTCAAGCAATTATATACATAAAAATACTGTACACAAACTAAAAGGAGGGAATAGGTAATCATTCCTTTCAGGCACAGATGATCCCAGGAAGAGCATGAGTGGAGCGTGAGAGCCTCCCTAGAAAAGTGGCAACAGCAAAGATGGTGGCTGTGTGTCTGAGGGCAGGAGGCTGCCTGGCAGAATGTGCCCTTTGGACATGTAAAGGAACATATATATTTTGTGTTTTGCAAGTATACATAAAATATTTTTGCCTTGTTCGTTTGTGAAATATTTGATATAAATGGGAGCCAGAGGCAGGAAATGGGATAAATGTTGTTGCAGGGAGGGGACTGTAATCACTGAGATGCAACAAGATGAACTGATTGCTTTTTGTAGAGCAAATGATCTTGTATATAAGCCTTCACCCAATTCATAATAAAAAGTAAAAAAAAAAAAATACCGCATACAGTTTAATGATTGTTTTCTCATACTTTGGAAAGTAATTTAGGATCTTTTAGTGTTTCAGTATCACTATTACGCCTTTTGAAGTCCTGGTGTGGTGCTGTGGGATAAAGCAAGGTCGGTTTGAACCACAAGGTCAGAGGTTCAAACTTACCAGCCGTTCCTCAGAAACCCTATACAGGATCGCTATTAGAACTGACTTGACGGCACTTAACAACACAACAAATTATGCCTTTTAATCACTATTATATCCAGTCCTGATGTGGCACTGTAGGATCAACACTCAACCTCAAGGTCGGTTTGAAATACAAGGTTCAAACTCACCAACTGCTCCTTGGAAATCCCACACAGGGTCGCTTTGAATCGGATTTGACTTTGTGGCACCTAACAACAATAACAACATACACAGTTCAGTGAGAAGGCACTTACTCTTTGAGCTTTGAGGTTGATTCTTTTCCAGACAGAGGGAACTTAACAGTATTGCTAAATTTCTCAGGATCTTCACCAAGTTTTTGATGGTCCCCCTCTGTCCCATTGTGATATACTTAGTAATAGCTCTTCCTGCAACAGTCCTGGCCACACAGAATCATACTTTCTCACTCTCCTTACTCCTGTTGAATACAGAATCTGAAACCTGGAACAGCTTCTAGAAGATAAACTTGTATTTACAAAAACAAGGGTAAAAAAATGTAATGGGACTTGATTTGCCAAATGAAGTTTATTAAAGCTTGTCAAAAGCCACCTGACTTGCTAAGTGTACACACACATGCGTATATTCATGTACACACAAACACATATTTCTGAAATACAGGAGAAAAAATTCTCCACTCTAAAAAGAGAGAAGGTTTTAAGTCAATAGATGAGTGTATGTTTTAAATGCTGCTATGCAATTCACTTCTATGTGTATGTTTGGTTTGCAACAACAGCAGCCCAGAAAATGTGACCAGACATGTATTTCATTCAAATGTTGCTATGGAACCCTTTCCTAGCTGAAAATTCAATCTGTCCATCTGTTTGCATGACTCTATTCACTGCAATGCCAAGGACCAGCTGATCTAACAAACATGCCACTGAACAGATTTCTCAAACCAGAGAGGGGGAAACAGCGCAAAGTAGAGCAAATACCATGAGAAACCGTGTAGTTCTGATAGATGATTCCCTCTCCAAAAGACACACTGTGGATAAAACTGGGGGTACTTCATGGAGGATACACATTTAGTGGGGACAACTTCCCAACAACATAATGAGCATGATTGGTTTATGAAATGCTATAAATCAAAACAATGAGTTGTATTGATTTGAACACTTTGGGCCTAATTTTGGCTGTATTTTACAAAGTACTGCAAAGATTTACAGCCTCAGAAACCCTATGTTGTTGTTAAGTGCCGTGGAGTTGGTTCCGACTCATAGCAATGCTGTACAGGGCTTCCAAGGCTGTAAATCTTTACAGGAACAGAAAGCCTCATCTTTCTCCTGCGGAGCAGCTGGTAGTTTCGAATTGCTGACCTTGTGGTTTGCAGCCCGATTCGTAACCACTACACTACCAGAAACCCTATACAGGGTCTTTAATCATCAGAACTAACTTGATGACAGTTAACAAAGCCCCCTTTGTGAAGTTAGATAAAACATTCTTCAACGACAATTAAAGACCGTGATATATTGTTGTTTTGTTGTTAAGTGCCATCAAGTCAGATCCAACTCATAGTGATCCTATGTAGGATTTCCAAAGAATGGCTGTTGGGTTTGAACCAATGACCTTGAGGTTAGCAGTCCAGTGCTTAGCCTAAAACACCACACTGGGACTCCCAATATAGACAAGTGTAATTTAAAATCTATTTAAATTATTCAATTTATCACATATTTATGTTATTCATGTTAGCAACTCCCAGAATTTTCAATGACTATAAGCCCTATTCCAATTAATTATACTTATCTGAGTCATTTTATATTCATGGGATTGTAATTAGCAGACACCTAAGTTATAGTGCTTGGTTATTTACATTAGCAAATTTGTATATTTATCAAAATATTATAAAGAATGAATTACTGGTAATACAATCTTGAAATTAAAAAAAACAATATATTTTTATGAAGCATGGCCCACTGAATAGTCTTTGAAACCATCCCCCTGTAAAAAAAGTGAACAAATTTTCAATTAAATGAATTGAATTAAAGCACTGACTTCCATTCTTACAGAGAAATCAGAACCTGCCATTAGCTCATTTATTTTTCTACTCTCCAAATAGTTTTTCCCCCAAAATACATTTTCATATATTTGTTCAAAGTATGTTAGTAGAGTTGGTTTTCTTGCTAAATTGCAAGAATTTTTAGTAACAAGTTTTCCCTCCCCTAAAGGACTACATAGTATAAGCACTGGACTGTGAACCCGAGCCACTGCTCAGGAGAAAGATGAAGCTTTTTGCTCCTGTAAAAGATTAAAAGACTCGGAAATCCTATACAGGGTCAGTATGAGTAGAAAGCAACTCCATGGCACTTACCAAAAACATTGTACTACGAAGTACTTGAGAATAAGACTATCAGCGTGCCCTTACCTAAAATGCTTGTTAAAGTCTAGAACTTTCCTATATCATTTATCCTATTTTCTTTTAATAAACTATGCTTTTGATTACCTTTAGCATCAATTTCTCCATCTGTTTGCATTTTTCCCTTTGAAGTCATTTAAGAATGACTTTCTTTGGGTATTTAAGAAACAGAAATTTAAACAGAAGGTACACAATATTTTCAAGCTTTCAACTGGAACTTTAGCATCAGAAAAAAAATGCTGTCTTACTTGACAACTTTATGGCAATGAAAACTGAATTTTTTGTTTTGTTTTGTTTTGAATTCCTTAACAGACTGTTAAGACTCATTCCAACTGTCTGAAAGTTTTAGAAATGGAATTATTCATTCTGGTGGGAAAGCTGACTTATTTTTTAGGTTTGGTGAAGAATGGAATTCTATTTGTCTATACCTTACGAGTTTGTCGTACTGTAGTGGCTTGTGAGTTGCTGTGATTCTGAAAGCTATGCCACCAGTATTTTACATACCAGCAAGGCACCCATAGTGAACAGGTTTCAGATTAGCTTCCAGACGAAGACAGACTAGGAAGAGTGACGAACTACTTCCGAATATTTAGTCACTGAAAACCTTATGAATAGCAGAGAAACACTGTCAGATATAGTGCCAGAAAATGAGCCCCTCAGGTTGGAAGGCACTCAAA
>NW_006408550.1:1923426-1925248 GCF_000296735.1 Chrysochloris asiatica
AGGAGAATATTGAAAGTGCCATGGGCTGTCAAAAGAACCAATAGATCCGTTTTCGAAGAAGTGCAGCCAGAGTGCTCCTTGGAGGCCAAGATGGCCAAACTTCGTCTCTCATATTTCGGACATATTGTCAGGAGGGATCATTCACTGGACAAGGATATCATGTTTGGTAAGGTGGAGGGTCAGAGAAAAAGAGGAAGACCTCCAACGAGATGGACTGGCCAAGTGTCAGCATTGATGGACTCAAGCATGGCAACAGTAGCGAGGTTGGCCCAGGATCAGGCAGTGTTTCATTCTGCTGTGCATAAGGTCGCTATGGGTTGGTACCAACTCAATGACACGTAACAACAACAACATACCTTACTAGTTTTTCTATAATATAAAATTATCTGAATGGACCCCAAAGAGATGATGCAATTGATGCAAATTATGGGAAAGGAATTTAGTATTGCACTATTTCTTGGGAAAGATCTAAACTTGAGCCAATGCTTTCCAAACTTCTGTGTTAAAGCTGTTCTAGACAAGTTGGGTTTGAAGTACTTTATTATGTACCAGGAGGGATTTTTTTTTCCCTCCTTGCTATGACAAGTGTTTTAGATCCCTCAGAAATAGCACCAGAGAGTAGGCAGCAGAGAATGTTCTTGTGTGCCTTCCAAAAATAATAGCCATCAGTTGCAAAGAAAAATGATTTTGATGAAAGTAATTAAATACACACAAGTAGGATGTTTTGTTCAAACTTTCTAATACAATAAATTATTCATCAGCATGTCCTTTTTGCCAATACTATACGAGCAAAAGCATAACATTTTCTAGGTAAGTCAAATATTTCATTCCTTAATCCCTATTTTCTAGATATTATTATAAATAAGACTTTTTATGTGCTGTATGAATTTCTGGGTGATGCTAAGGGTTAAGCTTTCAACTACTAGCCATAAGGTTGGTGGTTTGAATCTGCTCAGAGCAACTCGGGAGACAGTTGTATAGATCTATTTCCAAAATGCCAGTGTTCTACTCTTCACATGTGGGACTGCAGGAGTCTGAAATGATTGGATCAGAACTAACAGTAACAATAACAATATGTCCCAAAGTAGCAGCCAAAGTGGAATGGTTCCTTGGGTAAAAAGTGAATATTACATCTATTTCTGTAATAAATCTCTAACATACATATACACGTTAAAGCTTCAAGACTGTGGTTAATTTTAAGCTTTGTCAAGATGGCTGCACACCCACATATCCAGTCTTAAAATATAACATCTTTTATAACTACTTCCTCACACCTTGCAGAATTCATATACACTTGTAGTGGTGCTAATTTTACTTTTCCAACCAAGTTCTTCTTACATCTACTTCTGAAGATGTGCTTTGTTTTTAATGCACTGCTGTTATTCACCAGAATTGGAGGTATTACAGGTCCAGTTCCAACAGCCACAAGTATGCAATAATATTCTATGCAAAAGTTTGTAATATTGTGTGAATTATCCAAATATGACACAGAGACATGAAATGAACACATCCTATTAGAAAAATGGTGCATGGTTGCCACAATCCTTTCATTTGTTAAAAAAAAAAAAGTATTATCTATGACGAACAATAAAGTGATGCACAAAAATTAGGTAGGCCTGCATGCAAACAACGATGGACAATTCCTGCTTATGCTCCCTTCTTTCTTTTTCTACCTCTCTCCCAGTTAAGACCCAGTTCAAGATGAATCTTTGGCAGGGTTAATTTTAGGGGGCTGGTGAGAGAATCATCCCAATTTCATTCCCTAATGTCTTTTTGTTGTTGTTGAGTGCCATTGAGTCGATTCCAACTCATAGCAACCCTG
>NW_006408550.1:1925738-1927683 GCF_000296735.1 Chrysochloris asiatica
AAAAAGCAAGCAAGAAAAAGCTACTTAGCAAGCAAAACAAATCCCAGAGCAGCTGTAGAATTTTCACACTTGGAAACCTGGTTTACAAGCTTGTGAATAGAAATACATATGAAAAGAATAATTAAAAGATGTCAAAGACTGGTGTCAATGAACTGGGCTATAAATATCCCCAATGAGAATGTTGAACTTCCCTTGGGGAAACTGTTGAATTGAGAGTGGATAGAATAAGCACTGGATCTCAAGGTCGGTGTGAACCTCCAGCTTTGCAGTTCAAACCCAGCAGCTGCTGCTCAGTAACCCTATACAAGGTGGCTATGAGCAGGAACCAACTTGATGGAACTAAACGACAGTACCAGTTAAGAATTGTTTGTTGTTGTTTTAGTGCCTTTAAGTGGATTTCGACTCATAGCAACCCTGTATAGTGTTTCCAAAGAGCGGTGGGTGGATTTGAACCATGGACCTTGAGGCTCAAACAGACCTACGGTCCAGTTCTTATCCTACAGCTGTACATCAGGCAAGTTCAAATTTAGGAAAATGAGGAAAATATTTCAGAAAGTCAAGCAATCCCAGGAGTCCCACATAATCATTTTAGTCTTACTTTTCTTCATGAGTTGGAAAGGCCCTTCAATGAATAAAAGGGAATACTGCTGCCTTCAGTCCACTATAACCAAGAGTGAGGGTACTTTCTCCTTACCAATATCCAAGCATTACTGTTTTCAGTGTCATGGAGAATTGGTAACATTGTAAATGCCCAGAATGTCCGTTAACAACAATATGGCAGACTACATGTTCTGAAACCCAATATAACACCTAAACATTTAGGACAAAGTATACAAGAAATGATTATGAAAAAATAGCTGAGTTGTAAGTAACTATTCAAAGATAACAGTAAACTGGCAACACTAATCCAAAGAGGCTAAACCAGAACTGAAATCATTAGCTGTCTTAAGGACATCTTTCCCGTTACAAGTAACCTAAAGGTTTGGGGTTTAGTCGTTTCTCAGGAATCAGGAGAAAAGGTCTTGAGCTTGTAGCAGGAGAGAAGTCAGAAACCAGGCAACTGCAGAATACAGGCTTTGCCCTTGGTGAAACAGGAAAAAAAAAACAAAAAACAAAAAACAACCCTGCATAAGGAAATGGCAAGGAAATTACAGAATCCCCACAGATAAGGCCCCTACAAATATGATCTCACAATAAAAAATATTAAAATATTGCATGAAGAAGAAAGATACCATGAGTAAGAGTCTGCAGAAGCAAAACACCACACAGAGATTACCAAGACTTTATATAGTGAAACTGCTGAAATAAAAATAGAAATCTGCTCAATGTATGAAAAAGAGATTAAAGAGGGAATTTAAAATACAAGCAAAGAACATGACTATGAAAGAGGAAGATTTCAAAAAGAACTGAATAGAACTTCCCAAAATCAGAGACATAATGAAATACATTAAAAGCTTATTGGATCAGTCAACTACATAATTTTTGTTGTTTTAGTACTATGGAGTCAGTTCCATCTCATAATGACTCTGTATAGGATTTCCGAGGAACAGCTGGTGGATTTGAACTGCCAACCTTGTGGTTATAAACTACCTTGAGGGCCAGAGCTTATCCTATAGTGCCACATCAGCCGTCCTTGTTGTTGTTGTTAAGTGCTGTGGAGTCTATTCTGACCCACATTGACCCTGTATAGGGTTTCCAAGGAACAGCTGGTGAGTTTGAATCATCGACCTTGCAGTTCAAACAGCTTTGCAGTCTGGTGCGTTAACCCCACAGCACCACATCAGGACTCCTTAAACACAGGAAAAATACAGCAAATAGAGAACTGGAACCCAGAGTTGAAGAAACTACCAGGCTACAACAAGGCAACAAAAAAAGTAAGAAGCATTGGAAACAATTCAAAACCTGCAAAAAGATGCCCAGGTGATCAACAATAAGATATCAGAAA
>NW_006408550.1:1937688-1938539 GCF_000296735.1 Chrysochloris asiatica
ATGGAATGAATGTAAAACTAAAGTTCTCCCATGTAAACTATCATATAATTCACAATCAAACATTAAAAAAAAATGTCCACACAAATTGTTCAGTAGCATTGCTTCCATTCTTCACAATATGTGAACATTTTCATTATTTTTGTTCTGGTTGCTCCATTTCAATTCATCTAATTTCCCAGCCTCCTTACATTCTCATCTTTGTTTTAAAGTAACTGCTGATCATTTGGTCAAAGAGAAAATCTTAAAAGTGATCAAAGAGAAAAGACATATCATCTATGCAGAAGACAAATTAAATTGCCCACAGACTTCTTATCATTCATATATTCTTGGTTTAACTGTATATACAAACATTTTGGAATACAATTTGTCAATGTCTAGAATATATAATGGACACAGATTACTACTAACTTTCAGTTTAGACTTCTGAAAAACAAAAAAGCAAAAGAACAACATCAACAAACTTGGCAAATGCAAGAGGCATATACCAGGATGGTCATAGCAGCATCACTTGTCATTGCAAAACATTAAAAACAAGAAACAAAAAATTATGATGTATTTTTTTAAATAGTGAGCTGAATACTACAAGATTGAGAATCTCATGTTGAACAAATCTCATAAACATGGTAATCAAAAGTTAATGCAACATGAAAAACTTCAAAATATGTACAAGTAAATAAAGATTTAGGGGCATGTTTATCTTAACAGAAAGAGGGAGGGATGTGATCAAGGAAGAAAATACAAGCAAAATAATATAGTTGTATTATGTTATTCAGGTTTATTTTGATTAACCACAGATTAGTGGTTCAAAACCACCAGCCCCTAGCTCAAAACAGGGAACAAATCTTTACATC
>NW_006408550.1:1938844-1987576 GCF_000296735.1 Chrysochloris asiatica
AGTCCAGGAGCAGAGGTCCCTAGGACTATCAAGGGAGAAGAGCGGAGTGCATGACCTTACCCGTGACTCCAGAGATGGAGGCAGAGACGATAACATGGAGAGATGGAGTGGCTGGGGACTCTAGACCAAGAGAGGGAGAGGGGCTGTGTGCTGAAGACCCGGGGGCAGGTTTGCAGAGTGTACCCTTTGGTTGGTTGATGATGCATGGAGGGGATTGTAACCATGGCAATATAATGATATAGGATAGGATGAATGTAAAGCTAATGTTCTCCCATGTAAAGTATCACATAATTCATAATAAAACATTTTTTTGAAAAACTAAAACAAAACCCACTAGCCACTCCTCGGACACCCTAGAGAGAGTCACTATGAGTCTGAATCGACTACAGCACTGAACAACAGCAAGCTAACCTCACCTCACGGTTGACAGTTCAAACTTAGCAGCCACTCACAGGATAAAGAGGTAAAGATTTGCAGCCTCAGAAATCTTACACAGGGTCGCCCTGAGTGGGAACTGACTCCATAACAGTGACTTTGGTTTTTGGAATTTACATGTTGTATTAAAAGAGCTCTGGTGGCACAGGGCTTAACTGCTTAGCTGCTAATAGAAAGATCAGCAGTTCAAATCTACCAGTTACTCCACGGGAGAAACATGTGCCAGTCTGTTCCTTGAATATTGCTATTGTTGTTATGAAGTGCCATTGAGTCAGTTCCAACTCATGACCCTGTATAGGGCTTCCAATGAAGAGTTAATAGGTTTGAACTACAGATGTTATGGTTTGAAGTCCAGTGCTGATCCTACAGCATCACACCAGGAATCCTCCTAAAAGATTATAACCCTGAAACCCTATGGGACAATTCTACTCTATCCTAAAAGGTTAGTGTGAGTTGGAATTAACTCTTCAGCAGTGGCTTTATATATATATAAATATATATATAGTTATTGTAAAGTGCCATGAAGTCAATTCTGACCCATAGCGACCTTGCATAGGGTTTCCGAGGAGCAGGTGGTGAGCTTGAACCGCCAACCTTGCAGTTCAAACGGCTTCACAGTCTGGCGCATTAATCCACAGCATCACACCAGGACTCCATCTATCTATCTATCTATCTATCTATCTATCTATCTATCTATCTATCTATCTAGATATAGAGATCTATATTTTTTTCACTGTTTAATTCTAAGAATAATCATATGAATTATGTTAGTACTATTTTAATCCCTGAGAGCTCAGTAGCTCCATATGATGAGCACTGGACTATAAACCACAAGGTCCAGGATTCAAGCTCCCCAGCCACTTCATGGGAGAAACATAAGGCTTTCTGCTCCTACAAAGATTTAAAGCCTTGGAAATCCTAGAAACCTTGGAACCAACTCAAAAATCAAAACCACAATTTTAATCCCTAATTTAGAGGCGGGAAAACTGAGACACAGAAAGGTTAAGTAACTTACCCAAGGTTCCAGGTTCACAATGGCCAGGCCTAGAATTTAGACAATCTATCTCCATACCAGGAGTCCTGGTGAGGCACTGTGGGTTAATGCACCAGACTGCAAAACCATTTGAACTGCAAGATCGGTGGTTCAAGCTTACCAGCTGCTCCTTGGAAACCCTATACAGGGTTGCTATGGGTTGGACTGGACGGCACTTGACAACAACAACAACAACTCCATACCAAATGCTCCTGAGCACTGCTTATTCTCCCTCTTTTGAATGCACATATGCATTCAGTGCATGAGTCCTGGTGTGGACCACAATGTCAGTTTGAACCATAAGGTTGGTGGTTCAAACTCACCAGCCACTTCACAGAAACCCTAAACTCATAAGGTAGGGTCGGAATCGACTAGACAGCACTTAACAACAATAATATCCATTCTAAAAATAAAAAGAAATAAGTGAAAAGTGCTTGCATTAATTCTCCAAGGACTAAATCATTTTACAGAAGGATAAATATATGTGTAAGTGCAATGAGAAACAAGTATCCAAAAATCAATAATCATTTTGCCTGGATGATTTTAATTCTCCATTTTTTTGCCTTCATTTTTTAAATTGTCTGTAATTAATATGCAATACTTTTACACTAAAAAAAAAAAAAAAAAAAAAAAAAAACCAACAACAAAAAAACAAATTTTAAAATGCCTTTGCCCTTAACTAATTTTTTTAATTGCATATCCTAAGTCACGAGGTAAATTGCATAGGAAGTCTAATTACAACTTGCCTAGCAGATAAAAGACAGCTATGGGTGTTACCCGGTTCCAAAAAGGGGCCTCACTTTTTTTTTTCCACAGGCAAATACTGTTTGAAATTTCAGCAAAAATTTAAGAGGCTTCTAAAGAGTTGCTTTAGGCTGGTCTGAACATGTGCCTCTAGCAACTCATGAGAGTTCCTGACAACTCTACCCCTATCTAGGGCTGCTCTGTCTACAGCCACCACACTCCATGAGACACAATGGGGATTTTATGCAATAATCAAGAACAGACTTACCACACAAAGACATTAGCTGCCTGAAGAGCAAGTGTAGGAAAACAGTCCTGTTGACAGTCAGGAAAGCATCTGAGGCTAGGAGGAGGTGAGTAGAAACAGCTCATTGAAGCAGGGTCTCTTTAGAACTGCATCTGCATTGCAGAGGAGTGGGCAGGAATTTGTTTCTGGATTCCAAGCTTTTTTGAAGGTGGGAAAGATCTCTTTAAAAGCAAATAATGGTAGAGTTGGGTCGTATTATCCAGTTAAGAAAATACGAACTAAAAGGGCAATTCAAAGAGATACTTGGTCAGTCCCCTAGCATCTAAGTACTAGAAAGGAGACTCTTGGAGTTTTCTTTAAGGGCAGAATGGTAGACTGTTTTCTGAGTCCTCATGTGGCGCTGTAGTATAGGAACTGGCCTGCTAATCACCGGCTGGCAGTTCAAACCCATCAACCTCTCCTTAGAAACTCAATAGAGGGTCATTAGGAGTCAAAACACAATGGAACTTAGCAACAATTCTGAATAGCCCAGGCTTGGTAACATTGTTTTTAACAATTTAACATACCAAAAGAAGCACATATGGATGTTGTAAAAGAGTAATTCTTTGAAATTACCCAGCTATCAATTTTACCAAACAACCAGAACAATACTGAGGAACATCTATTTTTAAACACTCATTACCTGGCTTCTTCACTTACTGGGATGTGAACAAGCTCAAATCTCTCACTTTCCGTAAACTTTGGAGCCTGTTCTCTAAAATGGTTATAATAATCTCTGCTTCACGGTGCTGTTGTGATGATCAGGTGAGACGGTGAATGCAGTGCCTAGCACAACGCCCACACCAGTGTTCTGGAAGTGCATCCACTCCCGTCCGATCTGTTCACCCACTGTTCCAAGTGCCACACCACACACACACACACACATACACACACACAGTCTGTGAAGGATGTAGCCTAGCAAAACAGCTTTCACATAGTCATTCCTGTTCGGTCCAGAACCTCCAAAATCAAGATTAACAACCCAAATGTAATAAAGTGAGAACTGGGAGTTATTTTTCACTTCAGATTTCATTAAAAAAAAAAAAAAAAAGCCAATTTCAAAATAGTAGCTGGAAAGAAACTCTAATGAATATTTATAAAGACTGCTAACTAGAAATAAATCAGAAGCTGCCTTTTCTTGTCACATTAAAGTGAAAACAAACAAGACATGCAGGAGGCGGCAGGAGAGCCCAAAGGAAACTTCATTTCAGGGACGAAGACAATGAGTTGGGAGTTTGATATAATATATAGCGTGGACTCATTCATACACACCCTCTATGAATGCTAATGAGCACAGCCCCTACGGAGTTTAATAGGCCCCATCTTAAACATCCAAGGGCAGTCATTTGGCTCATCATGAATAAATCTAACTCTTGGTGTCCTAGCCAAAGAAGATTGAGAAATCTGAATAGAAATTAAGAACAAGAGCTTAAAAAAAAATGTTTCTTTTTAATGAAGCACAGTCTCATACCTCATAAATTCGAATTTGTGCCTAAGACATGCATACATCATCCTTGGATCAATAACCTGGTTGCTTTTCGTTGAATGTATGTATGTGATTGGATTCATTTTTGTGTTTCACTGAAGACTGAGTAGGGCAATTGATGAGCAAGAAAAATAAAATTTGTTGAAAGGCACAAGCTGAACAGGGAGGAGGAGGCAGGCAGGGAGGAAAGCTTTTTTTGCCCTAAGTTTAACATTTTAAAAGACAATTGCAATTGTTAGACTATGTTGTGAAGTGCCACTGAGTTGGTTCCAACCCATAGCAACCCTGTATAGGGTTTCCAAGAACGACTGGTAGTTTGAACTGCCGACTTTGTGCTTAGCAGCCTAGTGCTTGTCCTGCATGACCAAATCAGGATATTAAACTTAAAAAAAACAAAAAGTAACTGAAAACTTATCTAGTCAGCTGGAGACCTCTTCAAAGGGAAAGGAGATTTAACAGAGATTTGAAGGCAAAGATAATAGTAAAACTGAAATCATTCCAGGCTTGTGCCTCACAGGCTTAAATTTTTCTTACATTACAATGGTCCTCCAAAGTTAAATTACATGTGAGCATCTTGTTAAAAGGCAGACTCTGATTCAGTAGGTCTGAAGTAGAAACACAGATTCTGTATTTCTTGAGCACTAGTATGGCACTATAATGTGAGCATTGGACTGATAACCTCAAGGTTGGTGGTTCAAACCCCACAACTCTTCCTTGGAAACTCTATACGGGATCACTATGAGTCGGAACAGACTCAACAGCACTAAGCAACAACAGTAGTTCCTAGGAAGATTACCCATTGCTATAGGATCGATTCTGACTCAAGTCAACCTAGAGAACAAACTGAAGTTGCCCTATAAGGTTTCCAAGGCTGTAATCTTTATGGAAGCAAACTGCCACATCTTTCTTCCTCCAAATGCCTGGTGAGTTCTAACTACTGACCTTCAGGTTAGCAGGCAAGCACTTTACCACTGTGTCACCAAGTCTCTTTCTTACAACCTAGAAGTCCCTATGGCACAGTTCTTTTCTGTCACATGGAGTTGCTGACTCAAAAACTGACTTGAGTTGCTCTGGCTTGAATATCTACTGGACAGCACCCACTAACAACAAGAAGCAGCTCCCAGGCTGCTGGCCCGGAAACCCTTGTATTACATGGGTGCAGAACACTAGCAGAGGAGCCAGAAGATGAGATTGTGTGCCTGCTGTTGGTTTATCACATTAGGATTTGGGGACATGTTCCCTAAATTCAGTCTTCTTGTTTAACAAAGATACTGGATTGCCCTGATTGCCTCATTTGGCTCACTGCAAAGCTGAAATTAAGCAACATTTAAGATACGTTTGTGAAGTGCAAAGAACACAAAATAGCAAAGAACAAAAAATGATCAAGACTATTAAAAAGAAAACTCAAAAATGTCCGTGATTGCTAAAGGACCCAGAGTGAGAATCAGAACTAGGCTTAAAACCTACATCCACCTGATTTAAACACATTTACGATGCATTCTTTCTTAAGGAAAGCCCCTCTGGAATGGCTGTTAAAATAGAAACAATAACAACAAAATGAACAAACAAACAAAATCCGGAAAGTAACAGATTTGGGCTAGGATGTGAAGAAATTGGAACCTTCATTCATTGCTGGTGGAAATGAAAAATAGTCCAGCCACTGTGGAAAAAGTTTGGCAGTTCCTCAAGAAGTTGAATGTCGAATAGCCATTGTTCTTGTTGTTGGTAAATGCCGTTGAGTGAATTCCGACTCACAGCGACCCTGTACAGAGTTTTCAAGGAGCGGCTGCTGAGTTTGAAACACTGACTTTCCGATTCAAACCAAACCTGCAGTCCAGTGCATCATCCTACCATAGGACCCAGTAATCCCAATCATTGGCATATACTCAAAATAATTGAGAGCAGGAATGCAAACAGAAACCTGAATACCAGTATTCATCACAGTTCTACCTGAAATAGCTAAAAGAAGGAAAGAGCCTAAATATCCACTAACAAATGAATGGACAAACAAAATATGATACATACATACAATAGAATATTATTGTTGTTAGGATCTTTCCAGTCAGTTCCAACTCATAACGACCCTATGCACAGCAGCAGGAAACACTGCCTGGTCCTGTGCCATCCTCACAATTGTTGTTACATGTGAACCTACTGTTGCTGACATTGTATCGATCCATCTAATTGGGGATCTTCCTCTTTTTCACTGACCCTCCATTTTACCAAGCATGATGTCCATCTCCAGGAACTGGTCCCTCCTGATATCAAGTCTGAAGTATGAGAGACAAAGTCTGCCATCCTTGCTCCCAAGGCACATCATGACTAGACGTCTTCCAAGACAGACTTGCTTGTTCTCCTGGCATTTCATGGTACTTTCATTATTCTTCTCCAACACCATAATCCAAATGCATCCATTACTCCCTGATCTTCCTTATTCAGTATCCCACTTTCGAGTGCATGAGATGGCTGAAATACCACGACTTGGATCAAGCACATCTTAACCCTCAAACTGATATTTTTTCCTTTTAACACTTTTAAGAGATCATTTGCTGTCGAGATGCCTAGTGCAATACGTCGTTTGTCATTTGATCTCTTGACTGCTGCTTCCATGAGTACTGATTGTGGATTCAAGCAAATGAAGTCTTTCACAATTTCAATCTTTACTCCATTTACCATGATGTTATTTACTGGTCCAGTTATAAGAATTTTTGTTTTCTTTACAATGGGGTGCAATCCATACTGAATGTTGTATCTTTGAACTTCACCAGTAAGTATTGTAAGTCCTTTTTGCTAGTGGCAAGCAAGGTTGTATCATCTGTATATTGCAATTTGTTAATGAGTCTTCCTCCAGTCCTAATGCACTATTTTTCTTTATATAATCCATTTTCTCGGATTATTTGTTCAGTGTATATGTTGAATAAGTATGGTGAAAGAATACAACCCTAGCACATACCTTTCCTGATTTTTCACCATTCTGTATCCCCTTGTTCTGTTCTAATGTCTGCCTCTGCACAGGTTCCTCATGAGCACAATTACAGGTTCTGGAATATCCATTCTTCATAATGTTATCCATAGCTTGTCATGATGCACCCAGTTGAAAGCCTTTGCATAGTCAATAAAGCACAAGTAAACATCTTTCTTTACGAATTGGGCTGCGAACCTTAAGGTCAGCGGTTCGAAACTACCAGCTGCTCCGCGGGAGAAAGATGAGGCTTTCTACTCCCGTAAAGATTTACACCCTTGGAAACCCTGTACAGGGTCGCTATGGGTCGGAACCGACTCGACGGCACTTAACAACAACAACAAACATCTTTCTGATATTCTCTGCTTTCATCCAAGATCCACCTGATGTCAGCAATGATATCCCTCATTCCATGTCCTCTTCTGAATCCAGCTTGAACCTTTGGCAGTTCCCATTCTATGTATTGTTGCAACTGTTTTTGAATTATCTTGTTATATTAGATTAATTAACATTAATATAACAGCAAAATTTTACTTGTATGTTATATTAATGATATTGTTAAATGATCTCAGCATTGCATTGGGTCACATCTCTTTGGAATAGGCACAAATATGGTACTCTTCCAATCAGTTGGCCAGGTAGCTGTCTTTCAAACTTCTTGATATAGATAAGTAAGTGCCTCCAATGCTGTATCAGTTTGGTGAAACATTTCAATTTGTATTTTGTCAATTCCTAGCACCTCATTCTTCACCAATTCCTTCAGTGTAGCTTGGTCTTCTTTCTTCAGTACCATAGATTCTTGATCATATGCAACCTCTTAAAATGGTTGAACATTGACCACTTCTTTTCAGTGCAATGACTCTGTATAGTTCTTCCAACTTCTTTTGATATTTCCAGTGTCATTCAATATTTTGCCCATAGAATTCTTCAGTATTGCAAGTTGAGACTTGAATTTTTTTCTTCGGTTCTTTGAGCTTGAGAAATGCTTAGCATGTTCTTCCCTTTGGGTTTTCTAACTCCAGGTCCTTACTTGACTTTGTCTTCTTGAGCTGCTCTTTGAAATACTCTGTTCAGATCTTTTACTTCATAATTTCTTCCATTAGTTTTACCTTCTGTATGCCCAAGATCCAGTTTTAGAGTCTCTTCTGACATACACTGGGTCTTTTCTTTCTTTCCAGTGTTTTAAATGACATTTTATTTCCTTCCTGTGTGATGGTATTGATGCCATCCCACAACTCTTCTGGTCTTCGGTTTTTAGTGTCTAATGCATCGAATCTGTTCTTGAGGTGGTCTCCAAATTCAGATGCAATATGGTCACTGTCATATTTTGCATCTTATGGACTTGTTTTAATATTCTTCACCTTCAGCCTGAACTTGTCTATAAGCAGTTCCACAGTCTGCTCTGGGCCCTGTTTTGAATAATGACATTGAGCTTCTCCACCATCTCTTCCCACAGATGCAATTTCAATCCTGTGCATTCCATCTGGGAAGGTCCATGTGTACAATCACCTTTCATGTTATTGAATAAAGGTATTTGCAATTAATAAGTCATTGGCCTTGAAAAATTCTATAAGGTCTCCAGTATCATTTCTATCACTAAGGACATATTTTCTAACTACCCATTCTTCCTGTTTGCTTCTAAACTTTCACATTTCAATCACAAGTAACTATCAGTGCATCTTGATAGCATGCTTTATCAATTTCAGAATCAAGAATTTGGTAGAATTCTTCAATTTCATCAACATTGGCTTTAGTCATTGGTGCATAAATTTGAATAATAGTGGTATTAACTGGTCTTCCTTGCAGGCATATGAATGTTCTCTTATCATGGATTATGTTTTGCTTCAAGATAGATCTCAAAATGTTCTTTTGACGATGAATATGATATCACTTCCTGTGAATTTGCCATTCCCAGCATAACAAACCCTAAAATGGTCAGATTCAAAATGCCCAATTCCAGCCAATTTCAGGTAATTAATGCCTAGGATATTGACCTTTATGCATTCCATTTCATTTTAAACAATTTCCAATTTTCCTTAATTCATACTTTGTACATTTCATGTTCTGATTATGAATGCATGTTTACAACTGTTTCTTTTCACTTTGAATTGTGCCCCATCAGCAAATGAAGGTCTGAAAGCTTTGCTCTATTCCCACTATTCTGGTCAACTCTACTTTGAGAAGGCAACTCTTGCCCAATTGTATTTTGAGTGCCTTCTAACATGACAGACTCATCTTCCTGTACTACATCAGGTAATATTCCCTTGCTATTCATAAGGTGTTCAGTGTCTAGCCATTCAGAAGGGGTCTGTTTAATCTGGAAGCTCTGCTGAAGCCTGCACACCATGGGTGACCCTGCTGGCATTCAAAATACTGGTTGGCATAGCTTCTAACATCATAGCAATAGGCAAGTCACCACAGTACAACAAACTGACAGATGAGTGAGTGGTGGGAGAATATTACTCTTCCATAAAGAGAAATAAAGTTCCGATATATGCTACAACTTGGATGAGTTTTAACAGCAACATGTTGAATGAAAACAGTCAGTCACAAAAAGACTAATATTGCATGATCCCACTTGACATAGGCAAGTGAAATGAAGACCAAAATCTGTTAGTTACCAAGTGTGGGAGGGGAGGGAAAAGAGGAGTCTTAGCTTAGAAGGCTCTTGTTGTTGTTGTTGTTATGTGCCGTGGAGTTGGTTCCGACTCATAGTGACCCTGTACAGGGTTTCTGAGGCTGTAAATCTTTACAGGAGCAGAAAGCCTCATCTTTCTCCCGTGGAACAGCTGGTAGTTTCGAACTGCTAACCTTGAGGTTCACAGCCTGATTCATAACCACTATGCTACCAGAGCTCCTTAGAAGGCTCTTAGTTCCTGCTAATAGTAGTACAAAAATTTGGGGAAAAAATGGTGGTAATGGTTGTACAACATCATAAACACTACCAATATCACTGATTAATTCATGTAAAAAGTGTGGTTTGGCAAATGTGTTGTTATATATACTTCTACCCCAATTAAACAGTTTTACAAAAAGAAAAACATGAATCATTTCAATAATAAAGATACATATTTTATATATATATATATATATATATATATATATATATATATATATGTTTGTTGTTAAGTGCCGTCGAGTCAGTTCTGACCCACAGCGACCCTGTACAGGGTTTCCAAGGCTGTAAATCTTTACGGGAGCAGAAAGCCTCATTTTTCTCTCATGGAGCAGCTGGTAATTTCGAACTGCTGACCTTAAGGTTCACAGCCCGATTCGTAACCACTATGCTACCAGAGCTCTCCCTCTCCCTCTCCCTCTCCCTTTCCCTCTATATATAATATGTATCTTTATTATTATATATAGTTATTGTGTTAGGTAGGTATCTTTGCAGATGAAAAACAGACCATGGGTGGGGGGGTGTCTCTATGTGTCAATGAATTTCAAAGAATGGATGTCGTCAGATTAGCTGTCTTCACTTAGAAGGGATGAGGGTAAAGACAAACCACTTGGTTTCCTATAAGAGTATTTGGTTGAAATGAGTCAGAAAGCTGGGAAGGGTCTTAGAATCTATGCAAAGGTCATCATTAAAGCGGGGAAACTGAGGCCCAGAGCAATCAAATGGCCATTTCAAGGGCTTCCGGCCACGTGGTGGCTAAGGCGGGGCCAGAACCGGGGGTCTTGGCTTTTAGTCTAGTGCTTTTTCATGTGCACCACGCTGTCTCAGCCTGTTCTTATTTGATAAAACACACCACGGAGAAGATGGAAAATCCAATATACTTATTAGTAATTTGGGAACTTCTTAGTGGTTTCCTCTTATCTTCTGACACTGGAGTCTTCAGAAATAGCATTTCATCTAAAAGCATAGACCCGTATCCATTTATCTTATCTCTAAACAACTTATTGATTGAAAAATAATATCTTCTCCAAAGTTCCAGAGTTCTTGTTGTTCCAAAGTCCTTATTAGTGATTTAACACTTATGAACATTTTGACAATGGTATCTCAGGGTCTGAATTACAAAAGAACTTACTTTAGATACAAATAAATTGCTCAGAATAGTAGGTTATGTTGTTGTTATTAAGTACCGGGGAGTTGGTTCTGACTCATAGTGACCCTCACAGGGTTTCCAAGTCTATAAATCTTTACTGGAGCAGAACACCTCATCCTTCTCCCATGGAACTTCTGGTTATAGGATATGAATAAATACATACATGCGATTGAAAATTGTAACGATAATATCTGATATTTTCAAGTGCACCTAAAGATACCTATTTATTGAAAAAAGATTTGTTACAATTTCAGAAAAATATGTAAAAGGTATATATGGGCATTTTCAAAGACATTATAAGAAATTTACGGAGCTTTGGTAATTTAATCATTGGGCTGCTAACCATAAAGTCAGCAGTTCGAACCTAACCGCCACTCTGCAGGTGAAAGAAGACACTGCCAGGTCTCATAATGATGCACAGCCTCAGAGACCCTCTGCACAGCTTGACTCGTTGTTGTTAAGTGACCCAGTACAGGGTTTCCAAGGAGCAATGGGTGGGTTTGAAGCCCCAGTCTTGTGGTTACCAATCCAGTGTTAATCCTACAACATCACAGTAGGGCCACAGGATAGTCATCAATTAGAACTGAAGCATGGGCTCAGGGTTATTATTATTATTCATTCTATAAAAGAAATTTGGCTTTATGGAATAGGAATGCCATTTTCTTCCATTTTCAAAGCAGAACATATGTGTTTGAATTTTTAGGAATCATCACTTCTGAATTTAGAGGATACAGAGTTCAGTTAATTTCCTATAAATTCTCTGGAAAGCATCTCAGGACTGAATATTGTCTGCTCCCTTTTTTGAAGATTTATATTCTACATGCTTCTTTCCTTTTTTTACCATCCAAGACCAGAAGAGTTCCCTTAATACAGACTCACCTATCATCCACCTTTAATTTATGTTCATTTCCTCTAGTTCTGTCTTCTGTGAAACATGGACAAAATATCTACTATCCCTCTCACAAAAGACCTCCTTTACTTGAAGATAGAAGGCAAGTCATGCCTCCGTCTTCTTATCTTCATTTTGCTTGGATCCATAATTTAATGCTCATGGAAGGAAGCAGTAGTCAATAAAATGATGCATTGCATTAGGCAAAGCTGCTGCTCAAGATCTCTTTTAAAGTGTCCAAGAACAAAGATGTCAGCTTGAGGATCAAGGTGAACCTGACCCAAGCCACAGTATTTTCAATAGCTTCATATGCAGGTGAAAGTTGTCCAATGAATACGGAAGACTGTAGAAGAATCGATGCATTTGCATTGTGGTGTTGGCGAAGAATACTTAAAGTACCATGCATTGCCAGAGGAACAAGAAAATCTGTTTTGTAAGAAGTACAGCCAGAATGCTCTTTAGATCGAGGATGGCAAGACTTTGTCTTTTGTACTTTGGACAGACTGTCGAGAGGGGCCAGTCCCTGGAGAAGGACATCATGCTTGGAAAAGTGAAGGTTCAGCAAAAAAGAGGAAGACCCCCAACAAGACAGACTGGCACAGTGGCAGTAACAAAGTGCTCACATGTAATAATTGTGAGGGTTGCTCTATTGTACACAGGGTATTTATGAGCCAGAATCACCTCAATGGCACCTAACAACAGCAATAACAATGATGAAGGTGCTTAAGATGATGGAATTTTTTCCATGCACTTTTTCAAGCCCCCTTATATAATTAATTGAAGGAGCGCTGGTGACACTGTTGGCTAAGCACTGGACTGTTAACGATCCACAAAGTCAGAGGTTCAAACCCACCAGTAGCCCTGTGAGAGAATTCTGAGGTTATCTGCTTCTGTAAAGATTTATAGTCTGAGAACCTTATATTGAAAGGGTCCTGGTGTGGTGCTGTGGGTTAATTCTCTGAAATGCAAGGTCAGTTTGAACCGAAAGGTCCGTGGTTCAAGCTCATCAGCTGCTCCTCAGAAACCCTATACAGCGTTGCTATGAGTCAGAACCGACTCAACAGCACTGAACAACAACAATGAGTCAAAATCAAGTCAATGGCGTATGATTTTGGGGGTTTCTTATAACTTAATGAGTGCTTTCTGCATGCCATGCACTGAATACTTTACTCTTAAACCCTGGTAACAACCCTAAGATGTAGGTATGTTCGTTTTTCACAAGAAGGGTCTAGGCTAGATATCTTGTTGTTAAACGACACCAAGTCAGTTCCCACTCATAATGACCCTTGCGATTAGCAGTTTAGTGCTTATCCTACAGTGCCACACCAAGACTATCACATAGCTTAATTATATTTCCAAAGTCAGTGCCTTATCTTAATGCTCTGAAGACACATAACCACATGCAAATGTCTGCATCACACAGTCCACCTATGAGAAGGGTCCTAGGTTGGGTTTCCCAGGAAGCAAACTCTAAGATGAAGATCTACTTGAGGACTTTGGGGATCAACCCCCTTTGGGGGAGTGGCTAAACTGTATGACCCTATTTTCTAAGCCTTATTTTAGGATATGATTCTGTTCACCTGCCTCTGGGTTTGTAAGTTGCAGAAATTATGCAATTTGGCAATAACAAAAGAACAACAACAACAAAAAAAACCCCAAAATTCAAATAAATAAGATTAAGGGAGAAAAGAAAGAACTTTCAACAGCATGCTTGATTTATGATCAGAACATGAAAACCAGCCATCTCTCCTTCCAGTCTCTCTCTTTTTGCATCTTGTTTTCACCGTCTGCCTTCCTAGCATCCTCTGAGTGATACACATACATTAATAGGATAGCACAAAAGAAAACATGAGACCCTCCACTGTAAAGGGCAGGGGGACAAAAGGGGAGAGACAAGAATTTGAAATATTGGACACAGATAAGTACCAAGTAGGCATTGCTATTTTTTGAATAGCTTTATCAGTGATAATCTGCATATTTTCTGAATGAAAGGTCTTAGGAGGGTGAGAGGAGAAAGATGAGGCTTGCTGCTCCCGTAAAGATTTACAGCTTCGGAAACACAATTTACAGACCCACTCAACAGCACTAACAGCAACAAGGGAGTGAGGAAGCCTCCGTCAGGAGTTACGCAAACTCAGTCATTTTATCTTTAGTTTTTCCTTATCAGTATTTTTCTTTTAAATCATATTAAAAAGACACAATATCCTCTAAAGGGTTTTTGCCTTAAAAAATTATATAAATATGTGTATCTATTGATTGTGAAGAAGTTTTGTTTCATTTTTCCATTTTATAATGAGAAATTTTTTTAATGTTTCCAAATTTAATGTCAATATTATTTATTATTTCTGCTTCTATATCCATTATGTAGAAGCTTTCAAAAGTGAAAAAGTCAACAACTATCAAAGGCTTATTAAGGCATGAATTTGAAATAGAACCCCAGGGGACAAAATACAGCTCATATTATGAGAAAATGTGAGGAGTCATTAATTCATATTACGCTGCCTTGCTATTATCCTATTAACTAATGCAAAAATAAATTCTCCTGCCGCCATTCTCATTTCAACATGACCAGCAAGATATTAGTGCAGTAGCTGGGGTTCAAAAAGTTCATAGTAAATCTGAATCACGAATGGTTTTGAAAATATCCCAACAACAAAAGGCGGTGGAGAGTAGAAATTTAAATGCAGCAGGGCATTGTCTGATTAGAAACCCACTGCCATTGTCCTCCGCCAGAATGAACTACAAATTGCTGATGCGAAGTCTATGATCTCGATGCTGGGACTGAATTTGTATCAGAAATTAGTGGCTCAGCATTTCCTCTCCGTTTTCTGTTTGCAGTCCCACACTACAGAAGGCCACAGGGTAACACATTTTACTGTTAGAGATTATTCAAGCCTGTTGGACTACTGCCCGTTCCAAAGTGTCTCCCAGGCAATTTACATGTGGCTTCTGCTCTCCAGTTGAAACCTCCCTCTCACAACTCTCCTCCCCAGAATTAATTTTGTGTTATAACTACAGGGTAGAAGGAGGGTAGTTTTTAAATGCCATTTCAAACTTCAAATCTGCTGAAGTAGCAACTCAACAGCTAACACAAACTATTCATTGGTTTTTTTGTTTGTTTGTTTATTTGTTTTTGCATAATGGTACTTGCGGCGTTATTCACCTTGGAATCAGCTCCCCAGTACCGTTGCAGTCTGTACTTTGCCCACAGTACCATAGAGTTCAGAAGACTCCCAATCAAGCCAAACAGCAGAAGTGCAGGCCTCATACCATCATATGCTTATTGTCTGTGGTAGTCTCCATAGCTGTGCATCCCTGTTCATGCTGTCCTTCTGCACATGTCAGACAATGTTTCCCATTACCAAATGTAGAACAGTTAAAGCTGTTTCTCATATCCATAGCATATGAGTACCTTCCTCACTGCCATTTCCATAAACACATACTACCAGGAGTCTCCTGCTTTCTAAAGAGTCTTGTGTGAGGCAGAAAAAGAGACAGAGACAGAGAAAAAGCAGCAGAAAGAGACCAAGAGAGATACTGAAAGAGGGAGAGAGATAGTCCCCACATCCTGCACATAAAGGAGTGGAAATTTCTTTGTCCCTGGCAGCGCTCAGTTGAGTGAATCATGTTTTGTACACGCACTCCGACAATTTACAGCCCACTGGTTTCACAGCAATGACTGACCATTCTGTGAATTTCAGAGAACAATTCATTGTCCTCAAGACCACCTACAACTTGCATGCATGTGCCGTCATTTTAACTTACACCAACTCAGCATTACCATGAATTCATTTTCTATATACATAATAGTCACAGGACACTGAGATGGATTTGACCAAATCATAAGTATCTAGAGCTGAAAAGTGTTGGTTTTAAAATCATTGGTGAGTGTTTCTTCCTTAACTGAAATTTAAACATAAGTGGTTTTGATTCTGTTCTAATCATTCATTTTAGGGGTGGAACCAGTACAGATAAAATAAAGGCTGACAAAAATAATATCTATGTTAACAAAAAGAATACAATAGTCCCTCCTTATCTGTGGTTTCAGCCACAATTACCCTTATTAAATGCAAAGTTCCAGATATAAGCAATTCATAAGTTTTAAATTACATAACATTTAAATTGCACCATCCCATTCAGTCCTTCCTGGTAGCATAGTGGTTACGAGTAGGGCTGCTAACCTCAAGGTCAGCAGTGCAAAACCTTCCAGCCATTCTGTGGGAGAAAGATCAGGGTTTCTGCTCCCATAAAGATTTACAGTCTCAGAAACCCTCTATAGGGTCTCAATGAGTCAGAACCAACTCCACGGCACAAAACCAACACCACCACCATTCAGTCCTTCCTGGGACATTAACCATCTCTCTGTGCAGTCTATCCATGCTACACACGCTACCACGCTGTGTGGTCACTTAGTTATCACATTGGTAACTCTGAGAGGAAATGCTCAGAGGAAACTGGTATCAACTTCATTGGTATCAGTAGTCAATCTTGGTATCAATAATCAATCTTGGTTATCAGATTGATTGGCACAATATGGCAGAGCTATGTTTAAGTACCCCTTATTTTACTTAATAATTGTTTCATTTTATTTTTAATTATTGTTGTTAGTCTGTTACTGTGCCTAACTTGTAAATTAAACTTTACATAAATATGTATGTAGAGGAAATAACATAGTATATGAGTTAGAACTGACTCCATGGTACATAACCACCACCCCACCACCATGTGTGTTAACGATTGAGCTGATAACCAGAAGGTCAGTGATTCAAACCCATCAGCTGCTCTCTGGGAGAAATATGAAGTAATGTGAGTCTTTAAGGATTTATAGCCGCAGAAACCCTGTGGGGCAGTTCTAATCTACCGTGAGTCAGAATCCACTAGACAGCAGTGGTATGGAGAGTTCAGTCCACTTGAGATTCCAGGCATCCACTCGGGGTCTTAGAACGTATCCTCCACAGACAAATGGGGATGACTGTAATAAGAAAACCTTAATCATAGACGGAAGGATTAAAGTAAAACTTATTTGTTGCTTCTAGAGTGATGAACCAAAGAAAACTCATCAGTGTGAACCAGTGCTCTTAATTCAATCCTCAATTTTAAGACATAGATAACTTCATAGTTGAATAAAGATGTAATGAGGAAAAATGATGAGGTGGCAACCAAGGCAGAGTGAGTGTCACGAGACCACAGCTATGGTTCCAGCTCTTCATGCTAAGTAGGCTACTTAATTCTGCTTAAAATTCATTCTCTTATGCATAAAAATGAAAGTGATAGATTAGCTGGTCTTCAAAATTCCTGGAAAGATGGTAGTGAAATGAACTATAGCTTGATAGGACAGCATTTTGTAATTATCCAACAAGCCTTAAGGAGACTAAACAATCAGTCCACTAATTAAGGCCATGTTGTTAAGTGTCCTGAACTCAGTTCTTACTCATACTGATCTGTATAGGGTTTCTGAGATGCTGCTGGTGAGCTTGAACCACAGACCTTGTGGTTAGTTGTTATTGATGAATGCTGTCAAGTCAGTTCCGGCTCATAGCAACCCTGTATAGGGTTTTTGAGGAGTAGCT
Organism: Chrysochloris asiatica; assembly: GCF_000296735.1. NCBI lineage: Eukaryota > Metazoa > Chordata > Mammalia > Afrosoricida > Chrysochloridae > Chrysochloris > Chrysochloris asiatica. Next base: position 1,956,296 of record NW_006408550.1, read on the forward strand.
GGTGGATTTGAACCGCCGACCTTGCAGCTCAAACCAACCTTGCGCCACACTAGTACATTGTTTATCCTACAGAGTCATACCAGGACTCCAATTAAAGTCATAGTCACCAAATAAAATTCACACAAAATAGTACTATTGCAAGTATTATTTGAATTTAAAATGTTTACCCATGACATTCCCTCAAAGAAGGTTCTGAGTGATGTATTGCAGGAGTCCAGCTCAGGTAGACTGGATTCAAACAGTGTAGGTTCTGTCATCACAGACCCCGAGTGGCATTCTGGGTGAAAGCTAGGAAGACAGTAGGGAGGGCAGCATTCCATTGATGAATGCAAGAAAGACCTGGCTTGGTCTCCCAGAAGTAATGCTAAAAGGCTGAGCAGATCACGGCCACTGAGGAATTCATAGGAGACCATGGTTGACACTGAAAAAGAACTACCCACTGCAGAGCAAAAGCACCTTTCTCAAATCATCCTGTGCATTAAATGGAGACCGGTGCAAGCTTGCAATGCTCCTAAATTTCTACATTTGCATCGTTTTTTAAAAAAATACTGGATTGATTTTCATGAAATGAAAAAGTTACCACATTTGTCCTAGGAAAAATTCTAATTTATCATGCCAAGAAAAGAAGCTTCACCACTATAACTGCTAATGAAACAGCAGATAATGCCAAATACAGTGTAAATTGAGAATGTGGCAAGTTGCGTCTTAAATATATGCATGAATAATATTGAAGACTTGCATATACAATTCAATTGATATTTTAAAAAAAGATTTTTAGTGACTGCTTATAATTCCTAGGTTAATTTTTATACCCTAACTCCTGTCTTAATCCTCCAAACTTTCGCTTCAAGCTGCGTGGTGGACACTTCTTCCTAGCTGTTCCCTATGCGGCTATTATTTCCCCCTCCCCAAGAGTAAATCAGCTTCATGCTACATTCCCCTTATGGCATCATCAAAGACTTCCTCGTTCAAATCAGACTCCTGAGAATCCTACTTCCCAGACTCAATTAATCACTACGTCCAGCTTATTCTATCTCTTGCAAGTTTCTCTTCATCTTTCTATCTTTCACTGCTTCTATCACTGAAGAAGGATATCACTTTTGGTAAGGTAGAGGGTAAGAGAAATAGAGGAAGACTCCTCAATGAGATGGACTGGCCAAGTGGCAGCATCGATGGACTCAAGCATAGCAACAGTAGTGAGGTTGGCCCAGGATTGGGCAGTGTTTTGTTCTGCTGTGCATAAAGTTGCTATGAATCGGTACCAACTTGATGGCACCTAACAACAACAACAACATTCTAACTCTAGCCCTCCGGTCTCTTCCCCAGATCATTACAAACGAATCTTCCTTCCTTCAGTCTTTCCTACCTCCACTTCATCTTCCATATTCTCTCCAGGATACCATACTTAAAGTGCCAATGACAATTTCTAGCTTAAATCCCTCAGTACTTCCCTCTCCTACTCTCACCTACATCCTTCCCTGCCCGCAACCCGTTATACACTCAGTAGATATTGTGCGTGTCACGGAACGGTATACAGGCACCTTTGAAATCTGGCTCCAACTGAACTTTGCCAACAGATCAACAATCTTGCACAACCAACCCAACAACCAAAGCAACAATTCTTACGGTCCAACAATTCGGAACCATTTGTCAAGCCCACACAGGGGTTTCATACTTCCATCCCAACACCCTTTCCTGATGCCCTCCACTACTCCACCCTGTGCTGCACCTGGCTAACTCCTATACATCTTTTCAGGGAGTCTGCTTTTACACAGACTCCTATTCCATGTCTTCAGCACCATCCACACACTTTCATCATATCTACTTATGCATCTGTCTCTTGTATTAAACAGACAGTCCTTAACAGAAACACTTATTAGCACATAGAGCCTAGCAAAGTTTGTTCAACCAAGCTGAAAATAATGAAGGTATGGAGGGCACAGGTTGGTATGAGAATATTTTTGAAGATTATATATGATTGGGAATAATAGTGAATGGTTTCTTAATTCTGCAAATAGTACTTTATGGCTTACAAAGTGCTTTCACGTAAGTAATATTGTTTGATCCTTACAGCATCCTAGAAGGCATGGTAAGGCAGGCATTCAGACTAATGGAGACACTAAATACATTAAGAACTGTCTTTGCAGTGAGAGCAGAAGAGTTACTAATCTCTGTGTGTGAAAGTGACAAAGAGAGAAAGAGAGAAAAGTCAAATAAAACTTCATAAATCAGAACCCCAAGTTCAAATACAGTCCACTTGGGTCAAAATAGTTCATTGATTTCCTTCTGAAAAAGAAGGGGAAAGTTCACCTGTAAAAGAAAACCATTTTCAGGAAAAACCCCCTTCTAAGACTGAAACTCAGAGGGAACACATGAGCAGGCATGTAAGCTTGCTGGTGACCACATTGTTCTACTGGTGAATGGAAGAGGGGGAAAGACAGCAATGAAGAAATGGGCTGAGTTCAATCATGTTTCATAGACTCCCGTTGACCTAGAGATGGGAGAGAGAATAGGAAGGGCTGGTTGGTCCAAAGTGTGGTGAGACCTAGGGATACCTGAGCCCATGGACAAGGACATAGCCACAGAGGGTTAGAGCTGAGAGTGAAGCATCCAGCTGATATGAAGTAAACACCCAAACTTGCAGATAGTACCCATTTGACCTAGCCTTGATGGCTTGTTAATCAGAACTTGACAAGAGGAAGATAAAAAAGAAAACAAATTTTGATAAAGGAAATGAGGGTAAATTGCTACAATTTGATGAACTTGACCTATATTCATGGAGGTAGTAACTCAAATACCAATAGAGAGGGAAAGAGTCTTCACACCAAGTATCGATGCTATTCCCTCTGTATACAGGGTAGATAGGGATGGGCAACTTAGACATTGGCTACCTAAAATGAGGGGGCAATAAAGGGATGAAATGACTGGCTTACAAGTTTTTAAGAGGGAGTTTAGTTTAAGAGTGTGGGGGAGAAGATAGAGTCCCCAACAAATAGTTTTCATCGTGTCTAGACAGGTCTGGTAAAAAGAGATGGGGCTAAGATTCTTATGATTCAATGGAGAGTAACTGTTATCATGACTAATTGAGACTGCCACAACTGTAAAGGTAGAAGTTTTGTAACAAAAATGGGGGAGTAGTTAATCTTACAGTCCAGAAACAGAGGACCCTAGGACCATCAAGGGAGACGAGCACAAGCAGAATTCAGGATCTTATCCAGAGAAGCAAAATACCAGAGAAGGAGGCAAAGATGGGGACATAGAGAGAGGCAGCAGCTGAGGACTCTAGATTCGTGGAAAGAGAGGGACTGAGAGCTGACAGCCAGGAGGCAGACTTATAGACTGGGCCCTTTGGTGGTGTAAATTATTATATATGCCTGAGTGTCTTAAAAAAAAAAAAAGAACTAAAGTAACCCTGTTCAGGGTCGCTATGGGTTGGTCGGAACCGACTCGACAGCACTTAACAACAACAACAACAAATTAAATATAGAGAAATACTGCTAACTGTTGGTGCATGGAGGGGATTATAATCATTGTAATGAAACAAAGTATATGATTTGTTGAATGTAAAACCGATGATCTCCCTGTAAACTTTCACTCAATTCACAATAAAAACTTTAAAAGAAAGAAAGAAAACTCTTGATCATAGATAGATATTTTCAATAACTTGTTCCCCTACTTATTCTATTCCAAGAAGCAGATTCTGGAAGACGAACCACTGAGTTAGACTTCTTAAGACACAGAAATTACTGATTTCTTCTCACCTTCAGAAGGTCAACTGGACCAGGAACCTCCTGAATGTTGCCCTGATTCCCCAAATCGTCCTTTTCTCAGGATAATGCCAACAGCTGACAACAACTTTGGTCAAGTCTTCAGCAAGCAAGTGCAGGGGTGCTTAAACAGAATGTAACAAAGATTCCTGAAAAGGAAAACGAACAGAAAATAGTATGAACTGTTTGGGCTTGGTTAATTCTATTAAGCTGAGATTTCATTCTACTGTTTCAGTAAAATTAGCAAGTGGGGAAACTAATGTGTGTCAAATTCCATAATTAACTTTAGCCAAGCATTGCTGTACTTAAGGACATCAATATTTAAGAAAGCTTAAGCAACTTAATGCAAACAAGTAATGAAAAAGGAAACATAATTCCAATTACGTTTTGGTTATAGGACAGAGGTCTGAATATAGGACAGACCCCTAAATAGAGAACAACTGTGCACACTAATCAGAAAAGGAAAAAGGCACTTGATCCTATTCTGCTGGAAGTCTTCATGGGAATACACAGTGCTTTAAAATCACATCAGGCAGAGAACAAATAATGAAGAACTAAGTATTTGATCAAGACTAACACTTTCAGGAGGATCTCAGCAAGGAAATTACATTTTAGTGGTAGCTTTGAAGTTGTTGAGAAAAGACAGCATCTGGAATAAAGGGGTATAGGACACATCATTGTAAGCAAAAAAGCCTAAGATTAAGGTGGAACTAAATGGAATGCAATCTTAATTAAGTGGAAACAAATTCACAGATGTGCTTGAGAGTTGTGATTATTTAATACCTGTTTTTATGAAAAAGGGTAAAATCAAGGGATTGTCCAGGAAATCTCTTTTAAACCAGAGCCTGGGGTCAATCTGTAGTGAAAAGAGAAGCCAGGAGATCTGGATCTGCTGCCACCACTAAAAAATATAACCTTGGATTTGCTAAATGCCTCTTGACCCTGTTTAAACATTGAAATCACTAAGTGAGCATTTAAAAATATCGATGGCTAGGCCACACCCCAGAGCAAATAACTCCTGGGCCCATTATATTAGAAGGCCAGGTAGAAAGGAGCCCAACATTTATATTTGTTCAAAAGATAAAAAGTCAGAAAAGATGTTCTTCAAAGACTCTTCTTACTCTAACATTTTATCTTTACACTTTTTGCACCTGATTTGTTTGAAAACAAATACAATTTAAATTGATAGCATCCAAATTTATTTAAAGCATTGTAAAATTGAATAATTTCTGGATGAGGGAGATACAGTTCTAAGGGGTGCAAAGATTAATGCAATTCCAAAGCTAGTCAGTAGCAGTAGCAGAACAGAGCTGCTTCCCTGGAGGACAAAGTCAGACCAAGAGCTGAGGCCAAGATCAACAGTAGATCAGGCTGGGAAGACATAATGGGAAAATCATGAAGTCAAATCATTGAGTAGGGACTGATATGCTTGGCTTTCTGGGCAGAAGAGAGCACACCCTCAGAATCATCACTCTTTAAGGAATAATCCTGGTGCGGCGCTGTTGGATAAACTCTGGACCACAAGGTCAGTCTGATCTGCAAGGTCAGCAGTTCAAACTCACCAGCTGCTCTGTAGAAACCCTATACAGGGTAACTACGAATCAGAACTGACAGCACTAACCACAAGAAGTGTTTAAAACCCAAACCAAACCAAACTCATAGACAGTATAGGGATGGAGACAGGGAAAACTGCCACACAAGGGAAGTTCTTCACTAAAGCAGACTGCCACAGCCTTCTCCCACAAAGGGGCTGAGATGTTCAAACGGCCAATCTTTTGGCTAGCAGCCAATTGCTTAACCACTGTATCACCAGGGCTCCTCAAGAAATGTTTACCATAGTAATAACTAATAGATAAATGAGGAAACTGAGGCCAACAGAGATTTTTGTGCCTTCGAGGTGTTTCCGACTCATTGCGACCCTGTATATGGTTTCCAAGACTGTAAATCTTTGAGGGAGCAGAAAGCCTCATCTTTCTCCTGAGGAGTGGCTGGTAGGCTTGAACTGTAGACCTAGTAGTTTGTAGTCCAGTGCTTATCCTACAGAGCTCACACTTACCCCAAAAATGGTGGATCTAGAATTTTTACATAACTCTTTTCTCTTGACCGTCCACTGCTTCAGAAGCACACAGTTACCAGACCTGTGAAGACCTCTTTACTCTCGCATTGGAAATTGGAAGCAGAAATGCCCTGGAGTCTTCCGAGCACCTTCAGAATGTTCACAGAGTAAATAAATAGCTAACTCCAGTTGTTTCGGGGGTGGGGGAGCAGTAACCATTTGACAGAATGATTTTTATTTTCCCCTCACAACACAAATGCCACATACACACATAATTCCAACAAGTCGAATCTGAAGGAAGAGTATTGCACTCTGTCGGTGACTCCAGCTCCGTCACCTATTGTGACAGTCATCCTTGAGATGGCTGAACCCATCAAAGCATCTGGGACTAACAGTCCAAGTGAAACCTCTGGAACATCATTTATTAGCTACTTGGAAGCATTTTCCCACACATTCAATGACCTTAGAGAAGTATCCTCGTAGTCTGTGGCTCCATTACATTTACATTGGGTAAATTATTTCCTTTCTTCGAATAGCATTACTATTGACTATAATCAAATCTAATTTACAAATATTTCACATATAAAATATATTTACGAGGCTAATGCAAACATATTACTGTTTCTGACACCTTAGGCAAAATCCTCATTATACTGTGACAGGCTTATCTTCATGGCTCATTTTGATACTAATGCAAAAAGATAGTTTTAATTAAATGCTTATGAGAATAAAAGAATGGCATTAAAAAAAAAACTCAAATAAAAACAGAGTTTGGGAAGTTGAAAGGGGACTGGAAGGTCACAAGATCCAATTATTCATCTGCCTATGGCCCATTCTATTTTAAAGAAACTTGATATGGAGAAGGAACTCTGATGGCACAGTGGTTAAAGTTCTAGGCTGCTTACCAAAGGCCAATAGTTTAAACCCAGCAGCCGTTCTAAAGCAGAAAGATGTGGCAGTCTGTCTCTCAGTCTATCCTTCCCTGTAGGGTCACCATGACTGGAATCGACTGCACGGCAGTGGGCTTCGTTTGGGTTTGATATGGAGAGGAATCTTTCTTCCTATAGCTTTCACTCATTGGTTCTAATTCCAACCTGGACTTGTAGCCATGCCCAGATCCTGATTCTACCTTAAATGATCCCAACCACAGTCTCCTAGTCAGAGAAACAGAGATAAACTATTGTTTTAGAAGAGGCAGTCACTGCTTAGACCAGCATGAACACCTGAGTCAGGGTGCCCCCACCAAGGGTGTTGGATGACCCATGAGGTGACTTTTTGTAAAGGTTCCTGCCCTAGAGAGGATATGGTAATAAGCAAAGTCAATTAAACCTGAATTGGAGAGCTGAGAGTCAGAGAAGAATTTACTGAATATATGGAGATGAGCAGAGAGGCCTGGAGAGAAAAGGTGAGAGATAGGAGTCAGTTCTTGTGGTTGTTTCAGACCCTGGCAGCATCCCCACATCCCAGTCCCTCTCCCTGAGGGTGCCCTGGTCCCTACAGTCCCATCCCTGCAGCCTGAAGTGTCTAACATGTATGGACTAACAGTAGCCAGTAAAACAGCTGCTTTGAGATGATTCTAGCTCACGGTGGCGTCATGTGTGTCAGATTAGAACTCGGCTCCATGGGGTTTTCAGTGACTACTGATGTTTTGGAAACATTTGCCAGGCCTTCCTTTCCAGGCATCTCTGAGTGGACTTTGACCTCCAACCTTTCAGTGAGCAATGGAGTTAATCAATTGTTCCATCCAGAAACTAAGATTATTGCTGTTATTAAGTGTCATTGAGTCAGTTCTGACTCATAGTGACCCTGTATAGATTTTCCAAAGCTTTAAAAAATCTTTTCAGGAGTAGAAATCTTCATCCTTCTGTTGGACTTGAACCACTGACCTTGTGGTTTGCTGTCCAGTACTTATCCTACAGAGCCACTGAGCTCTCCAGAACTAAGATTTTAGAACTTCGTTTCCTGTCATTAAGGCTGCATATCACACTGCTAATTAATAATTTCCCTCATTTTGTTGTTCTTAATTGTTTTCCTTAGAATCAAGTGATTTCATTTCATTAATGAGGCAATTATTGTTGTTGTTGTTATGTGCTGTGGAGTTGGTTCCGACTCATAGCAAACCTGTACAGGGTTTCTGAGGCTGTAAATCTTTATGGGAGCAGAAAGCCTCATATTTCTTCCACGGAACAGCTGGTAGTTTCAAACCGCTGACCGTGAGATTAACATCCTGATTCATAACCACTATGTTACCAGAGCTATTATTAATTGGAGTCCTGGTGCGGCACTGCAGGATAATGCACTGGACCGCAAGGTTGGTTTAAACCACAAGGTCTGCAGTTCAAATCTCACCAGCCACTCCTCAGAAACCCTATACAGGGTCACTATGAGTCAGAACCAACTCGACAGCACATAACAACAATTATTAATTACTAATTATCATTAAAAGATGATTTTGTAACATCTTGAAGACAGATGTAAATAGCTATATAAACCAACATGATCAAGCAATTCGTTTGGTAGATAAAGGGTTTAATACCCACTGGGGATAGAGCGATTGCAAAACCTATAAGAATTTGGTTTTGGCATCATTAGAGAAAATTAGGTCATAGTTGAAATAATTGGCAACATGAACTTTGTAGTTAATTACCTGCGCAGTAAACCAGAAGTTGTATTTGAGAAACATATTGCAAAAACAGAGCCAAGTTACTTCCCTGAGGCAATCATGAAAATGAACCGAATCTGCCATCTTAGGTCATCTCTTCTAGCCCTGCCAAAGTGAAATTGTTCTTTAAAGGAGACGTCACCTGCCTTGTCTAATTTAGCTTTCGATAAACCCATGGGATCTTTCCTTACTGTAAAAAGCCCCATACTAAGGGTCTGTAAGTTCTGACGTCTGCTTTTCCTACTTTTTCTGTCTCCATGATTACTACCAGTCTACTGTTACTTCTCACAGCCTCCGAGTGTCTTTCCAGAACAGCCCAACCCATCCTGACTGTGCTAGCTGAATGTGTCTGGTCTACCGAGGGCTAGCTTGTATAAAGAAACACTGTAAGGCTCCTGAGGGGGTGTAACCGTCTATGAGGGCATGAGTGAATTTCACAGCATCTATGCTGACCGCAAACACCACTTGTCTGTCAGTTTGTCATACCGTGATGACTTGCATGTGGCTGTGATGCCGGAAGCTATGCCATCAGTATTTTAAATACTAACAAGGGCACCCTTGGCTGACAGATTTCAGGGGAGCTCCCAGACTAAGACAGACTAGGAAGAGGGTGAGGCGAACAACTTCTGAATGATTGCTGTTGAATGCTGTCGACTTGGTTCTGGCTCACAGCGATCCTGTACAGGGTTTCCAAGAAGCAGCTGGTGAGTTTGAACCATCAACCTTGTGGTTCAAACCGACCTTACAGTCCAGTGCTTTATCATATCCCACAGTGATGCACTAGGACTAATTAGCCACTGAAAACCTTATGAACAGCAGCTGAAGATTGTCAGATACAGTGCCAAAAGTCATCTTTTCGCCTGACCCAAGCCATGGTATTTTCAATGGCCTCAGCAATGGGCTGAAGCATAACTGTGAGGATGGCAAAGAACCAGACAGTGCTTTGTTCTGCAGTGCATGGACTGCTATCAGTCAAAACCGAGTCCATGGCACCCGACAACAATGTGGGCCACAAAGGAGCTCAGGGGCAACAGTGATTCTGTTGTAGAGTCTTGCCTTCTGCAGGAGACCCAGGGTCAATTCCCAGACACTGCACCTAAAGTATCAGTGGAGACATGCATGTTTCTGTGATGCTGGACAGGTTTCATCAGTGCTTCCAGACTAATACAGACCAGGAAGAAAGGCCTGGTGATCTACTACGTCCAAAAACTCAGCTAATGAAACCCCTGTGGGTCACAATGGTCTGATCCTGTTTTTCCTGGAGTTACCACGAGTCCGAGGCTAACATGGTGTCAGATAACTTAATAAGCAAGGTAAGCATGGGACTACTTGTGCTTACTTACTAATCTGTAGTGAGCGATTTCACGTTTTTTCACCAAATCAAAGACTGCTTCTAGGTATGACTGGCTCCTGGTTTTCTTAACCCCACAGAACCTTTCTACAAAATCAAAGCCTCTTTTCAAATTGCAGCGTCTGACAGGGACAGAATACCTAGTAAGCAAGGTAAGTACAACATGTTAGTAAATAAGCCCATGCTTACCCTGCTTATTGCATGACCTGCCCCTGGGATGACTCATCAACAACTAACAGCAACAGCAAACATCACGTTGACCACTCTGAGGCCTTCTTGTCTTACTTCCTTTTGCTCAGCTGTGTTGAACTGCTAACTGGTCACCTAGAAAGTATTGTTGAAGGCTCACTAGGACCACGGAGCCCTGCTGGGAGCCACCAGAGATGCAAAGATGATGAAAACTCATCAGCTCCACTCTAGGACAGAGATGAGAGACAAAAGTACCTCTGATTCCAGCATCCTTCAGTATACTTTTCATAAAAAAGTCATTTCATTTCATACTGAAAATTTAAGGAATTTTCTAGCCATTTTACAGATTTTTTTTTTTTTTTAAGTTTTAGTAAGGGTAGGTGAGTTCTCAATAATTCATCACAGCTAGTAAGTGGCTGAGCTATGACTCAAGCCCAAATCTGGGGATTCTCTGTCCACATTCCTTCTACCTACCCACAGCTTCTTCCATTCTCAACACAGATAAAATGACTACAAAGTAATACACACTGAGGGCTTACTCAGTGTCAAACGCTGTCCTTACTATTAGCAGATATTTGATTATATCTCCCTTAATAAATGGTGTGGCACTGTATGATAAACAATGGACTGATAGCTAAGGTTGGCAGTTCAAACCACCAACTGCTCCTTTATACAGAATGTCTATGAATCAGAACCAGTTCGATGGCACATTAAGTAGATGGGTAAACTGAGGCACTGAAATAGATGTAATGGCCCATGGGTGTACAGCTAGTAAGGGACATAAAGTGATAAACACCATGAGACCAGTGCCACCCATACAAAATGTGGAGGAAGTCATTGGATCTGTTGCTAGGAGGAATGTTAAGCAAGTTTTGGAACGTTTTCTTGCATTTCCAGAACAGTGAGACTTTTCTTCTCTGTGAATTCTGTGAGAAGACACTGGCATCAGAAATGAGGAAAAAGATGGCAATTCCAAGAAAAAAGGAAATGTGGTGTTTTCCCTTCTTCTCCACTAGGGCTATGGAAGTGTGAGCGATTTGGCAGCACAGAATGATTCCACACCATGAATGCCATGTGCCGCTCTAATACTTGCTACGTATATTTTGTTCTTTCAGATCGCACCGATTGAGTAAATCAAAGACAGGAGATCATTGGCATCCATGGATTCATAGTTTGGGTTTATGATTTTACAGTGTATGCCAGGGAAGGCTCACGAACAGCAGTGGTTTGCCAGTTGGCTGGGACACCAGCTGGAATCACACAAACTTTCTGGGTGTTCGACACTCACACTTCAATGTACCTTTCTTGTTCTGAACCATTTTCAGGTACAAGAGAGGCAAATGCCAGAGAGAAAGAAAAAGCCTAGCACTCAATGAATGACTTCTATGGTCCAGACATGGGGCTAAAGGTTTTCTAGGCAACAGTTCTTCTAATCATCCCAATAATCCTATGTGGTCTATACTATCATAACCATTTTCTCCATGCAGAGACTGAGTTACAGATAAGTCTAATAACATGCCTCAAAGTCAGAGAGCTGGTCCATGCCAACAACTCTGTATATGGCCTCTTCCATTCCTGCTGAGGGAGGTTGGAAGGCACCACACAGCAGCCGCAACAGTGGGACTCAGACATACCAATGATCCTGACGAGGCGCAGGGCCAGGCAGCATTTCATTCTGTAATACGAGTACGTAAGTTCATCAGGAAGTTGTCTGTCAGCTGTGGTACTGTGTCTCTTGTATATGGCTGTGATGCTGGAATCTATGCCACTAGGATTTCAAATACCAGCACAGTCACCCATGGTGGCCAGGTTTCAGCAGAGTTCCCAGACTAAGAAAGACTAGTAAGGAGGATCTGGTGATCTACTTCTGAAATGTAGCCAATGAATACCTTATGGATCATAGGAGAATATTGCCTGATATTACTGAAAGGTGAGGCCCATAGGTTGGAAGAACCCAACAATCACAACAATGGACTCAACTATATCAGTGACCATGAAGAGGTGCAGGGCTGGGCAAAGCTTCATTCTATTATATGAGTATATCAGGTCGACATGAGGTGGAGCCAATGTAATGGCAAGTAACAACAACAACAATTAAACATGCAAACAAACAAAAAACGCCTTTGTGCGGAGCGGCGGTAAAGTCACTAGAAGAGAGAAATCTTAGCAGGTTAAAAATGTAACTAACTTTAAATATGAAGTATATACATATATATATAGAGAGAGAGAGAGAGAGAGTCCTGGTGTGGCACTGTGGGTTAATGTGCTAGACAGCAAACTCATTTGAACTGCAAGGTTGGCAGTTAAAGCTTACCAGCTGCTCCTTGGAAACCCTATACAGGGTTGCCATGGGTTGGAACCGACTTGATGGCACTTCACAACAACATATATATATATGTATGTATGTATGTATGTATGTATATATGCCAAGTGTCTTGAAGTAAGAATTAAGAGATTTCCTAAAATCTCAGAAATCAGCCCCATAGAGACTGCTGTATTCCTAGGCATGCAGAGGTGGGGAAGAACTGTGTCAAGGACAAGAGTATGCCTGACCCAGCAACCAAGGGAGAGTGCAACAACTTAACAGAAATACTCAGAGCAGCCCAGAGGAGGGAGACATTCCTTCTGGCTGGTATCAGGCAGCAAACACTGACTACCTCACTGAGACTTTGGTAGTGACAAAAAGTGGAAAGACAGAATGGCCACTTCAGGGAGCAACAGAGAAGAGGGGAGATTTTAAGCCAGAGATTTGAGTAAATAAACTAAAGAATGTTTATATAGAGATATAGTAAGAAGCAGCCACAATTAACCACCGTAATGAACAGAGCCAGGGCCCAGTATGAAGGAGTTGGAATAAGGGACATATGAAGGGATTTGGGAATTTCTACAGCACTCTGGGTTAATGTGCTGGACTACAAGGTTTGTTTGAACCGCAAGGTTGGCGGTTCAAGCTCACAAACCACTCATTGGGAACTCTATACAGGGTCACTCTGAGTCAGAACCCACTCAATGGCACTTAACAACGACAACTGTACTTTTAGCTGCACATCACAGAAATGTAAACGACCTCAACATAAGGGATACAATCACTCATTCTTGCCTTCTCTTAGGTCTCAGAGACAGTGCCAGATTACCTAATTAGCAGGGGCTTCCTTGTGCTTACTTACTAATCTGTCATGAACTATTTCATATTTTTCACGGCATCAAAGATTCTGCTACTAAGTATGATTGGCATCTGTCTCTCCCCACCCCACAGCACCTTCCTACAGACTCAAAGCCTCTTTTCAAATTCACAATCCCCGACAGGGACTGAGTACCCAGTAAATGATGAAGAATATGAAATTGTTCACTACAGATTAGTTAGTAAGCACAAGCAAACCCATGTTTACCTTGTTTATTGGGCAATCTGCTCATTCTCAGAGAACTGTCCTGACTGAAGAATTTCTGAAATAGCCACGAATTCATGCAACAGCCCATATGCAAAACCAGCTTGTCTGCATATGGTCCAGTCCTTCTTAAAAACATCTGAAGTCAGTCAAAATGAAATGATACATCAATACATTTCAACAGTCCTGCAAATGACTTGCTACCTCAAACTTGAATTTATTAAAATAAACAAAATTAGCTATGATAACTCTGAAAAGCAGCTGAGCTTGAGCAGAGATTTGTAGATTCTGCTCAGCTCCAGCCATCTAGTCAACATCACCAAACAAACATTCAATGAGTACCACTGGGCGACACACACTATGGGAGAAGCTGGGATTCAAATGGTTTTTAAATACCTCCTTCCTTCATTTTGACTGGATTGCTCTGGACACATTTTATTTTTATTTGAGGACATTTGCAGCTGATTTCAAATAACATTTATTTATTCTAGATAAAAGTTATCATTTTACAAAAGATGAACAGTACAGAAAAATAAAGAAAATCAATCAAATGCTTTATTCCATTCTTAGAAATAATCATTGCTCCTATGATGTGGGATTGAATGCACCAACAGGAATCTAGGCAGATGGCCTGTTCAGAGGCACCCATATACATTTACTCAGGGTTCCCACCATTTCTCACTGCAGCCCTGCCCTCATCACTTGCTGTTCCTTGGTAGTTTGGTAATGAGTAATCTGCCTGATGATATGGAGTCATAGATATTGGCTGACTCTTACCCCAGACTATTGTTAAAAGCTCAGAGAAGGACTGATGGACAAACTGGTCCTCAACCACAGACCATGTGTGAGAACACAGTTCCTCCTGGTGCAGTAAGAGGAAGTTTAGAGAAAACATTGATACACAGATCTAAGAAGTGACGATGTTCCCTTCTGCCTTACGTGGTCACATTATGATACTAAAAGAGATGATGGTCTAGACTGAAATTACAAGCAACAGCTTCTACTGATGCTGTTTCCCCTGGATGGGAAGAACAGCTACAGATGATGCACCTTCTCCAGTGCATGAGCTTGGGACTCTGCTGTGCTACTTCTCAAGCCTGGTGGCACTTAGGAGTCACCTGAGCAGCTTTGAAATCCACAGGTGATATGTTCATTGTCTTGACTGTGGTGATGGTTTCACGGATGAATACATATGTCAAAACTTATCAAGTTGTCCACTTTGGATATATGCAGCTAATTATATCTCAATAAAGCTGCTACAAAAAAATTAAATCTCAGATGCTCAAGCTCACAAATTATTATCTAAATGGTCTTGGGTGGGGATCCCCAGGTGATTGCAATTTGAAGCCAAAGTTCAGACTCATTAATCTGATATGTAATAAATCTCCTTAAATTGAGATGAATTGGAACACTGATATGATTGATAGGAAACTGATAAAAAGTATTTTTAAAGGAATAATTTTTATCATTTAAAATAGAAATAATAATAAAAATCTAAAATATGTTTTCTTTTGATGAAAATATATTCAACAAAACCTTCACCAATTCTACAACTTACACATGCACAATTCAGTGACATAATATCAAGTTTTTAAATGGTACCCAACAGAGAAATTTAGAGGTTTGCTTTGATGATTTGTAATAATCCATGAATCAACTTTTAAGGGACCCGGGTACGATGCTAGGCAGAACATAAATCATTTGCATGTTTGCAATCAGTATTTTCTAATTGTCCAGTACATCTTACATAGGTTTTAAACTAGATTA
The DNA here is from genome assembly GCF_000296735.1 of Chrysochloris asiatica. NCBI lineage: Eukaryota > Metazoa > Chordata > Mammalia > Afrosoricida > Chrysochloridae > Chrysochloris > Chrysochloris asiatica. Next base: position 1,971,474 of record NW_006408550.1, read on the forward strand.
CACTCCCAAACTAGTTTAAACATTGATTTATCTAGGAAAAACTAAAGTAGAAAATGTAGAAACAAACCTGTTGTGGCGTTAAGGAACGATCACAGATTCTCTGTGAGTGCAGTTCAAATCCATGAGGTTTTGCTTGCTTGATTTGCCAAGCCACTGAGCTGGGCACAGGTTTTTAGCGAGAATGTGGGAAAAGCTGTCCCAGGAAATTGGAAGCCTCCTGCCGGAGGGCACCATCATCCCTCCTGACATGAGAGGCTCTGTGCCAGTGTGTGCATGTATATAAACAACTTCACATCGTAATAACAGAGCCAAGCCCTCTTGTTAGAGAAAAGTAATATCCAATATTAGCTCACATATGTCTTTACTCTGTTATTAATAAGAAACCTTGAACATAATTAGTGCTGGCTTTGAGTGCATGTTGGAACTGCACCCAGCTGGAAAGGAGCCACAGAGCACAGGGTTTTATTACTCCCCAAGGCTGAGCACTTTCTGAAGGGATTAGAAGGAAAAAGAATGAAGCCGATCCACATTCAAAAAGAAACGATCTCTAGGTAACTGGGATGACTCTGTGTGTGGTGGGGGGCAGAACTGTAGCTGTCCCTCTCAGCTCCTTGCTCCCTCCTCCCCTACCTCCACAAGTCACTGTAATTAGACAAAATGAACTACTCTGAGGGCTGGGAAATGAGAGGTGTCACATGGTCTGAGAGCTGCTTATACAGAGTGGAGTTGTGAAGCACCTGCCAACAAGGTGGGTAAGGAGTGAGAGATGCCCCAGTGCAACAAGATCCCCTTTGGTGAGAGACTGGAAACCAGGCTGGAATGTAAACCTTTAGTGACCATCTACATTTCATGCCTCTTGGGTTTAGTGGGAACCTGGTATCCCAGTTGTAGTGTGTGCTGCCATCTTGCTGTGGTGCTGTAGGATACACACTGGCTGCTGACCACAGGTCAGAAATTCAAACCCACCAGCCTCTCCACCAAACCCCCTACAAGGTCTTGATGAGGTGGAATGGACTCAACAGCACTAAACAACAACAGCCATCTGGTGGACACCTGTATCACTATGAATCTGAAGAAAGGGCTTTATACCTCCAAATCCAACTCTTAGAGAACCCCTGGGACATACATGTCCCACTAATTGTACTGAAATTCATACTATACATGCCCCCCCCGCAAAATTCTTCATTTCATTCAAAATGCCTTCCATTGCTGAAAACACACGGTTTCAACAAAAACTTCAAAGCAGAAAACCACGTGGTCTTGAAAGGGTTAAGAACAAGGTCTGATTGGCGTGTGAAGGGTATTAAGAGAAATATAAACTGTGAAAATGGATGATATCCAGATTACCAACCACTATGGGTCAGAGCCGACCCGAAGGCACTTAACAACAACAACAACAATAACAGTCACTATAAAGACTCCTGGTGTGGTGCTGTAGGATAAACACTTGATGGAAAGGTCAGTTTGAACCACAGATGGGTGGCTCAAAGTCACCAGCCACACTTTGGAAACCCTATACAGAGTTGCTATGAGTCGGAACTGATTCAACAGCACTCAGCAACAACAGCCACTATAACCACTTCAGCTTTTTATTTAAAAAAAAAGCAATGTTGACAATGTTTTCCCAAGTAGAAATGAATAGCAAGATGATGGATACAACTTAAGAGCCGATCAGCAAAGGAATGAATGAACCATCTGTGGTGCATTGCACAATGGAGTACTGGACAGTGTCAAAGAAGAATGACCAAAAATCTGCAAAGCACCATAACGAAGATAAAACTGAGGACACTGTGTGGTATGAAGCAAATCAGTCACAAAGAACAAATATTGTATGAAACCACCATTATATAAAATCAAAAAAGGTTTACACACAGAAAGAAATATTCTTTAATGGCTACCGTAAATAAGAGTGTAGAGAAGGGGAAATCACAGACCAGAGAGTAGACCCCACATGTAGCTTGGTGAGGGAAAGGCACTATACAATAAGGGGAGGTCAGCACAATGGGACCAAGATAAAGGAAGACACTACGAAGTGCACAAGAGTTACAGATAGCAAAAATAAAAATGACTTATTTTTCTTCAATAACAGTCGTAAGAAGCAGTAATCTAGTAGTGAATACAGAGGCCAACATGCAAGCTGAACAGGCATTGGAAGGCAAGCAAGACTACATGCACAAATGGAGTTTGGCAGAGGATATTTCTGCATACCTGCAAATTGGACTTAAAGAACGATTCACAGATCTACTTTAGAATGGGTCTCATTTGGAACCCGGACTGCCTGAACTCCTACAGGAACTCCTTGGGTAGCATGAATAGTTAAGTGCTCAGTTACTAATGGAAAGGCTGGCAGTTTGAACCCACTCCAAGGTGTTTCAGAGAAAAAGTCCAGGCAGTCTGTTTCCCAAAGGTGAGTCACAAAACCCCTATGGAGCAGTTCTACTCTGCTCACCTGAGTCACCCTGAGTTGGAATTGACTTGATGCAGTTGGTTGGGTGACATGAAAAAGGAGAGGAAGATTAACACTAACCACTTTCTCTCGCTAATAAGAAGCTCAATATCTGTCACCTCTCCCTCCTACAAACAGCCAGCTACAGTAAAACTCTTAAACTAAACACCAGGGTTCCTCCCCAACACTTCCTCTCCAAGCTTCCCCACCTGCTCTGATAACCCTGTGGATGTGTATTTAGAGAGCCCCTTTGATTGTTGCCTGGGTCAGACTCCAATTCTATTTTCATCCCTGACACTATCCCTCGGGTCACACCAGCCTCAGACACCACATCTGAGGACCAGCTCATCCCATCTTCATCCCAGAGCCCAACTCAGACATCCAGGAACTCAGTCTGAAGTGGGTCACAGTGACTCTGCCTCGATCCCCCAGGGTTGGGAACAACTCGCTATGAGTGACCAGCAATGGACTCTCATTGCAGTGGTGAGAAATTCAATTTCACAAAATTTCCCCAGGCAAAACTTCCTCACATCCCCTGGAAACTGTAAGCACAGGCTAATTTGCTTTAACTTGCAAGATAAAACAATGTATAGATCTTTTGGGGCAACCTAGTCTAACGTTCTCCAAATCAGAATTTCCGGTTCTACTAAACACCAAAAAAAAAAAATTCTTTTCTGCCCAGAATATCTTTCTTTCTAAAAGACTACATTTTAGACCATTTCACTTCCCTCTAAATCAATTTAGGAATAAACATACCACCTTTGGACTTATTTCTGCTACTGCCTTGACATTGTTTTAAATCATTACAAAACAGATATTAAAAAGCAGAGGCAAGCTCATGAGGACTGCTCCACACACAAACTCCTGGCTCAAGAGATTCCCAAATTGATTATAATCATTGCAATGAAACAAAATACAATAGGATGCGTGTAAAACCGATGTTCTCCCATGTAAACTATCACTCAATTCACAATAAAAATTTTTAATTAAAAAATAAGAGACTCCTAAATCCATATTCTATGTTGCATTTTAGTACAACTGATGCAATGAGTACACCTTGAATTTTCAAGTTAACAAACTTTATTAAAGTGTAGATACAAAAAAATAAAACTCCTGTGTATGTATTAAATGGAGTCCTGGTGTGGCACTGTGGAACTGCAAGGTCAGCGGATCAAATTCACCAGCTTCTCCTCAGAAACAGACTCGACAGAACAATACCAACATGTAACTAAGTAGTCCAAAATCAAATTTTGCTCTGTTGTCTTGCAATATAATTTTATTTCCCACAATTGCATTAACCCAATTCATTCTTGAGAAAAGCCCAGTGATAGTATTGTCGGTATGAATTGTTACTCACCACACAGACTTTCAAAACCTTGCAAACTGTTTCGGAGGACAACAGGAATATACCTTTCTTGGAGGAGAGATGAAGGAGAAACAGGAGAGCACTCTTTAAAAGTTTGATGGGCTTCCGGGAATAGAGTGGTTGGCAATCTTCACTACACACATGAAACTCCCTTAGGGCACTCTTAAAATAAAAAAAATAAAATTGCTGATGCTTGGGCCCCTCTCCCAGAGGTTTAATTGGTCTAGGCTGGAAACTGGGCCTTGATCAATTTTTAAAGCTCATTCATTACCTTCCCTAAAGGTAGATGTTACCTCAGTAGAGGTATGAGGGGATGAGTTCCCCATCATGGAAGTAAGGAAAGAGGGGCTGAACCCAATCAGAAAGGATGGTGAAAGGGATCCACCCTGTGTGCTCAGAGATCCTTGAAATGGATTATTTTTCTTCTATACCAGTTTCTACCTAAGGTCAGTGTTGAAGGTAAAGTAAGCAAAGGGAACAAGGGTGTTGAGACTTCATCTCATAACCCTTTGGACATGCTATCAGACAGGACTAGGCCCTGGAGAAAGACATAATGCTTGGTAAAGTAGAGAGTCGGTGAAAAAAAGGAAGACTCTCAAGGAGATGGATTGACACAGTGGATGCACCAGTGGGCTCAGACTTAATGATTGTAAGGGTGGCGTAGGACTGTGTAGGGTTTCCTTCTATTCTACATGGGGTCTCCACAAGCCACAACTGACTCACCTAACAACAACTAACGGAAAATGTTTACTTTGTAATACCATATTGAAACATAACAGTTGGCATAAATCCTTTAAATTGCCCACGTAAAACTTGATAACGTACATATAAAATCAAGTGAGCACAAAATATGCCGTTTTCAGTGTCACGCTATCAAAAAAGAAATAAAACAGCTTTCCTTCCACAATTAATTGGATTTTTATATTCTAGTTTTTGATACTTCTTTCTAACTTTTCACTAATTTAGTCTCTAAAAGTCCTTTTTGAAAGCAGTTTGCCTTTAAGTTTTTTTCAACTCATAAAAAGAATTCCTCTATCTAAATGTTCCATGAGATAAATGTCAGAGGTATAGAACTACCTACGGCTTCCTTCCCAATAATCTGTCCATTTTTTTCTTTCTGAAACATTAATATAAAAATTCCTTTGACAGTTTCAAGGAGAGAATATCAGTTCCTACTGGAAGGATGAAATGTCTGAGGTTTCTTGTCCCTTAAATTTAGATAATTTAGATACAAAGAAGCCGAGTAAAAAGGAAAAGATCCTTTAATGTCTTCATTCTTAGGTTGAGGTGTTTTGTTGTTGTTGTTTGTCTTTTGGTGTTCATTCTCTAAGTAGGATGACACCAGATGGACTATTTGACAATTTGCTCTTCCAATGTATCATGTCTTGAGATCTTTCCATATCAGTACATATACAAACATATCTTTTAACAGCTATAAAGCATGGAGCTACCTTAGCTTTTACCCATTTCACTGATGAGGGATACGTAAGTTGAATCTATTTCTCACTATTAGAAACAAAACTATAATAAATAACCTTATAACCATATTGATGAATATGAAGATTCCCAAAAATGGAATTTCTGGATAAAAAGTTTATTTGCATTTTAAATTTTGATTTAAAAAAATGATCAAACTGACCTCCAAAAGGACTAACAAATTATTTATAAGAAAATTCATTGCTCTACTTCCTTACCAACACCGGATATCATTAAGTTTAATTTTTCCAACATCAAAGGATAAAAAACAACAAACCTTTGGATTTTGCCAAGATGTGGAATTTAAGTCAATGTGCAAATAGTAGTTTTCTCAATTATTCCTACATTTTGAAAAATGATGTTGCTAAAAACTATCACAGTAGATGTATAAACCACCCCCCAAATCTGAGCATTTTGCTCAGGCTTGAGGATTCCATGAGCCCTTTACCCTTACTATAACCCACTTCCAGGGTTTCTGAGGCTGTAGAAGCTATAAATCTTTATGGGTGCAATAAGCATCATCTTTTTCCCACAGAGTGGGTGGTGGGTTTGAACCATTGGTAGCCCAATGCTTAACCCATAGTGTCACTGAGGCTCTTTACTCCATATAGTTTTTTGTTGTTAAGTGCCCTCAAGGGGGTTCTGACTCGTAGGGGCCCTGTACAGGGTTTCTGAAGAGTAGCTGGAGAGTTTGAACCACTAATAGAGCCTTTAAAAGATAACTCACCTTCACCAGGAGTCCTTCCTTGATTAATTCCCTCCATCACAAATATTTTTTTAAATGTTTTATTGTGAATTATGTGATACTTTACATGGGAGAACATTAGCTTTACTTCCATGCTATCGTATATCGTTTCATTGCCATGGTTACAATCCCCTCCATGCATCATCAAACAATCAAGCCTGCCCCCCCCCTCCTAGTCATCAGCACACAGTCCCTCTCCCTCTCTGGATCTAGAGTCCCCAGCCAATCCATTTCTCCACATCATCGTCTCTGTCTCCATCTCTGGCATCACTGTTTCTCTGGGTAGGGTCCTGCACTCTGCTCTTTTCCCTTGATGGTCCCAGGGATCTCCGCTTCTGGACTGCAAAGTCAATCACTCCCCGCCTTTTGCTACAAAACATCTACCTTTACATTTCAAACCCTCACAGTCAGTCTTGATAGTAATTATTCACTATTGTACCACATGAGTGCTATCCCCATCTCCTTTCATCAGTCCCTCCTAGACAGATTGGATACTACTCAGTGGAGATTCTACCTTCTTCCACGCCTTCTGGATCTAGGCTCCCTCTTGAAAGCTTGTAAGCCAGTCACTTCTTGCCTTTAGCACTTCTAGCACACCCCCATTTTGGGTACCCAATGTTCAAGTTGCCCATCCCTGTCTACTCTGTGTATTGAGGGGGTGGGAATGATCCTTGATGTAAAGATTTGTTCCCTCTTTTGAGCTACTACATCCATAGGTGTAGGTCAAGTTCACCAAATTGTATCAGATTACTCTTCTTTTCCTCTTCTTTCTTCTTCTAGTTGAGCTTTGATCATCAAACCATTGAAGCCAGGTCAAGTGGGTATTATATGCAAGTGTGGGTGTTCTTGTGCATATGCCCTCTCTTATCTGCTGGATGCTTCACTCTCCACTCTAGTCCTCTGTGGCCATGTCATTGATTCTGGGCCCATGAGTCCCCAGGTCTTGCCACACTGCTGGCCAACCAGATCTCCACCTGGGGTCACAGGAATGTATTGAACATGGTTGGACTTAGCTCGCAGCTTCATTGCTGTTTTTCCCTCAATACCCCTTATCGGTGACCAGTGTGGTCACCAGTCAGAGCACTGTATTCCCATTGAATCTCAGTCTTGGAAAGGGGTTTGCCCAGAAGGGACCCGACTGCTTGCCTAGATGTCTCCTGGGTAAGCAACTTGCTTGTTCTTGTAGTAATCAGTTAGACTGCCGTCATTGTTTTGTATTTTTCCTGTTGGTCTTTCTTTCAAGAAGTTATCTTCTGTTCTTCTAGCCACTCCAGGCTGGTCGCTTATCCTTTCCAGTGGAAATTTCCTACCTCAGAAGATTGTGGATGGAGTTCAGGATTCCACCTATGGTCTTATGTAATGCAGAGGCTCTGCAGGAAGCCTCCTTCACTTGGCACATTGTAGCCCCATTTTAGGTATTCCAATCAGTTATAGGCAGAAGACGAGCTTTCTATGGTGACATTTCTGGCTATTCCTTTCTATCCCCCTCAAGTGTCTATTTTTTTAATGGTATGCAAGGGAAACCAAGATTTAAAAAGACAGCCAAGCATCTTAACATTATTTCCCTCCTTTTCTCCATTCCAACCATGTCTCAATCCCTGTATCCCAGAGCCCTGTTGTTCCAAGGTTGTGCATATACATCATTATTTACCCCTGTCCCACTTAGCCCATGCAAACCTGCCTAATTGTTTTCCCATCCGCCTTGTTCTTCCATTCCCCTCTCCCTTCTTGTGTATTGCTCCCCTCCTTAGCACCCAAACCATCCTGTGTCTATTCCCTACCCTGTGCTCCACCTTCCCCTCCCTCCCCTCACCCCACCCCCACATCCCGGTAACCAGCAAAGAATCCCACCCCTCCTTTAGTATGGGTTCTTTTTCTTAGTCTTTTACAGTAGTGGTCCTATGCAGTATTTCTCCTTTTGTGACTGAATAATTTCACTCAACATAATGTCCTCAAGGTTCATCCATGTTAAGTGATGGCTTACAGCTTCCTTTGTTGTTCTTCAAGGTAGCATAACATTCCATTGTGTGTATGTACCACAGTTTGTTTATCCATTCTTCCGTTAATGGGCACTTAGGCTGTCTCCATCTTTTTCCTATTGTAAATAGTGCTGCTATGAACATTGGTGTATATTACAAACATTTTTGTTTTTTCTTTATTCCAATCCCTCAATACCTAACTTAGTCTGAATTGATTTTTAAATCTCTCTTCTGAATTAAATAGGTGTTACTTCCCACTCCCCAATAATACCAGTAAACTATGAATACGTTGTTGTTAAGTGCCACTGAGTTGGTTCTGACTCTGTATACAGTTTCTGAGGAGCAGCTGGTGGGTTTGAACCACCAACCTGTGGTTCATAGTTCGACGCTTAGTCTACACTGCCACATAGGAGGTAATTAACCAACAGATGTAAGTAAAGATTTATTAAACATTGTATTTTGTTTTTTCAGTCAATATCTATTTATTGGAGAGCTCAGTGACTCTACATGATATACAATGAACTACAAACCACAAGGTTGGAAGTTCGAGCCCACCAGCCACTCCACAGAAGAAAGATAAGGCTTTCTGCTACTGAAAAGATTTTAAAAGCCTCAGAAACCCTACGCAGGGTTGATCTGAATCGGAACTGACTTGATAGCACTTAACAGCAACAACAATCTATTTCTTGGGTGTGATATCAGATCTTATATCAGACTGGGCAGTGTTTTGTTGTGTTGTATATAGGGTCACTATGAGCTGAAATTGACTTGATGGCACCTACTAACAATAACCCGTCAGACCCGAATGAATCGCCAGGAGTCCGAATCTACTTGATGGCACTGGGTTTGTCTTTATTATTATCAGACCCAATTTATGGGCTTTCTCAGAGTCACTTGCCTCTCATCAAACTGTTCCTTTGGCTATTTGCATAATGGTCAGTGGAAAGTTCCTGTCACTTTGAGTCATGGGGCCATCTTGTCTCCTAGGACCACAGCGGTCTCATTTTCCCTTCGAGGATGCCCACTCTGGTTAACCCTCATCACATCCACTGTGACAGGACCTCCAGTTGCTCTGGCACCCTAGCCCAACTAAACTGCTCCCAGGCAAGCTTGGCTCCTCCCCACTTTCAGATTCAGAGGAAGCTGCTGCTGGGGGATCCTAGATCTGGCTTCCCTACAGCTGACCAGAGGGGCGGGGTAACACCACCTGGAAGCAGAGAACTAATAACCAGTGGAGTGACCATTGACCAATGAGAGCAGAAACACAAAGGAGCTGGAATGTAAGTTCTTTTCCTTTCCTCCAAGTGACAGACTGGGTGAGGTACAGGGGTTCCAAAGACCTGCATGCAAGACAGTGTGTGTCACAGAGCAACCACCTGTGTTAGCTTGAGAAGCCATGGCCAGTTTAGTAGCATACTTTGTTGTATTTGTCCTGTTTCCTCTAGCACCTCACTGTTGCTATCTTAGACTCAGACGGCCTAATAAAGCCTGGTGTGGAACCGTGGGTTAATGCGCTAGACTGCAAAACTGGTTTGAACCACATGGTTAGTGGTTCAAGCTCACTAGCTGCTCCTTGGAAACCATATACAGGGTGTCTGTGGGTTGGAACCAACTCGATGACACTTAATAACAACAATAAAGCCTTGGAGGCCTGGTGTGGTGCTGTGGGATAAAGTATTGAATAAATCAGTTTGAACTACAAGGTTGGCAGTTTAGACTCAGCAGATGCTCCTTGGAAACAGGGTCACTATGAGTCAGACAGACTCAACAGCACAAAGCAACAATAAAGCCTTAACATGTGAGTTTTGCCTCAGACTCTGTTTTTGAACCCAGTTACCGGTTATCAGGGGAACTCAGAGTAAGGCATACCTCCTCTCGACATAATCACTGTGCTATATGTTAGACTAGTGTGGTACTATCAGATAAGCACTGGACTGCTACACTGCATAGTCAGCCGTTCAAACCCACCAGGCGCTCCTCAGAAACCCTATACATGGTCATTAGGAGTTGGGATTGACTCAACAGCACTTAACAACAACAACCCAGGAGAGGGTACAAAAGATGTACAAAAGAAACCAATCCTGTCCACAACAGTCTTGCAATCTGATCCCAGAGCCAGGAAATCCACACGAGTAACAATAAGTGAAAAAGACCAAATGAAGGTTGGGGAGAGCCAGAATGAATGGAATGAGTGGGCAAATGGGGCAGAGGTTTAGAAAATGGGAAGTATTTTGCAGTACTCATTGCATAGGACAGACAATAAATTGAAAAGTATTCCCAGAGACAAGGAAAAGCATCAGGCCTAACTCCACCGGACAGTTCTGGGGAAGAAGGGAGGCTAAGAGGAAGAGGGTGACGATGTTCTCTGGGGAAGAGTCACTCTGTGGAGACAGCACAGCCCAGCACCGAGGGGGAGCTGGGGGCAGGTACTGAGAACTAACTGCCTGAACAGAGGGGCTGGAAGCAGCAGGACAGACCACAGTTCATAACCGAGGGATATGCAAGTGAGGCAGAGGGGCTTTGAGGGTCAGGAGCCCTACCTCCTGTCGACATAATCCCTGGGCTAGACATTAGACTAGTGTGGTGCTGTCGGATAAGCACTGGACTGCTAAAGTACAAAGTCAGCAGTTCAAACCCACCAGCTGCTTCTCAGAAACCCATTCCATTCTTCAAGAGGGTGAAGTGTATGTTTAGTATCCCCACCTTCTCCCTTGTCCCTCACTTGCACCTGTGAGTTATCAGCAGGGAGAGTTTGGCAGAAGAAATGGAAAATTCTCAGCCTATAGCCTCTGGCCCCTCTTTCGGATCTGCCTGCTGATAAGGAGGGTGCCTCCTAATGTGCTTTCTGGGGGAGGCTTGTTGCCTGGACAGGCTTTGCCTCCTCTATGAGTTGGCAGCGTAAGGTAGGGCTGGGAGAGTGACTCACATCTAATTGAAGGAAACCATCAAGAAGCCCTTTGTGACAGACCACACATCTAACCACTTTTCCAGTCAACTCTGACTATAATACAGTTAGCATTTCTTTTTCTCCAGCTATGTAAGATCATGGTTCTCAACTGGCTGCAAACTTGAGAGGAAAAACAGCTATATTATTTAATGATTCCCTAAAGTCTCCATAAGGGCTTAGATGGGAATTAGTGAGCAATGATCTAGGCAGGAAAGCAGCAAGGGTAAAAGAGATAATAAATACTTCTTAATTAAATGGTATCCCAAATACATGTTTATGCTCATAAAAGATGAAAAGGCTTAGTGGCTTCCATGTCATTTCTCTTATATGGTATCTTCTTGCCCTGGTTAGTGTTTACTTTTTGTTTGTTTATAGTGGCCACCTCTGGCAATATTTCTGTTATGAAGTTTCTTCTACCTCTGAGAGACACCACAAACATTTCACAAGCATTTTGTAGGTTCTCTCTAGCCCAGAGGTCTCTTTCATGATAAAACAGGACTCAGCAGTTCATGTGGCGCCATCCATTGTGACCAAGATCTTCATCTACTTCTAGGATATCATTACAGTAGAACTGAGCACCATGTTCATTTCATGTAAAATTGCAATCGCAATTCCAGGAGTAGGACTTGGACAGCAGAGAAACAACGCATTTCTTTTATAGTATCACAGACTATTTTCATCAATATTTTCTACATATTTTGAGATATTCCAGGAAAACTGACAAGGCTGACAATGTTAGACAGAATTGCCTCAGGGTGGAGTGTCGGGGGTTGGGGAGGAGGAGAAGGAAAGATTAACCCACAGGCGTGAGGCAAAGAATCTGCCTTATCAGAACCACGCTTTGTCATCATTTCTGTGATCGGAGACACGTTGCTACGGCAGCGAGTCACACATTTTGAACAGAAGACAATCATGTAAGAATTTTTTCTTTCGTTTTTTATCTAAGTGCTTGCTACCTAGTACATAAAATAAATTGGAAAAAAAAAATCTTCCTTAACTAGACAGATTAATGCCCTCAAGGAAAGTCTTGCATTTTTATAATCTGTTTTTCAATATTTGAATATCTTATCAGTGTAGTTGAAGGCCTGCGGCCTCCAACAAAGCAGAATAAAACCAGTAGGAAAGAAAGGAAGCTTGAATGACATTCTCAGTCAGTGCAGAGCAGGTAGCAGCACATCGTGTTAATTACCACCAAAGTCCAGCGGTGGTGCTGTAGGACAAGCCCTGACTGGTAACCACAGGGTCGGTAGTTCAAACCCACCAGCCACTCCTTGGAAATGCTATATAGGGTTGCTATGAGTCTGAACCAATTCAACACACTTACCAGCAACAACATTCATAATTAAAAGCCACTTTTCATGGATCTTACTTGCCCTGCTGTTTTTTATGAACTTTTGAAAGGTCAGCAGTTCGAAACTACCAGCTGTTCTGCAGGACAAAGATGAGGCTTTCTGCTCCTGTAAAGATTTATAGCCTTGGAAACCCTGTACAGGGTCGCTATGAGTCGGAACTGACTCCACGACACATAACCAACCAACCAACAAACCTTCCCTTGGGAGTCCTGGTGTGACAGTGTAGGATAAGCATTCGACTGCTCACCTCAAGGTCAATGATTCAAAACTTGAAAACCCTACACAGGGTCACTATAAGTCAAAACTGGCTAAGAAGCTCTGGTGGTGCAATAGTGAAGCATTCAGCTGCTAACCATAAAGTCGATGGTTCAAACCCACTCAAAGACTCTATGGAAAGAAAAACCTTGTAGTCAAGAAAACCCTATGGCGCTGTTCTACTCTGTCACACGGAGTCTCTTTGAGTCGGAATCAGCTCGTTAATGGACCACTTCAAGATGGGGCACTGACACTTGTCCCAGGATTTCACAGGCTCCTCATAATGGAGTTTTTGGTAGATTGTTCATCCTAAGGTCACACCTCAACTATCAACACTCGTGGAAGCAGCAGTCAAGAGATCAGACGACGTATTGCATTGGGAAAATCTGCTGCACAGGAACTTTTTAAAGTATTGAAGAGCAGAGATGTCAGCTTGAGGACTAAGGTGCACCTGACCCAAGCCATGGTATTTTCAATAACCTCATATGGATGCGAAAGCTGGACAGTGAATAAGGAAGATCGTAGAAGAATTGATGCCTTTGAGTTGTGGTGTTGGAGGAGAATACTGAAAGTGCCATGGACTGCCAAAAGAACCAATAGATAGATCTGTTTTGGAAGAAGTGCAGCCAGAGTGCTCCTTGGAGGCCAGGATGGCTAAGCTTCGTCTCTCATACTTTGGACATATTGTCAGAAGGGAACAGTCGCTGGAGAAGGATGTCATGCTGGGTAAGGTGGAGGGTCAGAGAAAAAGAGGAAGACCCCCAACGAGATGGATCAGCCAGGTGGCATCATTGATGGACTCAAGTGTGGCAGCGGTAGTGAGGTTGGCCCAGGATCGGACATTGTTTCGTTCTGCTGTGCATGGGGTCGCTATGAGTTGGTTCCGACTCGATGGCACCTGACAACAACAACAACAAGGTCACACCAGGCTGTGATGTCCCTGGAAAAGCTGTTGTGGCTGTCTTCTGTGGGCTTGTCTTTCTTCTCGGAATATGCTTTCATTGTTATGGCTCTTGGAAACCCAGAAATCTTTTATCTGGTGAGAGAATCCCTCGTTCAGAAATGTGGCTATGTGTTACCATGAAGACAGTGGCTGAGCAGGGAGAACGTCCTCTAGGATAGACCTGATATACACATGCAAATGCTCATCCATGTGCAAACCCTTACTTAGCACTTCAACACAGAAACTACAGCACCAACGAGTTATAACAACCACCAGAATTTAATGAGTTAAAAAGACTTGATAACATATCATTATTTTTCCATAACTGTCATTTTTCTAGTTGACTTTCCAGAAGACGTTTATTTCACTCTCAGTCTTTTGTTGTTAAGTGCCGTTGAGTCGGTGACAATTCATAGCAACCCTGTGTAGGGTTTCCAAGGAACTTGAAGTATCTACCTTGTAGTTCAAATCAACCTTGCAGCCCCACAGCGTCACTATCAATCTGTTGTTATTTGGTTCAGTGCCATCAAGTTGGTTCCAACTAATAGTGGCCTTGTATAGGGTTTCCGAGGAGTGGCTGGTGAGTTTGAACCACCGATCTTGCAGTTAAAACGACCTTGCAGTCTAGCACATTAAACCATAGTGCCACACCTATCTACTATCAGTCTGTTGTTGTTATGTTCTGTGGATTCAGTTCCGACTAAGCACAGGGTTTCCGAGGCTGTAAATCTTTATAGGAGCAGAAAGCCTCATCTTTCTCCCGTGGGAACAGCTGGTAGTTTCCAACTGCGGACCTTGCGGCTTGCAGGCCGATTCGTAACCGTGGCTTTTAAATACAACACAAATTCCTTTCCAGTAATTCACTGGCAAGAAACAATTATGAAAAAAAATCTGCTCTGGATCTGAAACACTACTTAGAAAGCTGCTTAGGAGTGATCCTTCCGTTCCGGTAACCTTCAGAAACATCTCTCAGCCCTTAACGAGAGCCACTAAGAGGAAATACGTACATATAATTAGTTTCACCCAAAATTGCAGTGTGCTCACCCCGGTTAATGCTTATCTTACGGATTTTCTTTTATCCCGCTCCAATTCATTGCTTCATTTTATCTTTAAGTAAAAGAACTGTCCTCACCCCCATAACTGTTCTTAAAAGATAACATGAGTCATTGTGTTCTCACAATATGCTCCACATCTGGCAGTTAATTTCCCCAAGGGGTACCATGGACCTTTTATTTTCAGATAATCTCCAATTAGCTTCTTCTCTTCATTATCCTGCCCAGCTCACTTTCATAATTTTTCCTATACATTCTCCTGCTCTTAACATATATTGTACATCTTGGTGAAAGATGTATGACTCACAGTGTTTTTCTTCTACCTCACTAAGCCATCTGCTTGCATGCAGCAGAGTTTATATTCTAATGCCCAATTGTCGATGAACAATTTTAACAAAAAGTATATAATTAAAAAAAAAACAAAAAAAAATGTGCATGTAACATCAAATATTGTTCTCCTCACCTGAACTCACTCAGCATTCAATCCTTCTTTTTCTGAGTTTGCCAGGGTATTTCTGATACGCGAGGGGACTTAAAAATTTTCGTAGAAAAACTCCATTACCTTTTTTTCAGTCCATTTTTCATGAACCTTTTGAAGCCCCTTCATGTATGTTTTGAAGCCCCTTCAAATTTATGTTTATATTGAGGTGTCTGGGTTAAAAGGTCAGCAGAAGAAAGGTGTGGCAGTCTGCTTCCCTAAAGATGTACCGCCTCAGAACCCTCTGGAGCAGCTCTACCTACTCTGTCCTATGAGGTGGCTATGAGGTGGCTTTGAGTCAACAGCAGTGGATTGGATTGGTTTCGATGGCACAATCCTAAGAGCTTGCTTATTAAGTTTGCTTAAACAAAAGGTTAGCATTTCAAATCCACCCAGCGGTCCTATGGGGAAAAGAGCTGTTCTTGTTGTTAGGTACCATCGAGTCGGTTCTGACACATAGAGACCTTACGCACAAGAGAACAAAACACAGCCTGGTCCTGCACCACCCTCACAATAGTGATGCTTGAACCCATTGCTGCTGTCACTGTGCCAACCCATCTCATTGGGGGTCTTCCTCTTTATTGTTGATCCTCCACTTTTGCTAGCACAATGTCTTTCCCCAGGGACTGGTTCCTTCTAATAGTGTCCTAACTATGAGAGACGAAGTCTCCCCATCGTGGCTTCTAAGGAACATTCTGGCTGTAATTCTTCCAAAGCAGATTTGCTTGTTCTCCTGGCAGTCCATAGTACTTTAATATTCTCCTCCAACACCATGACTATAATGCATCAATTTTTCTATGGTCTTCCTTAGTCATTGGTCAACTTTCACATGCATATGAGGCTATTAAAAATACCAGGTCTGAGTTAGGCACAAACAGAAATCTTTGCTCTTGAACGCTTTAAGAGGTCTTGTGCAATAGATTTGCCTAATGTAATACATCATTTGATTTCTTGACTGCTGCTTGATTGAACCATATGGGGCAGTTCTACTCTGTCACATAGGTCATTAAAAGTCAAAAATAGACTTGATGACAACTATCAGCAACAACATATTTGTACATATG
>NW_006408550.1:1988630-2051082 GCF_000296735.1 Chrysochloris asiatica
TGCCTCTGGGCCCAGGTGTCCCCGGGTCTTGCCGTACTGCTGGCCATCCAAGTCTTCATCTGGTTCCACAGGGGTCCATTGAATGTGGTCGGACTTAGCTCGCACCTTCATTGCTGTTTTCCCCCCTCATCCCCTTATCGGTGATCAACGTGGTCACCAGCCAGACCGCATGCCTGCTCATGTATTCATTCCCCTTGAGTCTTAGTCTTGGAAAGGAGTTTGTTCTGAGGGGTCCCGACCACTTGCCTTGATGGCTCCCAGGTGAACAGCTTACTTGTTCTTGTAGTAATCAAATCAAACAGCCATTATTGTTTCGGATTTTTCCTGCCGGTCTTTCACGAAGTATCTTCTGTTCTTCTGGCCACTCCAGGCTGGTCTGCTTGTCCTTTCCAATGGAAATTTCCCACCTCAGATGATTCTGGATGAGGTTCTGGATTCCACCTATGTTCTTAAGCAATGTAAAGGCTCCACAGGAAACCTCTTTCACTGGGAAACTTCTAGTCCATGAATTTTTTTGAAGTTCCCTCATATATTTATATCTCCTGATCAGCAAGTCATACCTAAGATACAAAACAGCAAGCGAACTCCTGGATGCTATCAGTTCAAAGACACTATTTCCCCCCCAAAATGTTACATGTCTCCACTTCTGTGGCAAGACTTAAATACCTCTGAATAAGGTAAAAAGTCTTTTATGCCAAAACTAGAGAAAAGACAGAAAACAAGGTAAAATAAATTCACGATAATGGATTGAGGTTGGATCTTTTCTTGAGAAGCGGTTTTGATACCAGGGCAGAGGTGTCCAGTGGGCATCCAGTCATGCAGCAGTTCCACAAAGAGGAGAGAGGAGTGCAGGAAGGGGAAGCCAAGGCACTGGATCCAGGCCATTGTGCTGGTCATCGGGATGCAGGACAACATCATCTTCCAGTTACTCACTAGCAAATAAGTCAGCAAGCCTGGTATTAAGTACTTATCCAATGCTTTAATTCTATCATAAAATTTTTTATATTATTTTTTTAATTTGCAGGTACCTTCATCCACAAAAGCCATATCCTTTTAGAACATCTGTGCCAGATGGCAGACTCTGAGAAAAAGAACAGAAGTAGTCTCAAATGTATTGGTCTTATCTTTGTTGGGCCTTGGTCAATATTTACCTCCCATCAATCATTAAAAATACCCACTTCAGTAGATATTACTGCAGAGATTCTGTTTTCTAGACAAGCACAGAAAATAAATGTTTGCAGACACTTGATGGTTAATGAGTACCTTCTTTAATCATTCCTGCTTCTAAGAAGATCCCCATCCCCAGATAGTGAGCAATCCTCCACTGAAAAAGAAGCAATCTGTGTAACTGGATGAACACAAAGCTCATCCATATATGAACTGTTGACTTTTAAAGTATATAAGTATACAAAGAAAATCCTATCCATCTTCCTTTTGGCCATACATTTTACATGGATTTCAAAGAAATTCAGGAGTTCTGCAAAGGAGCAGGAGTTTCTTAGTCATCTTGAAAAACAGAGCAATTTTCTGGTTCATAAACATCTCCCACTTTCTGCAGTATCTAACCGGGTCTCTGGGAGGAATAAATGGTTAACACGTATGACTGTTAACACGCTTGGCTGCTAACTGAGAGGAAGAAACGCCTGGAGAGCTACTTCCAAACAATCAACCATTGAGAATCCTACAAAGCATAGCTATACTCTGACTCACACACGCATGGAGTTGCCATGAATCAGAGATTCTTTGGTGGAAACTGGTATAATACCAACAGCGTATTACCTTGTGTGAGTTTCTTTTGTAACTTGACTTATTAAAGTGTCTATGGTGCTTCTCCCCACTATTCCATAGGTTTCACTGAATCTCCTATGGCTCAGAGTAGAAACCCAATAAATACTTGGATAACTTCAGTGTCTCCATATCCTCAGTCATATATTCTTGTCATCACATGACACTGAGTGCTGTGATTCTCACCTTGCATTGGAAACTTTTTCTGAAAACACCTCTAAAGAAATTAAACACATCCTGGGATGCATGTGCCTGGGACCAGGGAGAAAGGAGGCATCCTTCCCAAAGGTCCCTAGTGGTTATGAGCAGTTACCCAAGAGCTTCTTTCTTCTTGAAGCTAGTTACACAGCGAACCTGAAAGGCTGAAGTAAGCATAATTGCAATTCCAAGAAACCCAAGACAAACAAGTCTTACTGACATATGAGATTTAAATGATAAAAACAACTAAAGATTTAACAGAGAAATGATAAGGCTGAGAATCAGTCAGAAAGCCTAAGTTCGAGTTTCATTTCAACTAATTTCTCGGCTTTCTAACTAAGATTGCTGAGCTTCTCTGAACCATATGTCTCTTATCTGTAAATGGAAATACTGAAAAATACTTGCTTTCCTCCCAGGACTGTTTTCAGGTTCTTATAAATATGACATCAGTAGGAAAGACTAAGTAGGTCCTAATAGGACCTTTTAGTATTCTCCTCCAACACCTAATTCAAACGCATCAATTCTTCTACGATCGTCCTTATTCACTGGCCAGCTTTCACATCCAAATGAGGTTATTGAAAATACAATGGCTTGGGTCAGGCGCACCTTAGTCCTCAAGCTGACATCTTTGCTCTTCAGTACTTTAAAAAGTTCCTGTGCAGCAGATTTGCCTAATGCAATACATCATCTGATCTCTTGACTGCTGCTTCTGGAGTGTTGACAGATGATCCAAAAAGAATGAAGTCCTTGACAACTTCAATCTTTTCTCCGCTGGTTGATAAGAATGTTGTTTACTAGACCAGTGGTGAGGATTTTTGTTTTCTTGACATTGAGATGTAATCCATACCGAAGGCTGTGCTCTTTGATCTTCATCCCATCATATAGAGCGCTGCAATTTTACTTAGAATACATACATTTCCATTTTTAAAGGGTTTAAATAATATTAAATTTTGTAATAGAATATCCGAAGTTGCAAGCCAGCATTTATCAACAAACTATATATAGTTTGTTGATAAATAAACAACATTTTTGCCATAAAGTGTCAAACTTAGTGGCAAAAATGTTTCCATCAACAGCACTGAGAAACAAAGATTTATGTAAATGTCAGTTGTATCATTATCTGTCCAGTGAATTTTTAAGTACTTTATAGTTTTAGTAGAACTGATACAGACAGAAAAAGAATACATTAATGGAATTTACTAGAAAAATGAAGTCTCCCTTCATAAGGAAGTATACTTAAAAACTTTAAATACCAAGTTTACTGAAGATGAGTGAAGATAAAGAATGTGAAAGCATTTTCTAGAAGGAAAAATGGTTATTCATAAAGCATATTTATTATAATTATCATTGTCATCTTCATTATAGAATTACTTGAAGAGAAAAGCAGAACTTAAAGGCAGTGTATAATGGCCCCAGTTCTGTTGGCTTGTTGGTGTCTGACACAGAAGAGTTAGTCATCCTTGCCCCGATATTCCAGAAAGGGAGCTGAAGGTACTCAGTCCATGACTCAAGGAAAATCAATGCAGAAAATAACCACTGACAGAGCAAAACATTTTGCTTTTCAATCATCATTTTTGACCAATCTGCACAGCTTATTTTGAGAACAGTGTGGTTTTGGCTCCTATTAGGACCTTAAACATTTACAAAGACTTCTGATCTGCCTGCAGAGATCAATGGAACATTTAATCACATTCTGCTTAACAGGAGGAAAAAGATTTGACTAAAGACTGATGGAGTCCTGGTGTGGCGCTGTAGGATAAGCACTGAACCGCAAGGTCAGTTTAAATAGCAAGGTCGGCCGTTCAATCCACGAGTTGTTCTTCAAAAAACCCTATACAGGGTCATTGTGTGTCCAAACCGACTTGGTGGCACCAATTAAATCCATCAATACAATGACGGCAACTTCTTCTGCTTCTACCTTTCCCCCCACCACTATCCACTGCCCTAAAGAAGGCTGAAGCTGTATAGAGACATGCCATCGTGAGTGGACCAGGAATACAAAGCAGGTCTGCAGGAAGTGGAGATTCCAATCTCGTCTGAAGCAGCATGCAGTTTCACAGATGACCCCTCCTTCACAAACACCTGGACCCTATGCAGCCAGCTTCACAAACGTTTTCTCCCTTCTCCTAGGCCTCTCCTTGCTGACCTGCAATACCAGTTACTCAGCCATCAAACTCTGTGTTTCAGGCTAAAAACAAATAGTTAAAGCAAATTACCTTTTGACTCATTGCCGAAGCTTAAAATCCTATGTTTGAATAACTAACACTTATTTAATGCCATCAAGCTCACCAGCTGCTCCTTGGAAACCCTATACAGGGTCACTAACGGTCGGAAATGACTCGACGGCACTTAACAACAACAATAACATGGGTCAGAGGGTCAGAACTGATTTGACAGCACTAACAACAACAAAATGTGTCAGAGGGAGTTGTGGTGTGGCACTGTGGGTTAATGTGCTAGACTATAAAGTTATTTGAACAACAAGCTTGGTGGTTCAAGCTCACCAGCCACTCCTTGGAAACCCTATACAGGTCTCTATGGGTCAGAACCGACTTGACGGCACTTAACAACGTGTCAGAGAGGAGCTCTGGTAGCAGAGTCAGGCTGCTAACCTCAAGATCAGCAGTTCGAAACTACCAGGGGTTTCCCAGGAGAAAGATAAGGCTTTCTGCTCCTATAAAGATTTACAGTCTTGGAAACCCTGTGCAGGGTTGCTATGAGTTGGAACCAACTCCGTAGCACATAACCACCATCATCACCACCATGTGTCAGAGAGGAGTCCTGGTGTGGTGCTGTAGAGTAAGCAGTAGACTGCTAACCATAGGGTTAGCAGGTCAAACTCATCAGCCGCTCCTCAGAAACCCTACATGGGGTTGCTGTGAGTCAGAAACAACTTGATGGCCCTTAACAACAGTGGGACTTCTGGTGTGGCGCTATAGGAACAGCACTGGACTGTAAACCACAAGGTCAGCAGTTCAAACCCACCAACTGCTCCTCAGAAGCCCTATACCGGGTAACTCAATGGTACTTAACAACAACATGGACCAAAGGAGCACCGGTGGTATAGTGGGTTTACACACTGGGCTGCTAACTACATGGTCAGCAGTCCGAAGCCACCAGCTGTTCCATGGGAAAACGATGAGAGTTTCTGGTGTATAAAGATTCACAGTCTCTGAAACGGTATATAGGGCACGATTAGGCAGAACCAACTCGATGGCACATAACAACAACAACATCTATGTGGCAGGAGGCCCTGGTGGTGCAAGTGGTTAACAAGCTCAGCTGCTAACCTAAGGTGTAGAGGGTCACATCTACCCAGAGTCCCCTTAGAAGAAAGTTCTAGCAACCTACTTCTGAAAAATCAGCCAGCGAAAGGATTGCCTTGAGTCCCGATCAACTCAACAGCAACGTGACTGGGCTGCTGGGTCAGACACTAGGCAAGCACTTTATCTCGTTCCACAGACAACTGTAGGAGTGGTATTACTATTATTGGCTTTTACTAAGAGAAAAATCAAGGTTCAGAGAAACTAAGTAATTTGCTAAGTTCACCCAACCAGTAAGTGGCTGACCTGAATTTCCACCCAGGTCTGCATGCCCCTGGTTGAAGCCCTTTGTTGTGTGTGAAATATTTCAAGCATAACGAACAAAACAAGAGTATAATATAAAACAAATCTCCAAGCTTTTGCACAAGGAGCCCTGGTAGCGTAGTGGATTATGAGCTGGGCTGCTAACTGCAAAGTCAACTGTTCAAATCAACCAGTCCCTCCTTGGAAGAAAGATGAGACTTTCTGTTCCGATAAAGGTTGACAGCATCAGAAACCCTATACAGGGTCACTATGAGTTAGAACTGTAGGGAGCACTACCAGCTTTGACACAAGTATACTTCTGACACAGATCATGATTTACATAAAAGAGTATCATAAAGTATAAATTTTAAAAACAGATTTTTTAAAAAAGCAATAGGGAGGCAGGGATAGAGGTGAGTCTACTATCTATGCTAAGCACAATGCTGGTATTCATAATGTTCTTAGAAAAGTTTATTGCCCATATAATAACATTTTCCTATCCAGATATAAAGGATGCCAGAGAAGATCATCTGAAATAAATCGTGATTCTCAAAGGAAGAGCAAGTCAGCATGTTCTGTAGTAAGAGATACCCTTGTCCACCTGCCCTCACATCTACTCCCACCTTGCTGTAGTAGGGGTGGTCCTCTCATTTCATCCCTCTTTCCTGCTTTGCATGCTGCCACCAACCTTAGCCTCTAGCAGCCAAGAAAAGGCAGAACTTAGGGGAGGCTGCATGCAGGGGAGAGCATCTCTCTTCCTACTCACGGCAAACAGAACAGGATGTGTAATAAGAGTGTAAGACAGTAGTTATCGCAGGTGGTGAGGGAGGCTGGGAGTAAGGGGGCTGTGTAGTTGGGGATAGAACCTCAAATATATTTTACAAGATGGATGAAGAAGACAACGATGTTCACAGTATTACTCTATACATTCTTATATGTATAAATATAGACATAATTCTGGAGGATGGGGGAGCTGAAGGGAGAGAGTTTTGTGATTCAGAGAAGGAAGTGAGACTATAGGAAGAAGAAAGGTAGGGACACTAGACAAGCCTATAAGGTGAACTCCTGGTGTGGCGCTGTAGGATCAGCACTGGACTTCGAACCACAAGGTCAGCAGTTCAAACCCACCAGCTGCTGCTCAGAAACCCTAGACAGGGTCTCTATGATTCAGAACTGACTCGATGGCACTCAACAACAACAACATAAAGTGATCAATAGCTCTAGGGAAGTACTCACTCTATAGAACAACCAACTATATGAAAACCAAAGGAGAGCATTTGTCCAGGGAGAAAGCTCCGAAGGCAGGAAGGGGTTGGAAAGGAGGACAAATGGAAATTGTCAACACAGGGAGGCATGGGAAGTGTGCTGTGACACTGTGGGGATGCAAGCAATAGCACAAATCAAAGTGTGTATGGGAAACAAAAGCCAATTTGCTTTATAAACTTACATCCAAATTACAATTTTAAAAAATTAAAGGAAGCGAAAGTAAGAAAAAAAAAGTCGGGAAGAGGGAGGCTAAGGTCAGACACAGTGTCCAATGGAGTTCTCTTGACAAAACAGGAGATATCATCAGGGAAGAAAGGAAGATACACAGACACCAACATGAGGATGTCATGAGTGAACAATGGGATAAGACTAAAAAGAAATTTCCAATGTCACTATTGCTTTAAGCTTGCTTCAGAAGAGAACTTCTGCAGTGGGAGTTTGAACATTCTGCAGCGTGGTGCTGTGGGATAAAGCACTGGACCACAAGGTAGGTTTGGATCACAAGGTTGGTGGCTCAAGCTCACCAGCCATTCCTTGGAAACCCTACACAGGGTTACTATGAGTCGAAACCAACTCGATGGCACGAACCAGCAACAACAACAGCAAAATCCGATGGCACCTCAGTCACTGCATAGGAGTCCCTTTTCCAAATCACAGAATTATCACTGTACGCACTGAACTCTATTTTCAGCAGAAATCTTGCTACAATACGTTACACTCACTGCTTTCTCAGAATTTTTTAAAACAAATTTTCTCTATCACTCAGGCTCATCACTAAGAAATGAGTGATACACTCAGGCACCATTGCTGAAGGAAAGTTGAGCTCGCTTCTCTAAGTCCTAAAGGGGGCAGTGTGCCAGAGAAGGAAAGCACTTAGCTACAGAAAAGCCAATGACTGATCTATATTGACGTCAGAAGGCAGAAATCCTCCTCCTGGAAATGGAACCTGGTGCCACAACGGTTACATGCTCAGCTAGTAACCAAAAGATCAAAGGTCTGAGCTCATCAGAAGAAAAACCCAGAGACTGCTCCCATGAACATTACAGTTTAGGAAACCCTTTGAGGTCTGTTCTACTACGCATGGTTGCTCTGTATTGGAATCAACTCAATGGCACACAAGAACTACAGTAAACATAAATGACAAGTCTCACACCTAAATCTATTGTCACCACCTTTTTTCCACACCACTCCCCGGCCTCTGGCAAAAGGAGAGTGGCCCCTCCATCTACCTTAACTGTTCCAGGGCAGTTGTTCTGAATATCAATGACACGTGCCAGTTTAAGCCCATCCATCTTGGATTCAGAAGCTCATATTTAAAAACAGTCACAAACTGAAGGATTGGCCTAGGAAGAGAGTATCAAGTTTCCTAGCAGGAGTGGAGCATCAGAGAAGAGTGTGAGAGAGGATGAACTAAATACTTCACTCAGCCCCAGATGGCTTCTCAGTAAAATAGCTGGGATGGTTGCCATTCTGTCCACTGAGAAGGATGAGGTATTGGAAAGACTGATGTTTCCATGCCTTTGGACAGACCCTGGAGAGAATGAGGTTAGTCAGATGTATAGTTGGTGTCTCACACTGGTAATTACAGCTTGTCTTCTAACTAGTTAAATAAAGGAATATGTCAGGAATGAAAACAAAGATCTACGGAAGAAGAAAAGGTCTCTTCACACAGCACGTTGCATTTTCAAATGTCATAGCTTTTGTCAGTGGAGGTTACACTATTATTGCTAACTAAAAGCTGGAAGCAGATAGTATTATCTGTAGCTAGTGCACACTGACTCTCAAGGGTGAGAGTTCATAGTCATTTCAACAAAACTGGACGTGATTTATCCCAATGTGAAATAATAAATTGTTGGATGTGGGGAGTAGTACAGGCTGAAATTTATCCTTCTCTGAAAATATGTAGTTATTTAATTATCTCAAATGCGTACATTATTCTTGAAGTAACGAAGTGTTGGAGTCCTGGTGTGGCACTGTGGGTTAATGCGCCAGACTGCAAAGCCATTTGAACTGCAAGATGGATGGTTCAAGCTCACCAGCTGCTCCTCGGAAACCCTGTACAGGGTCACTATGGGTCAGAATCAACTCGACGACACTTAACAACAACAACATATATACATACACAGACATAGGTAACATTACAGTGCTGTTTTGTTTTGTTTAACCCACAACCTTCCTCAATCAGGGAAATCAGAAAATCATTTACATAATTATTTTCTCAGTTCTTTCAAGGATGGTACATAGCTAATGCATAGGAGATAAGCTAATTCAATACATTCAATGAATACCCTAAGATATTAGGACTTGAGGACATCCATGAACCCTGAAATTGTGTAGACATTTTTGTAAGGATGTGCACACGAGCAATTTTCTAGGCAAGGAATATTATCTTTCATTAGATTCTAATAATTACTTATGAGCCAATATTCTAGAATATTAATAAGATAAGAAAATCTGGTATTTATAAAGAAGGATAACTCAGAGAAGTCAAATATTAAAATTTTATTCTCCTGATGTTAATTTCATGTGTCTTCCCCAGTTCCTTCCTGATTAGTGTCATTGTGGAAGGAAAAGCCCTCACAAGTGTAAAGCCCCAAATTCCTCTCCCATGACTACGCTAAGTGGGACTCTGAATCAGGAAGAGCTGAACACATGTGCAGTACTTTACTTCAATGAGCTTTCTTTGTGATGGTTTCAGAGGGCTTTTGGATTCAGATTTATAGTGTGTCTATTACCACAACTATTCTGTGAGTCTCTCAAGGCACATAAATATACCACAACAACTCTGCTGCCTCAGGTAATTGTCTCTAACATTTTTATAGTCCTTGTGTATATTGAAAATGCACATCCTCCCTCTGGTAATCAGATCAAAACACGTGAGATTATACAATTGAATACAGAGTAGCTTCCACCCAAATACACAGAATTGTCACATCAGCCTGTCTGACTCCAATGACTGCGTTGGCAAACCATGTGTCATTCTCATTACACTGACAGGTTAAATAAACTGTTGTCACTGTACATTGTCTAGGCACTTCATGAGCAGAAATGGGTGGAGAGGAGATCAACTCTCAGGGTGAAATGCAATTACTAAGGAAAGGCTCGGCATCCCCATGGGGTAGCAGAAAGCAAGGCTCTGAATTCTCACTGTCACTCCAGCTGCTAGTTTTCCTTAAGGTCTGGCACAGGTGGCCTAAACTGTCGTCTTCTTAATTTATGAGGAAGACATTTTTAAATGGTCTCCTACACAAGGATGACACTAATGCGTTAATTGTTTTAAAGAGTAGGTTCAAATCTTCCAGGGGCTACAGTGGATGCCTGCTCTGGTAGCGTAGTGGATAGCTCGGGAGGCAGGTTTGATTACATCTTTCTGGCCAAAAAGAGAGGCACAGCTTCATTATCAGAACCAGGCATTCAGCAGAATGGGGTTACATTGCTATCTGTATCTACACATATGAGCGAAAGCTACATAAATACTTCCCCTCTTCCATTCTTTCTGTACACTTCTCTGTCTTCCCCAAGACTTGGGGACAAGGGAGCACCCCTTAGTCATTGCTACACTCTAAGCACAAGGCTTAGGTACAGGGAATACTCAATGTGGGTTTTCCCCGTTATTTGAATTGTATGCATTGAATATTGAACCAAGTGCCTTTATAGTTGATAAAACATTTAGCAGGATGGTTCTCATCTTACTTTGACCAGATGAAGTATGTCCGTTTTTCTTTCTCTGAACAGAAGCCTCATGGGAAGGCAGAATCCCATCGACTTAACAAAACTAGAAGGACCACAAGAGGCCCATCAGTAAGACAAGAACACCTGTCATTTTGTCTGATGGAAGGGCACACAAGATTTTTCACTAAGCTAAAAGAACATGTCATCTTTGCTATAACACAAAATAAGTACTATTGTATTATTTGTTGTTTTTAAAATATCGGCAAGATCAGACTTTACTCTAGAGTCCACAAATCCTTATTGGGGGGTAGGATGAGGCAATAATGAGCAATAATGGAGGTGTTCAATCTACATTTAGATCCTGCTTATACACGGCAGTTGTTGTTGTTGTTGTTGTTGTTGTTGTTGAGTACCATTGACTCAGTTCCAACCCATAGCAACCCTGTTTAGGGTTTTCGGAGCAGCTGTTAGACTTGAACTGCCGACCTTGCGGTTCAAACCAACTTTGCAGTACAGTGTATTAACCCACAGTGCCACACCTGGACTCCAGTCCCTACACAATGCTTCCAGTGATGCAGTTATTTACTCAAATACTATTGTTCCTCATTGCCTGGTGGTGCACCAACTTTTGACTAAAGAAATGATCACAACATACTCTACTCATTCAGCCTACTTCTCTGTATTTCTAGCACAAAACCTCTGCTCTGGTTAAGTCAGTAAGGAGCTCTGGTAGCACAGTGGTTACAAGTCAGGCTGCTAACCCCAAGGTCAGCAGTTAGAAACTAACAGTGATTCCACAGGAGAAAGATGAAGCTTTGTACTCCCATAAAGATTTACAGCCTCGGAAACCCTATGCAGCCGTTCTGAGTCAGAACCAACTCCACGGCACACCACCACCACCACCACCACCAGTAAAGTCAGTATTCCCAACTGCTTCATAAGTATGCTTTCCTCTAGATATTCTTTCTTCACTCCCAATCCTACAGCACCTGAAAGCCCTTTTTTCTTCCTTCTCTAACCATTCCTACCTTCCCTGAAAACCCACAGCACAAGAAGTCTCTCCACCATAATCCAGCATTTATTAATAACAGTAGATGCAGAGATACTTGTTTCAGGAGTGTAGTTCTCGCTTCTCAACTAGAAGAGCTCCCAAGGCAAAGTCGCAAACACTCCTTGTGTCTTCCACAAGGCTGTTGGTCCACCTTACAAAGAACTAAGAGGAGACTTCAAAACATTCGTGGAAAATTAAAAGATTATGTAATTTTTCCATGAACTTTCTGAAGTCCCCTCATATTCTTGAATTCATGGGTTCTCACATTACAGCATGCATTGGAATCACTTAGACAATTTTGTTACCACAAATTCCAGGTTCTCATCCTCAGAGTTACTGATTCAGTAGGTCTGGGGTGGGGCCCAAAGATTTGTGTTCCTGACACATCTCTGGGTCTCTGGGTGGCATGGACACCCTAGGAAGCAGTTCTTCTCCACACACATGGGGTCGCCATGAGTCAGAACAGATGCAACATCAACCACCACCAACAACAACATATCCCTGGTGACACTGATGTTTTGAGAACTACTAGTCTGGTTCATTCACTGGAGCACCTGACTCTAATCTAAAGGACAGAAATGTATCATATAATGCTGGGGAAAGGGCCAAATAAGACGCCAGAATTGGCTTCCTCACTGTTCCTTTTAGCCATCTGGCCTCAGGAAATCAAATGTTTTAGTTTATTCTCTCATCTGTAACATGGGAATAACACTGTCTACCCCATTGCTTAAGACTGTTGCGACAATCAAATATGATCAAATGAAAATTATTGTTATTTTTGTTGTTAAGTGCTGTCTAGTCAGTTCTGACTCATAGCAACCCTGTATAGGGTTTCCAAGAAGCGGCTGATGAATTTCAACTTGCATTTCAAACCAATCTTGCAGTCCAGCACATTATCCCACAGCACCACATGCCTATGAAAGCATCAAATGCCTATGAAAGCAAATTGTAAACGCTTAGACAGTCAACCAAGAACTTCTTTCTAGATGAAGTAAAAGCTACATTTACAAAGGTGCCTGGCACAAAACAGGAGCTTATTAAGTATCTGTTGAATTTAATTATTGTTTGATCCAAGATTTCAATTATAAATTCCTTCTTGAGGCATAAGTTAATTTTGTTTTTCTGTGCGATTTCACTGTTTGGAGAGAACTTTTTATGGTCACTGCATATAGCACCAATTTTACCTTAAGAAAGAAACTTATTTAAGATGATTAGGGTCAGTTCATTCATATTTGAGCGCTGCCATATTTTCTGTCCATATACAAGTATTTCAAAAAAAGATTAAAAACCTTGTAATCCTTTACTCAACAATAAGAGATAATCACCAATGCAAAAAGCTTGCCAGCACTTTATCTAGAAAGAGATTCTTGGTAGGCAATCTAAGCAATTATTTTAAAAATAAGCAACAAACTCAAGAAATTCTACAAAATAGACTTAATCCAATCTTGCTTTAGATTGATTTTCTTAACTATTTCACTGCTGTATCTCTTTTTATTTGAGGGATTAATCATCAATCAAATTTGAAGATTCCCCTGTGGACTCAAAACCTGTAAATTAGGAAAAATGAAATGTCTGCTTTACCACAGACCCAAGATGCATGACTTTCTTGAGTATGTATAATAAAAAGGGGACATGGGTCATTAATGACAAATGGGTTTTGTGATGGATCACTGTAAACAGAGAAAGGACATGATAAAGCAAAAAGAGAAGTCTTTTAAAACTTTATAGAAACAGAAAGAATATCAAAACCTTAAGAATTATTGCTGGCATTAGCAATAGCACCTTGTTATTATCTATCAAAAGCCATTCACATTTGTTCCTCCATCCAACTAAGAAAATAAAAAGTAGCCTTTAAATGTTTAAATTTACATAACTATGGAGTCCTGGTGTGGCGCTGTGGGATAATGAAGTGGACTGTAAAGTCAGTTTGAACCACAAGGAAGGCAGTGCAAACTCACCAGTCACTGCTTGGAAATTCTATACAGGGTCTCTATGAGTAGGAACCGACTCCACGGCACTTAACAACAGCAACAATATAGCTATATGATTCCTGGTGTGGTGCTATAGGATAAGCACTGGACTGTGAACCGCAAGGTTGGAGGTTCAAACTCACCAGTTGCTACTCAGAAGCCCTATAGGGTTGCTATGAATGGGAACTGACTTGACAGCACTTAACAACATCAGCAACAATATAGCTAAAATGGCAAAAATGTATTGATTTGATTGAATAGCCTGTATAAGTTCTGTCTAACTATATTAATTGACAGAGAACTTCCAGAGGTTCAAGCTGGATTCAGATGAGGCCGTGGAATGAGGGATATCCTTGCTGATGTCCGATGGATCCTGCCCAAAAGCAGAGAATATCAGAAAGACATTTACCTGTGCTTTATTGACTACGCAAAGGCTTTCGATTGTGTGGATCATGACAAGCTATGGACAACATTGCGAAGTACGAGTATTCCAGAACACTTAATTGTGCTCATGAGGAATCTGTACCTGGACCAAGAGGCAGTTGTTCGAACAGAACATGGGACCACTGAAAGGTTTAAAATTAAGAAGAAAGGTGTGTGACACCTTTCACCATACTTATTCAACCTGTATGCTGAGCAAATAATCCGAGAAGCTGGGTTCTATGAAGAAAAACGTGGCATCAGGATTGAAAGAAGACTCATTAACAATCTGCGATATGCAGATGATACAACCTTGCTTGCTGAAAGTCAAGAGGACTTAAAACATTTACAGATGAAGATCAAAGAGCACAGCCTTTGGTATGGATTACATCTCAATATAAAGAAAACAAAAATCCTCACCACTGGACCAGTAAACAACATTCTTATCAATGGAGAAAAGATTGAAGTTGTCAATGACTTCATTCTTCTTGGATCAACTATCAACACTCACGGAAACAGCAGTCAAGAAATCAAAGAACGTATAGCATTGGGCAAATCTGCTGCACAAGATCTTTTTAAAGTGTTGAAGAGCAAAGATGTCAGCTTGAGGACTAAGGTGTGCCTGACCCAAGCCAAGGTATTTTCATTAACCTCATACGCATGCGAAAGCTGGACAATGATAAGGAAGACCGTAGAAGAACTGATGCTTTTGAGCTACGGTGTTGGAGGAGAATATTGAAAGTGCCATGGTCAGCTCGAAAAAAGAACCAACAGATCTGTTTTGGAAAAAGTGCAGCCAGAGTGCTCCTTGTAGGCCAGGATGGCCAACTTCATCTCTCATACTTTGGACATATTGTCAGGAGGGACCAGTTACTGGAGAAAGATATAATGTTTGGTAAGGTGGAGGGTCAGAGAAAAAGAGGAAGATCCCCAGCAAGATGGATTGGCCAAGTGGCAGCACTGATGGACTCAAGCGTGGCAACAGTAGTGAGGTTGGCCCAGGATTGGGCAGTGTTTCATTCTGCTGTGCAGAAGGTAGCTATGAGTAAGTACCAACTCTATGGCACCTAACAACAAGAACAACAACTATATTAATAAAAGTATATATGGGGGAGGGATGAAAAGCTCATGGAAAAATTCCATTCTCTTTTCATTCCATTTTGCATGAGTTTTTAAAGCGCCCTAATGTAAATGCCTCAAGAAAAAGGCACTTTTGCCTTCTTCATTTTTCCCATGATGTATAATCTCATGTCCTAACAAAGAGGAAAAGTACATGGACCAATCTGCTGCCCTACAGGGGAGGGAAGCAAGCCTCTGTCCAACTGCCCTTTTGGCTCTGGAAAAGGCTAATGTTCTTGACAACAGACTCACAAAGACTGCTCATCTAAAGATGCTAAGGTCCCTGGACAAAAGGAAGTCAGAGGAGAAGGAACGAGGACAAGAGAATCTTTAAATGAAATAGTACCAAGCAGTGTGATTACCACATACTATGACAGGCTCACAGAGAAATGTCTCTCTGTGGACAAATCTGTAATACATCAAAAATAATAAGCACTTATAGAAACTTACCTTGATATCAACATAAGTCATCATGGGTAGTCTTCAATAAGCATGTTTAAAATAGTATAAAGTACCTTTTCTTTCAAGCATTCAAAATTTTCATGCTTTCTTTTTCATTCATCTTGCCTCATTTACATCTGTTTTTCAGTTTCTGGTTGCTTGGCAGAAGAGTGGAGAAATTTTTTGGTAGGCTGACATATATATTTTAAAATAATAATTCTTGGCAAGAACAAGAAAGAAAATTTGAATGTTGGCATGGCATTTTGACCCAAAATTGTATTTTCTTCCATTCTGAAAAAGGGTTCCAAGATTATCAAGTAGTGATAATTACGAGGAAACTTGGGGACCCTATGTAAGCTTTGTTTTATTCAGAGTTTAATAGAATATGCTTTACATTGCAGGAATTAAACTAACAACATTTAATTTTTTAACTTAAATTGCCAACAAAACCAGGGAGTCAATGTGATGGGAACACCTCTTTATTTTATTTCACATGAAAAGGTTAACTATTTTAAAGAATGTTATATATTCTTGTGTTTAAAACGACATTGTTATTAGTTTCAAAATAGAGTCCCCTGACAAATAGGAATTGAAGCATGTTCCAGAGTGGGGTATGGAATATTTTGTTATTCATCCAGTATGTTGTTGTTGTTGCTAGGCGTTGTTGAGTCGGTTACAAACTCATAGAGACCCGATGCCCAACAGTATGAAACACTGTCCAGTCCTGGGCCATCTTCATAAATGATGTCACCCCAGAGCCCATTGCTGTTGCCAGTGCATCAGTCCATCTTGTTGAGGGTTTTGCTCATTTTCTCTGACCCTTCACTTTGCCAAACATAATGTCCTTCTCCAGGGACTGGTTCCTCCTGACATACTGTCCAAAGTACCTGAGACAAAGCCTGGCCCTCCTGGCTTCTAAAGAGCATCCTGGCTTCCAGTACAGACTTGTTTGTTCTTCTGGCAGTCCATGCTGCTTTTAATATTC
Organism: Chrysochloris asiatica; assembly: GCF_000296735.1. Lineage (NCBI taxonomy): Eukaryota > Metazoa > Chordata > Mammalia > Afrosoricida > Chrysochloridae > Chrysochloris > Chrysochloris asiatica. The sequence goes on from NW_006408550.1 coordinate 2,005,104, forward strand.
TTCACCAATACTATAACTCAAATGCATCGATGTGTCTAAGACACTCCTTGTTCACTGTCTAACTTTCACATGCATATGAGGGTATTGAACATACCATGGTTTGGGTCAGGCACACCTTAGTTCTCAACTGACTTCTTTGCTCTTGAACACTTTAAAGTCTTTTGCAGCAGATTTGCCTAATGCAGTGTGTCATTGGATTTCTTGACTGCTGCTTCCATGAGCATTGATTGTGGGTCTAAGCAAAAGGAAGTCTTTCACAACGTCAATCTTATCTTCATTTATCATAAAGCTATTTAATAGTCTAGTTGTGAGGAGTTTTGTTTACTTTACATTGAGGGGCAATCCATACTGAAGGCTGCAGTCTTTTTTTTTTTTTTTAATGTTTTATTGTGAATTATGTGATTGTTTACATGGGAGAACACTAGCTTTACATTCATCCTATCATATATCATTTCATTGCCATGGTTACAATCCCCTCCATGCATCATCAATCAACCTGCAAGCCTGCCCCCAGCCCCCCGGGTTGTCAGCACACAATCCCTCTCCCTCTCTGGGTCTAAAGTCCCAAGCTACTCCTTCTCTCCACGTCATCGTCTCTGCCTCCATCTCTGGTGTCACTGCTTCTCTGGGTAGGGTCCCGCTCTCCACTTTTCTCCCTTGATGGTCCCAGGGACCTCCACTCCTGGACTGCAAAGTCAATCACTCACCTCCTTTTGCTACAAAATGCCTACCTTTACATTTCCAACCCTCACAATCAGTCCTGATAACAATTATTCACTATTGTATCACAAAACAATACAGCTCCTTTCATCAGCCCTGCCTAGACAGACTGGATACTACTCAGTGGAGATTCTACCTTCCTCCATGCCCTCTGGATGTAGGCTCCCTCTTGAAAGCTTGTAAGCCAGTCACTTCTTGCTTTTGTAGCCACTCTCCCCACATTTTGGGTAGCCAATGTTCAAGTCAGCTGTTCCGCGGGAGAAAGATGAGGCTTTCTGCTCCTGTAAAGATTTACAGCCTCAGAAACCCTGTACAGGGTTGCTATGAGTCAGAACCGACTCCATGACACATAACAACAATGTCCAAGTTGCTCATCCCTGTCTACTCTGTGTATGGAGGGGGTGGGAATGACTCTCGCTGTAAAGATATGTCCCCTCTTTTGAGCTACTGCATCCATAGATGTAGGTCAAGTTCATCAACTTGTATCAGATTACTTATTTTTCCTCTTCTTTCTTCTTCTAGTTGAGTTCTGATCATCCAGTCATTGAAGCCAGGTCAAGTGGGTATTATCTGCAAGTGTGGGTGTCCTTGTGCATATGACCTCTCTTCTTATCAGCTGGACGCTTCAATCTCCACTCTAGCCCTCTGTGGCTATGTCACTGACTCTGGGCTCAAGAGTCCCCAGGTCTTGCCACACTTCTGGCCAACCAGGTCTCCATCAGGGTTCACAGGCGTTTATTGAACATTGTAGGGCTTAGCTCACAGCTTCATTGCTATTTTTCCCTCACTTCTCCTTTATCAGTGAGGAACGTGGTCACCAATCAGAGCGTGTATTCCAATTGAGTCTTAGTCTTCGAAGGGAGTTTGCCCTGAGGGGGCCCGACCACTTGCCTTGATATCTCCTGGGCGAGCAACTTATCAGTCAGTCTGCCTATATTGTTTTGTATTTTTCTGTCAGTCTTTCTTTCAAGAAGTATCTTCTGGAAAACACCTCTTTAATCTGATGTTTATTTTAAAAATATTCTCACCCCTACAGAGCAGAAAGAATTAATTCTTTTTTTTTACTCTCCCAAATTGCAGACCTTTTATGACTCTTTCAATGAAAGATCATATAACACTTACATACTTAAATGCCAAACAACTCAAGGTGGCATACAATTGTTTCAGTGATGCCCAATATGTTTCCTTGACAACAGAGACAATGCCTTTCTGCATTCATTCATTCATTCATTCATTAACTCAACAAATATTTCCTGGGAACCCTATGTGTGCTGAAGGAGCCCTGGTTACAAGTTAACCTCAAGGTCAACAGTCTGAATGTACCAGTCACTCCATAGGAATAAGATGAGGCTTTCTGCTCCCATAAAGATGTATAGCCTTGGAAACCCTATACAGGGTCACTATAAATTAGAACTGACTCCACAGCACACAATCACCACCACCTACCAATGTGCTCTGGGCACTACTGAATGTGCTTAAGATTAAAAATCTCTGGATTTATGAAGCTTAGAGTCTACTGGGAGGAGACAAAATAAGTAGATAAATTATGCAGCATGTTAAAAAGTGACAAATACTATGGAAAATGAAAAAAAAATACAGCAAGTTAGAATTAAGAACAAGGGTTGGGAACTTATCAATTAAAGAGAGTAATCAGGAGAGGTTCATTGAAAGGTGACAATTTAGTAAAGACACAAAAGAAGTGAAGGATTTGCCATGTAGAAATCTAAAAAAAGAAGGTCTCACACATAGGAAATAGCTCAAACAAAGGCCAGAGGCCAAGGAATGCCAGCTTTGGTCAAGGCTGAACAAGAGGACCAAGGAGGCTGTAATGGAGGTGAGTAAGAAGATGAATAATCCAACATGTGGCGTAAGAGATAGCAGGGACCATGTCCTGCAATATCTTACAACTCTTTGCACAAATCTTGCTTTTATTCCATGAGTACATAACTGGCTAGATTTTACTTTATTTTTATTTTTTTTAAGGTCCTTCTGTTTTCTGTGTTGAGAGTAAACTGTAGTGATAAGAATGGAGTTAGGGAAGACAGAAGGAGGCTCATGTAATGACTCAGGCAGAAGTCGTGGTGATTTGATCTAAAATAGAAGCAACAATTGTGGTTAGGAAGTGGTCAGATTCTGGTTATATTTATACGGTAAACAGGGTTTTACTGACAGATTAGATATGAGATGTGGAAGAAAGAAAGGAGTCAAGTGTGACTTCAAGGATTTCAGCCTAAGCAAATGGAAAGCCAGGGCTGCTATTAACAGAGAGAAAGCAAGTCTGGGTTGGGGAAATAGCTGGAGATAAGTTTTGGATGTACAGGTATGCCTCATTTTATTGCATTTTGCTTTACTGTACTTCACGGGTATTGAGTTTTTTACATATTGAAGGTTTGTGACAACTTTGCTTTGAACGAGTCTACAAGAACCATTTTTCTAATAGCAGAAGCTCCTTTTATTTGTGTCACATTTTAGTAATTTTCATGTTTCAAACTTTTTTCACAATGCTATTACCCACTGAATAGACTACAGTGTAGTGTTAACATGACCTTTATAGGCACTGGGAAACCAAAATACTCACATGGCTTGCTTTATTGTACTACTAGCTTTATTGTGGTAGTCTGGAAACAAAATCACAGGATCACTGAGGTATGCCTGTATCAGGTAAGAAAGACTTCTTTTGAGTCTACTTAGTATCTCACATACAAGTGAATAAGAGCCCTGGTGTGGTTCTGTAGGATAAGCACTGGACTATGAACCACAGGATCAGCAGTTCAAACCCATGGGTAATTTCCTGGAAACCCTATACAGGGTTGCTATGAGTTGGAACTGACTGACAGCAATTAACAATAACAACATACAAGTGGATACAGACAAGTCAATCACCCAAAATATCCATATACAATTGACCCTTGTATCTGCAGATTCCACAACCATGGATTCAATCAACTGTGGGTCAAAACTATTGGGTTGGGGTGGTGAACAATTAAATGGTCAAAACAATCCATTAAAACTAAAAGGGAAAGTAAAGTGCCGTTTATATAGCATCTACATTGCATTCGGTATTATAGGTAATCTAAAAATGAGTAAAACATAAAAGAGAATATGAATATGTTAAATGCAAATACATTTTATATAAGGGACTTGAGCTTCAGCCAACTTTGGTATCCACAGGAGTCCTAGAATGAATCAACTGTACCAATCTTTGAAAACAAGGACCATGTTGTTATTGTTGTTAAGTGCTGTAGAGTCAGTTCCAGTTCATAGCAGCCCTGTATAAAGTTTCCAAGGAGCAGCTGGTTGGTTTAAACCTTTGCCCTTATTCTACAGCACCATACAAAGATCATATATTGGGAAATTAAATAATATTTGCTAAACGAATGTGGTAGGTTAAATAAGGGTCCTCCCAAAATATTCCAGTCCTAATCTCCTAATCCCAGAAACATGCATATATTTTACTTGACAAAATGGATTTCACAAATGTTATTTCATCAAAATCTTGAAGTAGGGAAATTATCCTAGTTATCTGGGTGGATCCAATGTAATCACAAGGGTCCTCACGGAAAGTACGCAGGAATGTTACAATGAGAGAGAGAGATTTAAAGAAGAGTCCCGTTGTGACACTGTGGGTTAACGTGCTGGACTTCAAGGTCAGTGTGAACTGCGAGATTGGCAGTTCAAGCTCACCAGCTACTCCTCAGAAACCCCTAATAGTGTTGCTATGAGTCAGAACTGACTTGATGGCATTTAACAACAACAACAACAACACACAGCTGACTTTGAAGATGATGGAGCCATGAGCCAAAGAATATAGACATTGAAAAAGATTCTCCCTGAGAGCCACCAGAAGGAACACAGCCCTCCTAGCACCTTTTAATATGTCTGACCTCCAGAAGACCATACAGTTGTGTTGATTTAAGTCACCAACTTTGTGGTCATTTGTTACAGCAGCTATAGAAAACAAACACAGTGAATGAACTAAATCCCAAAGTGGGCAGGGACCTAGTATGTCTTATTCATTGTTGCTTCCGCAGCTCTCAGCAGTGTCTAGAGAGGTATTCAGCAAATGAGTTTGTTTTACTTTGATGTATTGCTATAGGCACACTCACACCCCTAGAATGCCCTTTCACACCCTTTTCTTCTGGTAAATTCCCCCTCATTTTCCAAGAACCAACTCAAACATCACTTTCTCTGATCAGCTCAACAACTTCCCTTGGCATAGTGAGCCATTCCCATTTCTGTTCTCCAATAGCATTGTGTAACTGCTGACACGCTAGGACCCACATGTGCCGGGCTGCAAAGATTGGCTGTGGCTTCATTCCTCCATTACACTGAAAATCTACAGGAGCCAGCTGAGAGACTACCTTTTAGCTTATAGTAGTTCAATGGAGAAAACTCATGCCTGATATATACATGTTTAAGGAGCTCTGGTAGCGTAGTGGTTACGAATCGGGCTGCGAACCTTAAGTCCAGCAGTTCGAAACTACCAGCTGTTCCGCGGGAGAAAGATGAGGCGTTCTCCTCCCATAAAGATTTACAGCCTCGGAAACCCTGTACAGGGTCATTATGGGTCAGAAATGACTCGATGGCACTAAACAACAACAACAACTGAATAAATAAATTTTTAAAAAACTAACACTTGTCACCATTTTTAGGGCACTATGACTTATAATAGGAGTCCTGTTGTGGTGCTGTAGGATAAGCATTGGACCGAAAGGTCGGTTTAACCCCAAGGTCAGTAGTTCAAACTCACCAGCTGCTCCTCAGAAAGTCTATACAGGGTGCTATGAGTTGAAAGTGACTCGATGGCACTTAACAACAACAATAACATGACTTGTGATCTCATTGTATCTCAGTAGCCATCCTGAGAAGAGAGGGCAGTATTGTTTGTACCCATGAGGAAAATGAAACTCAGAGAACTGGACTTGCCCAAGGTCATGTTATTTCATGGTGGACTGAATTGCAGCCAAAGTCTCCTGACTCTTCGCCCAGTGCTCTTTCTACCAGCTTGTGCTGGTCCCACTGCTGACCAGGCTGCCAATATAAGCAGCCCCTTTGTTACATACATATTGTGTTTGGGAATTCAGACCTTGTGTGCTACTCTGGCAAAAGGCTGCAATAGCTCCATAACAATTGGCTACTGTCTTTAGATTTGATCATGCCTCATATTGCCTGTCAAAAAGAGCTGAATACAAGAGTAGCATTAAATTAATAGAATGAAAAATTACATAACCCCAAAGTGGACAAAATACTACTATGGCACTGTAGGATAAGTACTGGACTTGTAACTTCAAGGAAGGTGGATTAAACTCACCAGCTGTTCCTCGGGGTCACTATGAGTAGGAACCTACTTGACAGTACTTAATAACAACAATTCGCAGCCATGCTAGTCAAACCAAGAGGTGGAGGTGAAGGTAGCTTGGCTTTAGTAAGTCAACTGCTCTGTGTACTTGGCATCTCTTTGCCTAAAATGACAATTTTAGAAATAGCTGCTAGGCATAAGTCTTGGCAAAAACTTAGCAGGAGAGGAAAGGAGGCATGTAAGAGGAAGAGTTGCTAAGAAAAGTATTCAGGATTTTCGTGGATGGCCACCCTAGAGCTTCCAAAAAAAATTACAGCCTAGCTGGCACCCTGATTTTAAGACTTCTGCCCTCTAGAATGGTAAGATAAACGTAAATGGTTTGAAAGCACCAGGTTTGTAGTCATCTAAGAGCTGCTCTGGTAGCATAGTGGTTACAAATTGGGCTGCGAACTTCAAGGTCAGCAGTTCGAAACTACCAGCTGTTCCGCGGGAGAAAGATGAGGCTCCTGTGAAGATTTACAGCCTCGGAAACCCTGTATAGGGTCACTATGAGTCGGAACTGACTCCACGGCACACAACAACAACAACAACAAGAGCTGCTAGTTTGTCTGCACCTTGTTTTACAGGTCTGCAAGAATCATTTGCTGTCTCAACCACTAATCTTTGCCCCATGTCTTGCATGTTAGTCTTTCGAAAAGCTTTCAAAACAAGACTAAGAAATGAAGACATGATTAGGGGCATTGATCCTATATTATAGATTACTTCAAAAGCAACTAATGGCATTGCTGGCTATTTGCACCCAATGTTCAGACACAGCATTAGTATTCTTTAAGTTATGCCAAACGATGTGCTTTTTCTTGCTCAAAAAGTTGATGTAATTAGACTACCTGATTACATCAAACACTTCTAGACACAAACATCTTTCCATCAACACTTAAGTAGCCAGCTAGAACAATGAAAGACTCTCAAAGTTACCAAAAACACAAAGAAAAAACTTGGTGAAAACTGCCTGGCATATTTTAAAAATTTAGTGTGCACATTCAAAAGCAAATCGGGTACTCTTTCACACTGTAGTAAAAAAAAAAAAAAAAAAAAACTAGAATCTGTCCATTTTTCATTTCAGTCCAAAGATAAAATAATTTTCACCTGTCCTAGATCCCCACAAGCAAGCCCATTCCTAATCCAGGGCAAGAGTATACACGGAGGTCCCCTTTTCCTCCCATCCCATCTCAGTCTGCCACCAAGAGATACCTTGTCCTCTTGTGGGTAGCATCCTCACCTGAAGGACCAAGCTCTGTCAGCCAGATCCCCATGTGAACCTCTCCCTTCCTACCCCTGCAGTAGGCAGAATTCAGAAGATTCATAAAGGTCCAGGAAGTCAGTTCCAGCTTTTTGGATAAGGATTCCAGGGTCCCAGCTAGTGCAACAGGGTCTAGACTTACTGCCCAAAGTGTCATTGAATTGTCATCACCTGGTAGCTTCTCAGAAACACAGTACACCTTACCCTGCCTCGTTGCTGTTGGTATCTGCCGTCATTCTGACTCATGGAGACACTCCGTGTACAGAGTACAACTGCTCCATAGGGTTTTCAAGGCTGTGATATTTTGGAAGCATCCTTCTTAAAATGAGATAATCCATTCTTTACAAATTTGTTTTAGTCATCAGATAACTGCAAGGAGAACTGGTGTTTCTGTTACTGGGCTTTTACCTATGTGCATGCCCTGTGCTAAGTATCTGTAATTGTCTCAGCTAACCCCTACAACCACATTATGAGGCAAATATTACCATCTCTATTTAATCCACGAAGAAACTGAACCCCATAGACATTAGATAACCAAGCTAAACCCAGACAAGTAGAGATGGGGTTGAACCCAGGTCTATCTACCCTTCAAAGATTTTTACCCATATCTGTATGTATGAAAAAAAAAATGCAATTCAGTAATGAATGTGTCCTTTAAATTAAATTTAAATGGCACCATATGTGTCTCAAATGTATTCTGTGGTTCATTGTGATAAATAGACCATCAAAACAAACCCAAAAAGCAGTATGATGACTTTCAGAATAACGAAGAGATGATGTCAACAAATCCTCTCATCTAAAAGCAACTATAAAATTGGATGGAACTACAAAAAGCAATCATTTCAGTGCTCTGGGAATTGAGAAAAGGCAAACAGCAAAGTGAGAAACACTGATTGACGTAGACTGGCACAGTGGTGGCAGCGATGGGCTCAGGCTTAGCAACAATTGTGAGGTTGGTGCAGGACTGAGCAGTGTTTCACTCTGTTGTGCATAAGGTCACTATGAGTCAGTTCCAACTCGATGGCACATAACCACCACAACAATAACTGGACTCAGGGTAGAAGCTGCTATGGCAGAAACCTCTTCCATCCTCCATACCACCTCCTTCAGCCCCAACTCTGTTACCATGGTAATTCAAGGAGGGGAGGGCAGACTATGGACACCAGCAGCTCCACCGATGCTGCTAGAAGAGGCTCACTTGATTTAAGACATTCTCAGTTAAAGTAGAAGACCTTATTGGAAAGCAAACAGTTAACACCAGCAGTTTGGATATCCAAAGGTGGTAGTCCTGTTTGGGGTAAATAACAAGCTGGTGAAGTAGTTAGGATTTAATGGGGGAATTTCAGAATGTATGCCAGAAAGAGAGGGGCCTGTCCATGGACTGAATGAAGATTTAATGCAATCACTATCAAAATCTCAGCATGCTTTTTCATAAGACTGATTAACTGATCTTAAAATTTATTGGAATTACAATAGATTTTCATTAATCAAAACAATTTTCAAAAAGGTAAAAAACATCAGAGGAGTTACATTACTCAATTTCAAAGTTAGTATCATGCTTACCTTCATCAAGATACAATAGGATTGAGATAACCATAGGCATACAGATCAATGGAACAGAACTGAACGTCCAGAAAGAAATCCTTGTATTTAGGACCAAGTAATTTTAACAAGGTTATCAAGATACTTCAGATATGCTGATACAACTGACAAACAAAAACAAAACAAAAAATCAAGAGCTTAGACCCTTACCTCACACTTTAAACAAAATTTAACTCAAAATGGAGCATAGAGCTAAATGTAAGAGCAAATTTTTTTTAAAACTCCTAGAAGAAAACATAGGAGTAAATCTCTCTGAGAGCCTGGATTAGGAAATGGTTTCTTAGATACACAACAAAAGAGAATATAAGACTTCATCAAAACTGAAAATCTTTGTGTTTTAAATAACTTAACAAGACACTCCAGAAAATGTGGGAAAATATTTACAAGTCATCTATCTGATAGATGTATAAAAAATTCTTACAACTCAACTGAAAAATAGATAAAAACACCTAAATAGACACTCTCTTAAGGAAAAAAAAATATGAGTAACTTATGTTGTTGTTGTTGTTAAGTGCCGTCGAGTCGGTTCCGACCCATAGCGACCCTGTACTATAAGCACATAAAAAGATGCTCAAAATGACTAGCCATCAGGGAGATGCAAGTTAGAATACAGAAAAGATCCCTACACATCCACTGTAATAAAGGCCACAGTGAAAAAAATGACCAATACCAAGGACTAGGAAGATGTCACGAATTGGGAATCTCATACATTGCTGGTGGGAAAGTAAAATGATGCAGTCACTTTGGAAAATATCTTGGCAATGTCTTAAAAACTTAAACATACGTACACCATATAGTTGAGAGTGCCACTCCTAGTGTCTACTCACAAGAAATGAAGACAAAGGAACACATAAAGACTTGCATGCTAATGTTCATGACAGCATTAGTCATAATACCCCAAACTGGAAACTGCCCACTCACTGAAAACTATATAAACAAAATTTGGCGTCTCCACAGAATGGAACACTACATGCTATAACATAGAGAAATCTCAAAGACGTTATCCTAAATGAAAGAAGTCAAATGCAGGGGGAAAAAAGTCCATAGTATTTGACTCCATTAATATGAAATGTCTAGAAAAGACGAATCTATAAAGAAAAAATAGCAAATAAATGGTTGACGGTTGCCTGGGGCTTTATGTAGAAGCAGGATTTGACTACAAATAGACTCAAGGAAGCTATTTTTGTGTGGGGGGGTGGGGGTAATGAAAATATTCAAAATCAGATTGTAGTGATGGATGCTCTATTAGATTTTCTATGCTGTATAACTGATTCCCAACCTCAACCCAGCACGCATTCATGATCACACAGATAGTGAAAGTCAGAAGTCTAGGGATGGCTTGGCTGAGTTGCACAAGGCTGCAATCAAGGATGCATTCTCTTTCAAGGTTATTGGGATCGTTGGCAGAATTCACTTCCCTGCACTTGAGAACTGAGGTTCTCAGCACCAAGAAGCCACCCACCCCTCTTCAGAAACAGTTCACAACCTGACTATCTGCTTCTCAAAGCCAGTTGGAGAGCATCTCTCTAACCAGGAAAGGATCAATCTTTGAGGATTTTGTGGTTGTTGTTTATGTGTCGTTGAGTCAGTCTTGACTCATAGTGACCCTGTATAGGGTTTCCAAGGAGTGACTTTTGGGTTTGAACCACCAACTTTGCAGTTCAAACTGACCTTGCTGTCCGGTGTTTATCCTACAGTGCCACATCTATACTTGAAGACATCAGGCCCAGTCAGGAAAACCTCCCTTTCAATCAACTCAAAATCAACTTACTTAGAATCTTAATTAAGGGACCCTCTGAGACTTCTGGAGTCTTGGTGTGGCACTGCAGTATAATGCACTGGACCATAAGGTCAATTTGATCCGTAAGATCTGTAGTTCAAATTCACCAGCCACTCCTTGGTAACCTTATTTGTTGTTGTTAAGTGCCATCGAGTCGGTTCCGACCCATAGCGACCCTGAACAGGGTTTCCGAGGGTGTAAATCTTTACGGGAGTAGAAAGCCTCATCTTTCTCCCGCGGAGCAGCTGGTAGTTTCGAACCGCTGACCTTAAGGTTCGCAGCCCGATTCGTAACCACTACGCTACCAGAGCTCCTTATACCTTATACAGGGATGCAATAACAGTGATACTACAGCTAAGCATTCAGCTTAGCATCTCAAACTCACCCAGCAGTTCTGCTGGAGACAGACTTGGAAATCTCCCCCTTAAAGATTACAACCTAGAAAACCCCATGAGACAGTTTTCTGTCATGTGGAGTCAATATTTGAGTCCCTAACAACAACAACAACAACAAGAACAACAGGACCTTACTTACCTCTTCAAAGTTCTTTACCTTTGCCTTTATCATGGTAATGACACCCATCATATTCAGAAGTCCCACTTACACTCTAAGGGAAGCTATGACACAGAGCAGGTATGAGAGGTTTTAAAAAGATCATAGTAAATTCCATTATCTTTTCAGTCCACAAACTTTGGAAGCTCCTGTGTGTATCAGGGGAAAGAATCTTGAGATTCATCTTAGAATCCTGCCCACCACAGCTGTATAATTCACAAGTTTATTTTTCAAAATCACTGAACTATATACTGCCAATGGGTAAATTTTATTGCATGTAATTTGTATCTCCAAAAAGGTATTGAAAATGCCATACAAAGTATCCATTGTTGTTGTTAGGTGCCCTCGAGTCGCTATCGACTCATAGTGACCCTATGCACAACAGAACAAAACACTGCCCGGTCCTGGACCAACCTCACAATCGATGCTATGCCTAAGCCCATCGCTGCCACCACTGTGTCAACCCATTTTGTTGGGGGTCTTCCTCTTTTTCTCCAATTCTCCACTTTACCAAACATGATATCCTTCCCCAGTGACTGATACCTCCTGATGATATGTCTGAAGTCCAAGAGATGAAGTCTGGTCATCCTGGCTTCCAGGGAGCACTCTGGCTGTACTTCTTCCAATACAGATTTATTTGTTCTTCTGGCAGTCCATGGTACTTTCAACATTCTACTCCAACACCGTTACTCAAATGCATCAGTTCTTCTATGGTCTTCCTTATTCACTGTCCAACTTTCAAATGCTTATGAAGTTATTGAAAAATAGCATAGCTTGGGTCAGGCACACCTTAGTCCTCAAATTGACATCTTTGCTCATCAGCACTTATAAATGAGGTTTTGTTCGGTAGATATGCCAAAGCAATACATCATTTGATTTCTTGACTATTGCTTCCATGAGTGTTGATGGTTGATCCAAACAAAATGAAATATTTGAAAACTTCAGTCTTTTCTCCACTGATACGGATGCTGTTTATTGATCCAGTGGTGAGGATTTTTGTTTTCATTACATTGAGATGCAATCCATACTGCAGACTGTGATCTATGGTCTTCATCAGTAAGTATTTTAAGTCCTCTTCACTTTCAGCAAGCAAGGTTGTATCATCTTCATACAGCAGGCTGTTAATGGGCCTTTTTCCAATCCAGATGCCACATTTTTCTTCATATAATCCAGCTTCTCAGATTATTTGTTCAGCATACAAATTGAATAAATAAAGCAAAAAATATATAACCCTGGTACACATCTTGCCTAATTTTAAACCACTTGGTGTTCCCTTGTTCTGTTCAAACAACTGCCTATTGGTCTAGTACCATATATTTTGATTTTGATTTATAGATTTTTCATGAATTAAGAAAGCTATTGAATGGGTTCCAACTCACAGCAACCCTTGCACAAGATTTCTGAGGCTGTAAATTTTTACAGGAGCTGAAAAATTCTTCTTTCTCCTGCAGAGTAGCTGGTGAATCTGAACTGTCAACCATGGAGCTAGCAGCCCAGAACTGAGCTATGTTGTTGTTAAAAGTTCTGTCAAGTGGATTCCGACTCATAGTGACCCTGTGTAGGGTTTCCAACGAGTGAATGGTGAGTTTGAACTGTTAAGACTACCTTTTTTAGGAGATAATTCAACAAAATACATTTTCTACATTTAGCAACCATACCCTTAATAATTTGTAACACCAATTAATTTACAGCAAACACTTCACATAAACACAGTAGTTGGCTCTTCAACTTGTCAGGTTTCATTCCCCTGTCAGTTTCCTTAGCAATGACTGAACATTCACTTAAATTCAAAGACTTCAGATTTCCAAAGAGAGTAGGGTTACCTCTAGACAAGAGTTTCCACTCTCTGATTTCTCCACGAGGGAGTGGCTCCATTTTGAGCTTCCCTCAAACAAAGCACTAGCAGCAATGTTTAGTCACATGAAGCCATCCATTTTGTCAGCTGCATACTCGCTAAAATTTCACTCACCTGCAGGTTAGGAACTTGGGAGTTCTGGAAATCTTTACGGTGTCTTAGGAGTAGCTTTGAAGTTTGGCTGCTCATGGTGTTTTGTGTGTGCTGGACTGCTATCTAAAATTAAGTGTTTCCCTCCGAACCACTCTGAGAGGCTTCAGTTATTAAAGAATTGGCTGTATAGGAAGCACAGAGGCTCAGCCATTCTACTTCAGGTGCTACCTTGACACCATGAGCATTACAGATTCCCTAGGGAGCTGCCCAACAATGGTCACCCAATGGTTATCTTGCAGGTTTGTTGTTCTCAAGTCGAAACTTAACTGTTACCATGGAAATAAAACACAAAAGGAACTGTCCACACTACAAAACAAAACAAAAAACCTGGTTAGGAATCTCATTCAAAGGTTTTATATTAAATTTGGAAGGAAATCTTCTGCATAATTGATTTTTTAAAAAATTAAAATCCTGACTTGGGAATATGCAAAATTAACTTAATGTATAACACATGGACCACCAATGTTTAAGCATACAAACCCGTAAATTAAAATAATAATAATCTACACTTTTTAAAAAAATTAGGATCTTTTGTTATCTGCAATCCTATATATTGACTAAAGTGGTCACAATACCAGATCAGTTGGAGAATTCCAAAAGCTTTATTCAAGTAGTCAAGGGTGAAGTCACGTTACTTAACTTGCTGTAGATTAGCCCGAAATAACTATATTTATCTAAACAGTATTTTCAGGACATAGCCTGATAGTCTTCCCTAAACGATGTAGGTTTTCCTGAAAAGTTTGGGTTTTAATCCAGAACTCATAATGTGCAAAAACTAAAATTCCATTTACTTATCATTTCTCATGGCAAAATAACAGTAGTTTACAGGAGTTCATACTGAGGACTGGGGGTCAGACAGAAGGGCTAGGATTCCAGATTTACAGTTAATCAGATATGCTATTGGGTTGGGCCTATTACTTAAAATTGTGTCAGATTATCCAACAAGCAAGATAAGCACTGGCTTACCTGTGCTTGTTTACTAATCTGTAAAGAACAATTTCACACTTTTTCATCATAATAAAGATTCTGCTTTTAAATATAGCTGTCATCTGTCTCTCTCCCAACTCCATAACACATTCCTATAGAATCAAAGCCTTTAACAGGGTTGGAGTACCCAGCAAGTAAAGCAAACACAACTTACTTTGTTTTTAAACCCATACTTACTTTGCTTGTTGGGTAATCTACTCCCTTTTTTAAACCCTTAATCCTCAGTGTCCTCATCTATAAAATGGGTATAGCATAAAATGGGGTCAATGAACTAAAATCCACAGGCCAAATCCAGATTATATGGCTCTATTTATTTATTGTGTAAATAAAATTGTATGAGAAAATGGCCATGCCCATTCATTTATGCATTATTTATTATGCTTTTTTTTTTTTTTTTTAACAGACATTATTGTCACTCATGGAAGCAGCAGTCAAGAAAGCAAACGACGTATTGCATTAGGCAAATCTGCTGCACAAGACCTTTTGAAAGTGTTGAACAGCAAAGATGTCAGCTTGAGGGCTTAGGTGCACCTGACCCAAGCCATGGTATTATCAATAACCTCATATGCATATGAAAGCTGGACAGTGTATAAGGAAGACTTTAGAAGAATTGATGCTTTTGAGTTATGGTATTGGAGAAGAATATTGAAAGTGCCATGGGCTGCCAAAAGAATAAACAGATCTGTGTGGGAAGAAGTGCAGCCAGAGTGCTCCTTGAAGCTAGGATGGCCAAATTTCGTCTGTCGTACTTCGGACATACCGTCAGGAGGGACCAGTTGCTGGAGAAGGATATTGTGTTTGGTAGGGTGAAGGGTCAGATAAAAAGAGGAAGACCCCCAGTGAGATGGATTGGCAAAGTGGCAGCATCAATGGACTCAAGCGTGGCAACGACAGTGAGGTTGGCCCAGGATCAGGCAGTGTTTCATTCTGCTGTATATAGGGTCACTATGAGTCGGTACCAACTTGATGGCACCAAACAGCAACAATAACATGGTCCATAAAGATTTAAATATTTGCATCTGATCCTTTATTAAAAACAGAAAATCCAATCTCTGACATTTTGAGTTGTTTTGAAAATTAAGTGAGAAAATTCATATACAACGCTCCATGTAATTTAGAGACCAATCACGATAATGGGTTATTCTTATTATTTATTAAATAGCAATAGGTTTAAAAATCATTGTAATTTCATTACCTAAACTTCAGTGAGATATCTTTATATTTGATAACATACAGAAAGTACCCTTAGGAGTTGACTGCCCTATGAATCATGCCTAGGGAGCAGGAGGTTCAGCCCCCTCTCTTTGATGTTCCGGCCACGGGGGTGGCTGGGTTGTGTCGCAGGATGTGATGCACAGCTGTCAGTGCAGGGCAGGGCACCCGGTGGCCACACACAGCAGCTGCCATAGTCATTCGTTTCAAGTAACTGATCCTTCACCACTTCTTGCTGGAGGAGCTCCTGCCACAGGTGTGTAACTAGTGTGCCTATTCATCACTGCACCAGTCCTCACTGTGTAGAGGAGATTGGAGAGGGGGTGGAAGGACTGGAATTAAGCTTAGATGATGACCATGGCTGGTTCAGATAGCCCAGAGGCAAAACAAACTTGCTATTAATTTTCAGTTCCCATTTCCACTTATCCTGGCAGTAACTGGGTCTCTCAGCATGTATTCTGCTTCTCCGAAACAGGAGATCAGAAGAGTGAGTTTACTGTAACAAAATCTAGAGTAACAATTTAAAAACATATAATGGATTTAAAGCTGGTCATTTATCTTAAACTGGTACTCCTGGTCCCATATTAATACACTTATAAATAAAGTCTAGTCAGTCACCGGGCATTGCAACCATCTCCATAAAACTTTCAAACGATCTTCACAGAGCTGTTTTTCCAAGCAAGTATTTAAAAGATATAAAGATCTAGCACTAGTTTTGTGATTTCGAAATGCAAAACTGCTGCTTGTATTCTCTGCTCCTGCCTAGGGCCTTGGACACTCCACTCAATCAATTTGCACCTCATTGCTCATGTGCTGAAAAGAAGCTGTGAGAACCTGCAAAAATTAAAACAGCCATGATTCAAAATTTGGTTCTGCTGGATGCTGGTGGATTTTCATTAGTAGCCCCTGACAGGATCATAAATAAATTCAAGTCCATAGCAAGGGATGAGCATTATCACCAGAAGGGATCCCCACATTGGCAAACAAATGGTTTACAAATGCAAATGGAATCACTGAATCATAGAAACCCAGAGTTGTTAAGTCTTCAGTATTCACCCCAGGAACCTGCCTACCAAAGCATCTCAATGGTATTATTTCAGACAATTAGGCCCTTCTTTAGTGTGGTAGCTCATTAACCACGGAACACACTCCATTAGTGGGCAGGGTCACTGCCCTGGAGGGGCTTACAATCTAAAACAGACAAGGCTGTCACCAGTGGAAACTAAGAAGAGACACTCACATCAAGTGGGCAGGCATCATTAAGGCCCAGCTAACATGGATTTACAGTTTGCAGTGGATTCAAACTAAAATCTAAGTTGATTCAAAAGTCTTGGCAACTCTGATTCTTCAAGGACGCAGCAGTGCTGCCTGGTAAAAATTCAGTGCAACAATTTCCACAATATCATTCTTCACCCTTCTACACTGAAGCAATATTTTGGTTGAAGACATATGAGAACTAACCCAAGACTTTGCTTTCCTCTGCATGAGTAAATCTCTGCAGCCATACCATTTTTTAAGTAAAAAGAAACATCCTACAAGGAGCAGCCAGGGTACCTGTAGTAAGACTTCCAACAAAACCCACCCCCATAAATTCCCTGGAGATGACAATTTGCACTTGATAAAGGCAGCAAATTTGGAGTCTACTTGATTCTGGCCAAGAAGAAGAATCCACTGATGAAACTACCAACTTCATATATGTGTACAGTTGATCAAACTAATCCTCTCCCCAACACACCCAGAATTTTTTTTTGCCGTAAGTTAAGGCATAGTTGTTGTTGTTGCTAAGTGACATCAAGTTGGTTCTAACTCACAGCAACCCTGTACAGAGTTGTCAAAGAGTGACAGGTGGGTTTGAACCATGGACCTTGTGGTTAGCAGTCCAGTGCTTATCCTACAGCACTACACCAGGACTCCAGTTAAGGCACAGAGATCCCCTACATAACTGACTTATAAGTAATTACTCCATTTGCCCACAAAGTAGCTACTGACAGATATAAATATGAGTTTTGTTGCTGTTATGGTGGTAGGGGTGGTTATGTGCCGTGGAGTCAGAACTGACTCATAGTGACCCCGTACAGAGTTTCTAAGGTTATAAATCTTTACAGGAGCAGAAAGCCTCATCTTTCTCCTGTGGAACAGCTGTAGTTTCGAACTTCTGACCTTGCGGTTCGCAGCCCAATTTGTAACCACTACGCTACCAGAGCTCCTTGTGTGCTATTCCGTCAATTCCAACTCATAAGGACCCCATAGGACAGTATAGGAGTGCTGGATCTGCGGAGGAGTATCCAAGGTATGGTATTTTTGGCACAAGCCTTGGGTGTCATTTGAAAGGGGGGGGGGGGAGGTGTCACATCACCAGCTATGAGAGATCATTCAGCAAGTTAAAGCTAAAACTTTCATATTTGAGAATCTTCATGGGTTGAAATAAATGGTATGATCTTGCTTTGCTGAGTGTTAAAAAATAAACTAAGAAAGAAAGAAAGAAAAAAAATCTCTGAGCATATCATAGACCAATTTCATAAATGGAAAGCAAGAAAAGTGCAGTTGTGATTTTCATGTAGTGCCAGAAGGTGTTAAGTAAAAGATCAACATACTTGACTTGTGTTTTTCTGCTGACATTATAGTGAAGTCATCTGAAAATCCGGTGTCAGACATTTCAAGAGGGGCATGATTTCAGCGCTTGCCATAAGTACTAGTTTCCAGATACAACCCTGTCCTCAGGGTTCCCTAGCTTGCAATCTTTACAGGAGCAGAGCCCCAGGACTCACTAGAGGGTTTGAATTAACAATTGCTCATTTAGTATCTGAGCACTTAACCACTGCAGTACCAGGACGCATTATAGATACAGGTGTTGTTGTTGCGAGGTACCATGGAGTCAGTTCTGACTCACAGTGACCCTATGCACAGCAGAACCCTATGCACACGTCACAACCTGCTTGAGCATATTATTGCTGTCACTGTATCAATCCAATATGGGGTCTTCCTCTTTGTCGCTGACCCTTCACTTTACCAAGCATGGTGTGAGTAGGTGATATATAAGATAGAGATCAACATAGATACCCAGCCATAGAGATGTGGGTAAGCTACATTTTCCTCCTTTCTATTTCATTCCTCTTTTTAAAGCTCTTTGTCTATGCCCAGATCGATGAGAACTACTGCCTTCAAGTATTCATCTCTTCTCTTAGGTTCAGAGGAACAGAAAAAATGGAAAAGATTACAAACAACCCTATATAAAAACCTGCTCACAAGTCCACAAGCCTCATTGCGTGTATCTCTTTTCGTATCCAACCTCTAAGAATATGCGGTTTGTAAACTGGATGACGTATATGTATCTTAAAATGTTTATGCTTTAATGGTTTATGGGGTTTTAGTTATTCACAATGAGCCCCGGTGTGGCACTGTAGGGTAAGCGCTGCACAGCTAACCATAGGGTTGCCAGTTCAAACCCACCGACTGATCCTTGGGAACGCTATACAGTGTCACTATAAGTCAGAACTGACTCGATGGCACTTAACAACAACAACATTACTGACGTTGACTGCAACTGGGGAAGAAAAATATTTACAGATTTATACACTTATTTTATCATTGTGACTTCATCTGACTGTCCTATATAATTTATTGGGGGTTAGAATATAGTTTGTATTTTGCAAATCGTCCCACCAGAGAGCATCAATAAGAGTGTAAATGTTCTAGACTGCAACATGAGACCACCTCATTTATTCAAATTCAAGCAAGTGTAGTTAGTACTGAGGATGTATGATATGTATGCATCTTTGACCAAAATGTTGCAAGAGTACAAAGGTGGAAAAAATGGAAAATGTATTCTACTTAACAACACAGATTTATGCCACCTTTTCAGCACTTGCATTATCATCATTTGTCATCACAGCATACCCTTATAGGTGGGGTTGTTTGATGAGAAAAACATCTTTGTATTACCTCCGTTTTCTAGCTGGAGGGAGAGGCATACCTAAGGCACTTTTACAAAGCCATTCAGTGTACGAAGCCTTCTTCATCTACTCACAGTAGCCCAGTATGTCTCAAAATTTAATCAATCCCAAATTTTCCCATAAATTTATACACTAGGGTCTTTTGATAAGGCACCACCACCTTAAGCCCAGTCACTATATAGCCTGCTTACTTTTTTGGAAAACCCAAACTTTTCATCATCTCACACTGTGGAATATAAGGAAAATGAAAGGGAAAAGTACTAGATGTCCAACCCAGAAGGGGGCTTGTTCTGTTTTGACAATTTCAGCTTGAGCGCTTCCGCTCAGTTCTACATGGCAGCCTTTCCTCATTGCATCTTAAGTCCTGCATGCCTCCTTTTTGATGTCTAAAGAAAAATCAGATGGAGGGAAGCAATCTCAAGCAAATGCTTCACTCATTCAGTGTGCAGCCACCCAGAGACCTCCCGAGGGAAAAGCCAAGTGCCGCCCCAGACAGTGATGAGGAGGGAGAGGCTGAATCACCTGTCACCAGTAAAGGTGGGCAATTACAGGCTCACAAAGATGTCGTTCAGAACTCCACAGTAGCAATTTTTAAAATGGTACCCTTCTGGATTGAATGATTTCACCTGTTGACTTAAGTGCCTATTTTAGAAACAGGAAGAAGCAAATGACAATCATACAGAGTTTAGGCATGGAATTAAAAATGCTTGAGTTCCCATGGTCTAGACTTTGTCTATGTCTTCAAGCCAGGACCAAGGACACAATTCTCTAATTTTCTCCAACCAAACATCCGGCTGACACTTAGCAATATTCATGTATTCATTCATCCTTCTATTCCCTCATTCATTCATCAAATATGGGAGCTACCACATACATACAATCCTGCATAAGGGAACAGAGAAAGGACTGGATTTCCACAATCAGAGAAAAGCTGACTGAACACTATTAAGTACAGGCCAACATTTCTGGATTACCTAGATACCTATTTCGTTTATCTGCATTCTCTTGTCTAGAGCAAATATCAAATATTTCCAGACAATTGAGGTATTTCTCTCACTTACAACCTGTCCACCTATTTCCTGAATTTTATTTAGCCTTATTTGCTTGAGTTTCAGTTGGTATCTATTATGCTGTGCTCTGTCAGTAGGCAGAATAATCAATCTACTTTGTTGTTGTTGTTAAGTGCCGTCGAGTTGGTTCCGACCCATAGTGACCCTGTACAGGGTTTCTGAGGGTGTAAATCTTTACAGGAGTAGAAAGCCTCATCTTTCTCCTGTGGAGCGCAGCCTGATTCGTAACCACTACGCTACCAGAGCTCCTTTTAGGTATCTCTAAAAAGGTGTTTCTGAATTAAGCTTTATACATACATTATAGAAACAAACTAACTCATCATTTCATCCTTGTATAGAGTGCAGAATACTGTTTAATGTGAAAAATCACCCCAAATGTGCTTGGCAGGTTCACATTTGCACATATCTGACCTTACTAAACCTGTCCATCAAGGAACCAAAGTGACTGGAGAGAAGACGTGATCTGGTTAAGAATTAAACTGTGTTATGCTGAAATAACTTGACTTCTTAGTAAACTCGTCACGATACTTGAGTTGTAAATGTGTTACTCTATTTCACTGAGTGATTTATGAGTTATTTCTATCATAGGATGTCAAATTATTTCAATGGTCTAAAGCTCCACAATAAAATCCCTTTAAAATATTTAGCGTTGTACGCTATGAGAAATGAAGGTTGTTCTTCATTAACCAGGCAATCAGCATAAAAATTTTATTCTCCTCCTCTGCTTTCCCTTTCAGGTTTTAAGTTATGACCTTTACAGTGCCGTGTTCTCCACTTTCTCCTCATTCCTTAAAACCTCTTTCACCCCTCCTGCCATAGAACACTTGTCTGGGACGTCACAATTGTCATTACCCACCTGAGTCTTCCCTCCATCTGAATCTCTCACACTTGCTGATTGCTCCTCTCCTAATCCCAGTTCCTGACCAGGAACTCCTTCACTTCCTGCTGTTTAATAAATCTTCTCATAGATCTAGGACAGCAATCAACCTTTGATATATTTTTCCTTCCACTATAATTTTGTGTCAAGATAACTACTACTAGATGCCGTGGGATTTAAAAGAGAAAAAGAAAAAAAAAAAGTCCATTAAAATGCAGGTTACTTTAAAATGTGTGAGACATATGTCATTATTTGTATAAAAGATATCCCGTGGCATAAGTTAATATAATCAATTCTGAAATGATTTCGATTTTGTTTAAATGTCAGTATTATCTCTGAAGTTTCCTCTTTACTATTTTGTTCATCTTATTATTGCTGTCAGTGTTATTCTCCTAAATTAAAAGTAGAAATATTCGCTTCCATGTACTAAATGTATTTAAAAGGTGGCTTTTTACCATCATGATGTCTACTAACATCCAAACAAAAGATTGTCAATAAGTCATTTAAATGATCCAGATGCCAAAACAAGATTTGCCCATTTCTTCATTTCTATCTGGAGTTTTACAAGGCATCAGGAAGAGTTTCAGAGTAACTCAGTTATTTTTGACTTCACTCACTAAACGGTGCTTAATGACAACAACAATACTTTAGTAAACTCGACTCCCCAGTAGTTTAAAATTCTGTTATACACACAACTGACTTCTCTTCTGAAATATTTTAAGTCAGCTGCTGTCTACCAAGCTGAACAGGGAACCATGTGCCACATTAAATACTTCACTAGCAAAGAGAATAGTGATGGAGTCCCACTTGAAGCAGAAAGTCAAAATCAGAAATTTACTTACACTGGAAAAAAAAAACACTAGTTGGTCAATATTTCAGGCAGATTTATCTTGTCATCTATGAAAACAATCTTCAGACAATAAGGAAACACAGTAATGAGATATTACAAAGGACGCTGGTTAGACTTTTCTGTATTATTCAACTAAATCCTAAAGGAGAAAGCAGAACAGTCTGAAGAATATTTGCATTGTAATTAGGAGGGAACAAGTGCATCCAAGTGCATGCCAGACGTGGGGGCCTCCCCTAGGTTCACACCACCCGATAACGTCTTAATGCAGCGTGTAGCATCCAACTGTACTTCCTACAGTTTTAAAACTTGGGTCAGTTAACTAGATGTTGACCGAGTGCCTTGCTGGGGCACTCATCACATTCTGGGTACGCCATCCAGCTCTGTGTACAGTGTTCCAACACCATCTGTCACTTAAGCTTCCACAGATTCAAAAATTTCAATTTAAACTAATCTAGTCGGCACTCAAACTGAAGCTATAATTCAAATTTCGACATGAAGCTTGAATTCCTTTTCAGTGTTCCTCAACTTTGACCCAACTCCCCCCTCCTTCACTGAAAAGGGCCAAGACAACAGCCCAGCAAGTGGGGCAGGCAAAACAGGCCTCCTTTGTTCACTTTTATCCTTTCAGTTTTCTATTGAGGTAAGGGCCTGAAAAGCCGCACCAGGCTTTGGACGGCAGCAGCACACTAGCTTGCAAGCCATTCTGCTTTAGAGACCCAAAAACTGCAGGCTGGAACTCTTTCCACAGCCCATTTTTTACCTTAAGGCACAATTAAGGGGAAATTAGGCTTTCCTTTTCTGAGAGAATATCTGTTAGCAGTGTTTTAGTGTAAATTGATATCGTTTGTCAAAATGCATGCTGTAAATCATACAATTCACACTCTGAGAGCATCTGAAAGTAGCATGAAATGAGCTTTAAATTTGAAATTTAGAGAAAAGATCACTACATGCTGAATACATATACTGAATTTTTTGAATGCTTCAGCCCACTGGAGAAAGATAAATCAAATTCATTGCATATTACGTAGTGGAAGACCTCCTACTGGATTCCCTCTGATTGCCCTGGGAATATATTTTCCTAGTTACAGTGGGTTTTGAATCAATACACTAAGCACATCATTATCTATATGAATATGTGTATATATTATATATGTGCTTACAAACATAGCTATATTTATATTTATATCTATATTGAAAATAATGTTTCCAGCCCTCCCTATCATGGTTTAATGACAATAACAATAATCATAGTAACAGTCATTTTGTCCAACAGTAGCCGTCATTTTCATTCTCACGTGAACTAAACAGTGCTTTGTTGTTAGGTGTCTCTGAGTCTGTGACGCATAGCAACCCATCTACTACAGAACCAAAAGCTTTAGTCAGGGCAATATAGAAGAAAACCAGGAAACGCATCTTGCAAGGTAAGATTTAGTTTTCATTCCCATTTTTAAACTAAGTACACCATTTGGATAGCATATGCAGTTGCTGAAGCCAGTACTTACAGATTTTGTTTCCTTTCTCCCCAGATTTTTTTATATGCACTAGCTTTTCAGTTATTAGAGGGAAACCGTCCATCAGACTTTTAAAAAAACTACCTTTTTCTAATTTGAAATTCCAATCTTGTAGACCAGTAAAACAGGTCAATTAAGTTGACATCACATTGCTTTTATTAGCTCAGCTAAGCAATTATAATTGGGTGGTGAGAGTTTATTGCTGTCATCTTTGAAGATTCAATGGTGGGAAGAAATGCCCAATGTAGAACTGTAATTTACAACTCCAGCACGTCCCTAAACACTCGGCATAAAGATATTCCTGCCTATTTTTAGATAAAAAGCAATTTTGTTATTGGTTGCCTTGTGGTAAAATTAAAGCATACTACCAAATCTACCCTCATAGCAAAATCGTTAAGCACAAATGCACTATTGACATACATGATGTTCTCTCTCATTCAACATTAAAGATATGATACATGAATGTATGCCATCAATACTTGGTCATCCTGGACAATGGTACACATGCTGTACACCATCTGTCTTGTGCTTTACATAAGATATATGCTTAATTAATACTTGTTGGAAACTACATCTCCTTATTGCTAAAACTTAGACCAAGATTGAACCAATGCTCAAGGCTGCACTATTCACAACAGTCAAAAGGTGGACACAACCTAAATGTTCATCAACAGATGAATGGATAAACAATATGTATCTGCATGCAATATTGTTGTTGTTAAGTGTTGTCGAGTTGGTTCCAAATCATAGGAAGACTGCCATCTATGTCTCTCATGGATCAATAGTGGGTGCAAAACGTTTCAACGTCTGGGTCAGCAGGAAAGTGGTTAAACAGTGCACCACCAGAGTTCTCTCTTCTATCACTGTTATTGTTGTTAAGTGCCATCAAGTCAGTTCTGACCCATAGTGACCCTGTATAGAGTTTCTGAGAAGCAGCTGGTAAGTTTGAACCACCAACCTTGTGGTTCAAACTGACCTTGCAGTCTGGTACATTAACCCGTTGTGCCACACCAAGACTCCTGAGTAATGGAATATTACTCAGTCTTAGAGAGATACTCACTCCTGATTTGTGCTACAGCATAGATGAGCATTTAAACAATGCTGAGTGAGGTACAGAAATCACAGAAGGGCAAAAATGTTATGATCTTCCTTATAGGAAATAGTATAGATAAATGAATGCTGCTATTGTTGTTAAATGCTGTTGAGTTGGTTCTGAGCCATACCAGAGATCAGAATCTAACAGTGGATTACCAGGGGTAAGAGCAAGAGGGGAAAGGTGGATAATTGTTTAGAAAGCACTGAGTTTCTGTTGACAGTGATGGAAATTTTAGTTGGTACTGGCTACACAACATTACTGCTGTAGTGGGTGCCACTATTTTGTACACATGGAAAATATGGATTGGAATGTGTGTGTGCATGTATACACAGACACAATAATTTAAAAGTTAAATCAAATAGAAAATAATGTGATTAATTTATTCATAAAGCATAGTACACCATTGTAAAATGTAACTTAGCAAAAAACATCACATTTTCTATAAATATGTTGAACTTAGAGCCCTGCTGGCGCTCTGTAGGATAAGCACTGGACTGCCAGGTAGTTTGAATTGCAAGGTTGGCAGTTCAAACTCCAAAGCTGCTCCTCAGAAACCCTATAACAGATCGATATGAGTCAGAACTGACTTGCAGACACTTAACAACAGTATATTGAACTTATTGCCCTGTTTAAAGACAGTCTGAACATGAAAAGTATACAGTTATCAAAATTGGAGGCAAAACCATTCCCATATTCTCTTCCCTCATGTAGCTCTCTTCACATTTCAGATGAAAAAGAAACATTCCTTATGCATTTCGCTGCACATCTCTATACTTAGGACTCCATCCACTAATGCCAGGGAGTCCATTTCAACTCATAGGGACGCTGTATAGGGTTTCTGAAACTGTAAATCTTTAAAGAAGAAGAAAGCCTCATCTTTCTCTGGCAAAACAGCTAGGTTTGAACTGCCAACCTTATGGTTAGAAGTCCAGTGCTTATTCTACAGTGCCAACAAGGCTCTTTTAAAACTAAAGCTTTTCATTTACTTGGGCAGACAAAAGGTTACATAAAATAAGTTACTGAATTCTTGTTCCCAGAATCCTGCTCTCAGTGTCTCCTCTGTACTTCTAGGAGAAAGGTTCAGGGTCCATTCAGATGGGGAAACATGAAACATTAAAAAAAAATAAAAACTAAATATAATTAGTCATTTTCCATCATGTTCTCATCATTTCTCCACCAATCATTTCAGCAGTTAAAGTCTAACCTAAAATAGTCTGAATCAAAACACACAAAACTTCCTAAAGAACACATTAAACACCTGTCACCCTCAAGTCCATTCCAACTTATGGAGACCCAGGTGTTACAGAGTAGAATTGCTTTATAGTGCTAGTTTGGCTGTAATCTTTACAGAGCAGAACACCAGGACTTTCTTCTATGGCTCAGACTGGGTCAGTTCAAACTGCCAACCTTTAGGCTAGTAGTAGAATGAGTACAAACTGTTTGCATCACACAAGGATCTGAAGAACATGTTGTTGTTGTTGTTAAGTGCTATCGAGTTGGCTCTGACACATCAGAGGCTCTATATTCTATGCACTGAACTGCAGGGTCAGCTTGAACCTCAAGGACAATGGTTCAAATCCACCAGGTGCTCCTTGGAAACCCTATACAGGGTCGCTATGAGCTTAACAACAACAGGGTTGCTATAAGGATCCCTGGTAGGGTAGTGAATTATGAGCAGGGCTCCTAACCTCAATTTCACAGTATGAATTTACCAAATGCTCCATAGGATAAAGGTGAGGCTTTCTGCTCCCATAAAAATACACCTGGGAAACCCTATACAGGATCACTATGAGTTGACTCTGTGGCACACAACCCGACCATCACCACCACTACTAAACCTGCTGTGGTAGGGTTGCTACGGTTTGCTGGGAGGCATTGGTGGTGCTGTGGTCGAATTCTCACCTATCATTCCAGAAATCTGGATGTGATCCTGGCAGGTACACCTTATATGCAGCTATAACGCATCTGTCAGGGGTGGTTTACATTTCACTATGACGATGGTATGATGCGCAACAGGTTTAACTGGAGCTTCTAGACTAAGACGAACTATGAAGATCTAGGTCCAAAACTCAGTCAATGAAATCCTATGGGACACAATGGTTTACAAAGATCCAACTGGTAACCAATCACGGGGATGGGACAGGACCAGACAGCATTGTCCCCAGGTACACAGGGTCTCCGTGAGTTCAAGTTGGCTCCATAGCAACTAACAAGAGCAGGGTTGTTGTGTTTCTCAGATGGACACCATTTGGGAAGAGGCTGGGCTGCTGATGGTGAATAAACTCTGAGTGCCCAGTGGGGGCAGGTAACGACTGGTATGGGCCACACAGGGGCTTTCTTGGGTGTTCCTCATCTTCTATTTGAGGTACACAAATGTGTTCAGATTGTGAAAGCTCATCAGGCTGCACATTGATGGTGGTGGTTAAGTGCCGTGGAGTTGGTTCTGACTCATAGTGACCATGCACAGGGTTTCCGAGGCTTTACAGGAGCAGAAAGCCTCATCTTTTCCCCCCGCAGAATAGCTGGTAGTTTCAAACTGCTAACCTTGAGGTTAGCAGCCCGATTCGTAACCATAACACTATCAGAACCCGTTTATAAGATGTGAGAAAAAAATCTGCATGGGGGGAGAGTATGTAAAATAGATGATAAAATTAGAACTAATCTTCCTGAGGGCAGGAACTCTGCTTTGCTCAGTACTGGGTTATGTGGTGGGTTGCTAACTGAAAGGTCGGCAATTCAAACCCACCACCCACCCCTTGGGGAGAAAGGTGAAGATGCTCCTTCCTGTAAACCCTCGAGAGGGCCGCTATGAGTCAACATTGACTTGACGGCAGTGGCTTTGGGGTGCTATATCTCCGGGGAGTGCTGCGGCTGTAGCAGTTGTGTACATGGCTGCTAAGCAGAAGGTTGGCAGTTTCACTCCACCATGTTAAGATGTGACAGACTTCTTCCATAAAGGTTACAACCTCAGCAACCTTTGAGTCTGTGACGCATATGCCCTTATGGGGCAGTTCTACTGTGTCCTATAAGGTCACTATGAGTTGGCATTGACTCACTAATGACAGTTGTTATGTTTTGTTTTGTCCTTTTACGTCCCCATTCACTCAAACATTGACTAACATGGAGTAGGCCACACACTCAGTAGGTATCTATTGAACCAGTGAATGAAAGTATCTCTACCAGAAAAGCTTCCTGTGGAGTTCCATTAAGCAGTTCCTTTGTACATACACAGCATAAGGACTGCAGATTTTATTTCTATTCCACTGATTACACAAGAAAAATACACCTAGACAAAAGCATTATGTGACGTGATTCTTATCTGAAGGTAAGTCACCACAGCCCAGGTGTCAATGTGTCTCCTCACTTATCTTCTGTCACACTCCCTTCCCTACTCCGCCATTATCATTATCACTGCCAACTTAGCTTCACAGGAAGCACCATTCCGAAGATGATGAGTTTTTCATTGACTGGCACTGCTGCCATAAAAAGAATGATGTGGTGTAAGGGCACTGGCCTTCAGTCCAAAGGCCACACTGCCCTCCAGCATTAGAAGGCTGGGCCATCTTCCTGAGTTCTGTTGTCCTCATATTGGAACTGAAAGCATTTGAAAGATAAGTCTTCGATTGTGTGAAATGTGTAACAACTCTCCTGTGATAACGTAGAAAGAAGGTTGAAAGAAGACCATGAGTCAGTAGGATTAAGAATGCAAAAAGATTCCTTTTTTCCAATTGATCAGTTAATTATAATCATTCTAAAAGCTATTTCTGGAACATCTGATTTCACTCTCTTCAGAGTCTTCTGTTTCTACTAATAACATGGAGGATCTTTGTAAATGCACCCCACACGTTCCCATTTATATCAGGTATCAAATGCTTTCCTAAAATATTAAACTAGTATCTTGTTCAAACTCTGGCTCCAACCTTAATAACCTTTTCTGCAGTCAAAACAGATGTTTGGGGCTCTAGGCATGAAATAGAAATATTTGTCTTTTTTTAAAAAAGAAGAAAAAAGTTTTCTTAAAAATTGTAATGTTCCAGAAACATCTTCCATGTTTGCAGCTGAAGTGCAAATGAGTTGTAGTTCAAGTCTAGTCAGGGGCAACTGGCAGAAAAGTCCTGGCAAACTACTTCTGAATGATTGTTGTTGTTGTTGTTGTTGTTTTTAAGTGCTGTTGAGTCAGTTCTGACCCATAGCGACCCTGTCTAGGGTTTCCGAGGAGCAGCTGGTGAGCTTGACCCCCCACACACACACTTTGCATTTCAAACGGCTTTGCAGTCTGGCGCATTAACCCACAGCGCCACATTACAGCCATTGACAATCCTACGGAGCACAGTTCTACTCTTGAACACACGAGGTCGCCATGAGTCAGAATCAGCTCTACAGCAACTGTTGTTTGTTTGTTTGTTTTAACAGAAACATCTCAGCCTCTCCATCACCACAGGGGGCTCAGTCAATAAAAACAGTCACTATAATGGATTGGACTGTGGGTTAACAGTCATGTATTTAAAAGCTAGCAAGAATAAAAGAGCATGTAGAGGAACTAAAGAATGATACAGGAGAATAAAAGGTTATCCCACAATACAGTTCTCTGAATGACAACACTCTTGCTATTGTGAGGTCTGCAGGGGTCGGAATTAAATGGGTTTATAATATATGGCCTCGGTTTTAAATGCTCAGGCTTCCCTTAACCTAATAAAGATTAGGGAGACTTTCTTCTCCCACAGAATTTGCAGCTCTGGAAACCCTATACAAACTCTATGCGACGGAACCGATTTGAGGGAACTTAGCGTAGTGGTTACGAATCGGGCTGTGAACCTTAAGGTCAGCAGTTCGAAACTACCAGCTGCTCCGCGGGTGAAAGATGAGGCTTTCTACTCCCGTAAAGATTTACACCCTAGGAAACCCTGTACAGGGTCGCTATGGGTCGGAACCGACTCGAAGGCACTTAACAACAACAACAATTAACTACCTAATAATAATAAGACTTCAAAAGTCCACGTTTTCACAAGCTTGGATTGTAAAACATAAACATACTTAGACCAAAAGCTAACCCCAACTACCTCACTTCCTAGGTGTGTGACATTTGTTGTTGTTAAGTGCCATCCTGTCGGTTCCAACACATAGCGACCCATATAGGGTTTCCAAGGAGCAGTTAGTGAGTTTGAACCGCCAACCTTGCAGTTCAAACCGATTTTGCAGACCAGTGCATCAGCCCACAGCGCCACAACCAGAGCTAGGAAAGTTAGTTGACCTCTCTGGGCCCTCATCTCCTTTTATAAAGGGAGCTCTTGCGGCCATTGAGTCCTAGAGTGGCGCTGTAGACTAAGCATTGAACTGGTAACGGAAAGTCTGCAGTTCACAAGCCGCTACTGGAAATCCTACATCCGGTCGCTGAGTCGGAACCGACTCCACCGGCACCACAATTGTGGAGATCAAATGAAATGAGGCATGCAACATGAGCAGCAATTGGCACAGCTGAAGATCTCAAAAAATGTTCATTATCATTAACGTAGAAAGCATACAATTGTCTAAATCAATTTCAGCATTTCCAAGTCTCATTCACCGACGAGTTCACTCGGTATTTTACTAACGGCATGATTTGCATTAAGTAATCCTAATCAAATCAGCCCAGCTTTCCTTCCTAGAATAACCTCAGGGGGAGCTGCTGGTGCAGAATGAATGTTTCCCGCCCCATTATATTTGGTTCCATCTCTTACAAGGGCTTCGGGTGAGAAAGAACGCTGTCCCTCAGAACTGCACCTCTGCGAGGTTACCATCTGGGATAAGTAAAGGAATAGAACGCTTCCTCTGGGCTGGGGCTGCTGATGTGAAAAAGGGAGGAGAGGGACCAGGTAGGGAAGAGACGCCACCGCTCGACGCCCTTATTCGCGCCGGCAGCTGTGCAAGGTCCGCCCCAGAGCGTACCGGGGATGGAAGACCCGGCCCGCTGGACAGGAGCCTCGCTGAAGGGGATGGTGGTCGAAAGGGGAGGGAAGTGGTCCTGGACATTCTATGGAGGGTCCTGGAAACCCTGAGGCAGCGCTTGCTTCCTGAAGTGCACCGCTCAGAGGGAAATGATCCCCAGCCTTATCCGACGCCTTCGGCAAGCTAGCTGACGCAAGCCTGATGTGGCGGAGCGGGCGAGAAGCCCAAGGATCAGGATGCTGCGGCGCCGGCCGGGCAGGCGTGGAAGTGGCCCCGGGCGGCGCACTGGCAGATGGTGCTCGCTGCGAGAAGGATGCTCGAGCGCAGGCAGTCACTCCTGGCTCAGCATAGCATCCTCTGGCTGAGCCATTTCCAGATCTCACTGCTGCGAGCCTAAACCAGGAAGGGACTTTTTCATGTCAGCCCCCAACCCCACAGCTGAATCCCCGACAAGTCCCAGCTCACCTAGACTGGGCGGGGCGCTCTCAGGGAGTTCCCTAGGGTCCGCACCTGTAGGGCCAACAAAGCATCCAGAAAAGTCTCCCCTCGCCCCGCTGCCTTCAGTGTTTCTCCAGCTACCCATTGATCCCCGACTCCTTTCCCAGGTAGCAAATGGAGAAGAGCGGGCGGCCTCGCCCCCAGAACTCGGGCGACCAGCGCAGGTGTGAGCACACCCGAACAAAGCCCACGCCCAAAAGTGTCCATAGGGGCCGGAGCGCGCACACGCCCGAGAGCGCCGGCCGGGGACCTGGGCTCCTCGCCCCGCCCGCACAGTGGTCGTGACACCCCGCGTCCTGCGTGTCCATGCCCGAAAAGCCTCAGAGCCAGGCCAGCAGCCTCTCGATGCCAGGGCTGCCCACAGGGAGACCTCCAAACAGGGCTTCCCGGAAAGCGTGGGACGAGGGCACAGAGGTAGAAGTTGGCCACAGATCGAGGCGATGGTGGGTACCCACCTGCCCGCGCCCTCCTGGAGCTGCAATGTCTCAGCTGTGCCTTCCCCGGCCGCCCGGTCCCCTCCTCCCGTTTGGCGCCGCCGGCGGCGGTGTAGGTGGCCTGCCGGAGAGAAGGGAGTTGGCGACTTGCTTCGTTCCTGCGTCAGGAAGAGCTGGCGCGGTAGTGCCAGCCGGCAGACAGCTCGACTCAACCTCGGGCCGAGGTCCCAGTAACAACGCAGCAGCCCCCCTCTCCTCCTCGCTCCAGTCGTCGCCCCCGAGCAGGACCTAATGTCACCGCCAGACATGCACTGAGCTACTCACACTCTCGCGCCGCACCCACAGCTCAGTCCGGGCGCTGCTGCCCGGGACTCTGAAGCGCAGAATCTGCTGATTGTTGGCAGAGATGGGCTAGCGGACGAAGCTGTCGGTTCTGGTTGCCCGGGCCTGGCGGCCCCTGAACTATCCCCTACGCCCGAGCGTCTGAGGTTCCGGTTACAGCGCGCGTCCGCCAGCGACCCTGGAGAAGCGAGGCTGGCCCCGCGCCGACGCGCGCCCCCGCCCGTCGCTCCCGCCTCCCGCCCCCCCACCCCCTCCGCGGCTCTCAGCCCGCTCCTTGCTCGCCTCCGCCGGTCCCCCGCCCCTTCACCGCCTGGCCAAGCTCCTCCCGGCCCTGCGGACTCCCTCAGCCTGCGCCACAAGGGACTGAGTGGCCCCTCACCTAAGCGGCCGTGCCATGACCACACTCGGTCACCTGGCAGCGAACGTGTGTGTTGGAGAGGTGGGGGGAATATAGGATGGGGGCGTTGGGGAGGGCGAGCCTGGCTGGGATTTGGCTACAAAAGATATTTGAGAAAATGGATGGTTTTCAAATGCCACTCTCGTGGAAGACTGTAAGAGGTTTGTGGTCTCTCTATCCCTAATGTATTTTTCTTCTTTTAATTTAAAACATTTAATTTCTAAGAAACTCATCAGTTGTGGTAGTTGAGATGGAACTGCAATGGTTCTTTCCAAATAACCCTCAGAAAAGGAACGAACCTTCAGTGCAAAGTGGAGGTTATCTAGTTGCAATAAGCAACGTATCTTCTGGCCTTAACAGAACTGGGTTAGTTCCGATTTGCTTATCCTCAGGTTTAGAAGCAATGAGGAATATTATTTGAAATGTAAAAACAAAATCAATATTTTCTAAGTGTGTAATATTTTAGCAAATACACTAGACACTGCCCCACCTACCACTATATCCTGCATGATGTACAAGCTTCTTAGCTAGGACACTCAAAGTCCTGTATAATGTGCTCCCAAATACCTGATCTCCCAGAGTGTCCCCCAATCTCACCCACTTCACTCAGCTGCCTCTGGTGCCTAGCTTTCTCCAGTTCTCTAGTTTTAATTCAAGAAAATTAAGCCAGATGTCTGTTCTGATCTAGACTCCTGTGCTAAAGTTGGATTTGGAAATGAAAATGGCATAGGGTCTTTTTTAGAGATCAGGAAACTCCTCTGTTCTCGCTCCAGTTTGAACTTGCCACTTCAACCCACAGCCCACTCTGCAGGTCACAGCCTTCTTTACTCTCCTGCTGCTGCCATCCTCTCCTTGCCCTCCAGCCACACAGAACTTCCTTCAGTAGTATGATCTCTGGTCCTGGGCTATCTTCTCTGTCCCCATCACTTTTCTGACCTCATCCTCACCTCCACTTTCATTTACAGGTAGTTCCCATCACTTTGTTCATTGTCCAAATTAAATTTGAAATATTTTTTCTAAAGAACATGATTCCATGATACCACTGTTGAAGTCTTGACTGGTTTTCTGTTGCCTATAAAATAATCTCCAGCTCTCCTGCCATGTCCCATCACAGTCTGCTCTAGACGTGCCTCTCTCTTTTCAGTTAGCAGAGTTTTCATAACTTTAAATTTCTGCACTCCAATAATAATACAAATAGTATTCAAATTTATGGAACCAACCATCAAAGCCACTGATGGAGAAATTGAAAAATGTCACCATTTCTCCAGTCTGAAATTGATCAAACATATAATCAATATGAATTGATAATGATTATTGGACTGTGAAATTTGGAAATAAAGTATCTGTAGTTGAAAACTGTAGTCTTGATAATAGCATGATAGAATTTTACAAGACCAACGACTTCGTCATTATATTTGATTCCTGTGTATTCTATCTGGTGAGGTCCATGTATGCAAACAACATAAACGATGATTGCACACATGGGCCTCGCCAGTTAGAATACGCAGGAATCAAATTGACTACATGTATGGGAAGATGATGGGGAAACTCAATATCCTCATCCAAAATAAGGCAAGAGACTGACTTTAGGATAGACCATCAATTACTCATGTATAAGTTCAGGCTGAAGTTGAAGAATATTAAAACACAGATCCACAAGAGCCAAAATATGACCTTGAATATACCACACCTGAATTTAAAGACCATCTCAAGAACAGATGTGATGCATGGAAACCAAATGAGTTGTGGGATGGCATTAAAAGCATTGTCCATGAAGACACCATCATTTAAAAGACAGGAAAGAAAGAAAAGACCAAAGTGGATGTCAGAAAAGACTTTGAAACATGCTCTTGAGCACAGAATAACTAAAGCAAATTGAATCAATAATGAAGTAAAGGAGCTGAACAGAAAATTTCAAAGGGCAACTTGACAAAGTCAAGAAATACAATGAGTTGTGCAAACACCAGATGTTGGAAAACTGCACCCCGCATTTCTCAAGTTGAATGAACTAAAGCAAAAATTCAAGTGTCGATTTGAAATGTTGAAAGATTATATGGGCAAAATACTGAATGATGCAGGAAGCAGCAAAAGAAGATGGAAATAATACAAGTCACTATACCCAAAACAAATGGTCAACATTCAACCATTTCAGGGGGTAGCATATGATCAATAATCAATGGCATTGAAGAAAAAAGTCCATTAGCAAAAAACACAGTTGCAGGAATTGATGGAATACCAATTGAAATGTTTCAACAAACTGATGCAGTACTGGAAACATTCACTAGTCTATGCCAAGAAATTTAGAAGACAGTTACCTGCCAACTGATTGGAAGAGACCCATATTTGTGCCATTCCAAAGAGAAGTAACCCAATGGAATGTGAGTATTATTGAACAATATCATTAATATCACATGCAAGTAAAATTTGGAAGATCATGCAAAAAATGGTTGCAGCTGCACTTTGACAGGGAGCTGCTAGAAATTCAGTCCAGATACAGAAGAGGATGTTCAATGAGAGATATCATTGCTGGCCTCAGATGGTTCTTGGCTGAAAGCAGAGAATACAAGAAAGATGTTTACTTTTGCTTTATTGACTATGTGAAGGTGTTGAACTATGTGGATCACAAACTGTGAGTGACACTCTGAATAATGGGAATTCTAGGACACTTAATTGTGCTCATGAGGAATCTGTACATAGACCATGAGGCAGTTGTCCAAACAGAACAATGGAATACTGAATAGGCTAAAATCAAGAAAGGTATGCAACAGTGTTGTATACATTTATCATACTTATTCAATATGTACGTTTAGCAAATAATCTGAGAAGCCGGACTATGTGAGGAAAAACATAGCATCAGGATTGGAGGAAGGCTCATTAACAACTTGCAATATGCAGATTGCACAGTCTTGCTTCCTGAATGTAAAAAGGACTTGAAGCACTTGATGCTTCAATGTAAAGAAAACAAAAATCCTTACTATTAGGGGTTCAATGCATCACATCTGTTCTTGAGATAGCCTCTAAATTCAGGTGGGGTAAATTCAAGGTTGTATCATCAATAGCATCATGATAAATGAAGAAAATATTAGGAAGTTTTCAAGGATTTCATTTTACTTGGATCCACAATTAACACCCAAGGAAACAGCTGTCAAGAAATCAACTAATGTATTGCATTGGGCACATCTGCTACAAAAGACCTTTTTAAAGTGTTGAATAGTAATGGTGTCACTTTGAGGAGTAGCATGCACCTGATCCAAGTCAGAGTATTTTCTATTGCTTCATATGCATGTGGAAGTTGAACAATGAAAAAGGAAGACTGTAGAAGAATCGATGCATTTGAATTATGGTGTTGGCAAAGAATATTGAAAATACTATGGACTGCCTGCCAGAAGAACAAACAAATCTGTCTTGGAAGAAATACAGGAAGAATGCCCCTTAAAAGTGAGAATGGTGATACTTCATCTCACATGCTTCAGGCACGTTTTCAGGAGGAACCAGCCCTGGAAGAGGGCATCATGCTTGGTAAAGTAGAGGGTCAATGAAAATGAGGAAGACCTCCCAGTGAGATGAATTGACACAACAGCAGCATAAATGGGCTGAAACATAACAAATGCGAGGCTGGACGAGGACTGGACAGCCTTCCATTGTTCATTCTACTTCTTCATCTGGCAAACTCCTGTTCACCCCTCAGAGTTCCTTTCACTTGTTATCTCTCTCTAAAAACTTTCCCAAGTCTCCCTTGTGCTCTAGTATACTAGCTCTTGTCAGATTTTAATTATGTTTGCATAGCTGATTCCAGAAAATATCTGTTGTTTAGGACAGTTTGGCTTACTCACTTTTTGTGTGACCTCATTTTTCTCCAACACAAGTGGAGCCACAATAATCACAAGACCTCATCTCTCATTGTCTCGTCATTCCCACATGTGAAGAAGAACTTCAGAACCCTAAATTCCCTCCTCACCCCAGTGACTGCTGGGAGCCCTGGAGATATCTTGCCTGTCCTTCTGCCCTATTCTACAGGCCTCAAGGCTGCCCCTTCCCTCCAGCTACAATTAGGCTAGGTGATTTCTTTCCCAAGGCATCCCACGGGGCAAACCTGAGAGATGGGGAAATGGCACTCTGTTCACTTCAGCCCTTGCCCAGGCTCTGTGCAGCAATTTGTCCTCCAAGCACTTGTTGTGCCCCCATGGATTATAGCCTCATAAAGACCCTCTTTAAACAGCAGCTCCTCCAACTTCTGCTTAAAATGATTGTTCTTTTTTGTTCAGACCCTAGCCACGGTCCATGAAGTCAGGCTGAGGCAGACTTCATGTGGTCTGCCTCCAACTTAGTCCCCATGCCTCAGAAACTGCTCAGAATACAGAGGTGTTTAGGGTTGGTGGAAGGAGTAACTATATAAACAGAATCTCCAACAAGTGACAAATTTTTGAAGTATAATTTTCCTCATCTCTACAAGTAGAATAAAAGAACTTACTAGACAGGGGTATTGTGGGATCCACTGCATGGTGTTTAGGACATAATAGGTTCTTAGAAAATTCTAGTTTGAAAACCACTTGTTTGATGTTTATCAAATGATTATATACTTGGATAAAAAAAAAAAAACCATAAATGTATAAAGAAAGGGAACTACATGGTAGTGACAAATGATTTTGAGGCTACAAAATTCTGGTAATACCATAGCAGTATTGTATACCTTTCATTGCCAGCTTAGTACCTCAACTGCACTGCATTGCTGGATTAGTCTCCTGAGAGGATGAGTGACAGGAAGATCCAAAGAAAATGGCTGCAAGAGGAGTTGAAATGAAGAAAGCATGGGAGGAGGGAAGAGAGGAATGAAAAAGGATTAGAAGGAGGCCTGGATGGCTAAAAGCCCACTGAAGTCATCTCTTGGATTTGTTTGGTGATACATACAGTATTCAGATTTGACTGCACGTCACGAGAGACGTTCATAGTACACATCCTTCCCCTAACTGCCACCCTTCCCCTACCCTGAGCCTTACTCTATCCCCAGCCTAACTCCATCTGCTAACAAGAGTGAAATGATGGAGAAAGAGGCATGTTTGATGTTGTCCATATTAATTGGTAATGACAGAATTTTCCATGTGTCTGGCACGATTGTTAAGCACTTTTCATTTATTAACTTATTTGATCCTCTTGGCGATCCCTGAGGTATGTATTCTCATCATTCTCATTTTGGAAAATGATGTGAGAGGTTAAGTAACTTGCATAGGTCACACAACTAGTGGCAGAGCTGGGATTCATTCCTTGACTCTCAGGCTCCAGAGGCCACAGCCTTAACCACTATGCTATGCTGCTTTTCAATGACACTACACTGCAAGTTTAATTATCTGTTTTGATGCATGCCTCCAAATGTTCCTGCATTAAAGCAACTGCATCAGAAAGTCATGGAGCCCCCAAGTGGTCCTTGCAGTGAACATGTTTTGAGCCTTTCTCATTTCCTCTTTTACAGACCTGTTTCTCAGAATCCTCCCTCCTCTTGCATGTTTTTCATTCCATGTCTTTATTTCCTTCCCTAACTTTCCTAATCTCCATTCATGTTGCAAGCCTATCCTATGGTGCCACACCAGGACTCTGTATAGACTGGGGAAAAAATCTTTAGAAGCGATTTATCTAATAAGGGTGTAATCTGTAAAGTCTATTGAAAACTGCATCAACTCAACAACAGAAAAAACACAAAAATGGGCAAAAGACATGAAATTAGTCATTCCAATGGCCAACAAACATGAAAAAATGCTTACAATAGTTAGCCATTAGAGAGATGAAAATCAAAGCTACAATGAGATACCTTCTTACTCCTACTAAAATGGCATTGACTAAAAAAAAGGAGAAATAGCAACATGTTGGCGAGGATGTAGGAAGATTGGAACTTTCATCCATTGCTGGGGGTAGTGTAAAATGGTACAACTTTTGAACTATCTAAACACAACTACCCTATAGAAAATGATATGGTGCTTTTTCAAAAAACTATAACTAGAATTGCATTATAATTCAGCAATTCTATTCCTAGCTATATACCCTGTTGTTGTTGTTGTTGTTAAGTGCAGTTAAATCGGTTCCAACTCATAGCAACCCTGTATAGGGTTTCCGAGGAGCAGCTGTTGACTTTGAACCACCAACATTGCAGTTCAAACTGACCTTGAGATCAAGTACTTATTCTATGGCACCACATCAGGGCTCCTAGGTTTATGCCCTGTTGTTGTTGTTGGGTGCCATCGAGTTGGTACTAACTCATAGCAACCCTATGCACAACAGAATGAGGGGAAAATATGGAGAACATTGCCCCATCCTCGACCAACCTCACAATGGTTGCCACACTTGAGCCCACTGATGCTGCCACTTTCGCAATCCATCTGGCTGGGGGTCTACATCTTTTTCTCTGACCCTCCACCTTACCAAACATGGTATCTAGTGACTGGTCCCTCCTGACAATATGTCCGAAGTATCAGAGATGAAGTTTGGCTCCAAGGAGCACTTTTATACCCTAAAGACCTAAAAATAATGACACAAACAAACATATGCACACCTATGTTCATTGCTGCTTTATTCACAATAGCAAATAAATGGAAACCCCCAAAGTGTTCACCAGTGTTGTACATATATACAATGGAATACCATGCAGCCATCAGAACAATGAAGAATCTGCAAAACCTGGATGGGCCTGGAAGGTATCATGCTAAGTGACTAAGCCAAGCACGTAAGGACAGATATTGCATGATCCTTCTTTTAGAAGAAGACCAAAATAGATAAGTATAGAGAGACCCAATCCATTGATGGTTACCAGGAAGGAATGGAAGTGGCAAAAGTAAGCTTGATGCAGTGGACACTGGTTATTTCTGGTGATCAGCAAAGTAGCACCAATTGTGGATGTAGTTAGCATAGCACAACCAAAGGAATAATGAGTATGAGAACACATATAGGTGAAATAAGCAAAATGGATAGGTACAGATGAATACATAGGTGAGAAAAGATAGAAATATCTTAGGTACACGTGAATACAAATATGTGGGTGCAAGAATGTATATTCATGAAGACACAAATACAGACCCCCCTCAGGGATAACCAAACACCTTCCAACATTGGTTTTCTTGGTTTGAAGGTTTCGGACTATCTAAGGCACAATTACAGGTCTTGGTGCACCAGGAGCAAAACACTAAAAATGTAACCAAAAGCACAGAAAAGAAACAAGCCTACAAGAGCCTCACCTCATCCATCTTGAAACGATAAGAGCTAAATAGTCACAATAGTCACAGATAGAATGAGGGGAAAATATGGAGAACTCAAATTCATATATTTATGAGTCCTGGTATGGCACTACAGAATAAGCACTGGACTGGTAACCAAAAGGTCAGCAGTTCAAACTCATCAGTCACTCTTGGAAACCCTATACAGGGTTGCAATGAGTTGGAATCAACTCGATGGAACTTAACAACAATAGCAATTAGGTAAATTCTCAAAGATAATACCATCATGAATGTGCCCATCTTGTACAAGAATAAAATAGTATGTTAACAATTGTTTGGTAAAGTTCAGGGACAGCAAAAAAGAGGGAGACCCCCAATGAGATGGATTGGCCCAGTGGCAGGAATAACAGCAATTGGGAGGATGGCACAGGATTGGGTGATGTTTCGTTCTGTTGTACATGGGATCACTATGGATCAGAACCAAGTCGATGGCACCTAACAACAACATTGGCTACTTACACAGCAACCTCATGGAGGAGACTATTGAAAGTGCCATGGGCTACCAAAAGAACCAACAGATCTCTTTGGAAGAAGTGCAGCCAGAGTGATCCTTGGAGGCCAGGATGGCCAGACTTCATCTCTCAGTACTTTGAACATATTGTCAGGAGGGACCAGTCGCTGGAGAAGGAGATCATGTTTGATAAGGTGGAGGGTCAGAGAAAAAGAGGAAGATCCCCAGCGAGATGGATTGGCAAAGTGGCAGCATCAATGGGCTCAAGTGTGGCAACAATAGTAAGGTTGGCCAAGGATTGGACAGTGTTTTGTTCTGCTATGCATAAGGTCCCTATGAGTCAGCACTGACTTGATGGCACCTAACAACAACAACAACCTGTCTTTAGCCGTTCTGCAGAAAAAAGATGAGGTGTTCTGCTCCCGTAAAGGTTTACAGCTTCAGAAATCCTGTCCAGGGTCACTATGAGTCGGAACCGACTCCACGGTACTTAACAACAAACAACAACAACCTATAAGATTGATGCCCTATTTAAAAACCATCAGTAAGAGATCAAAAGGACAGTCATTACTTAAAAGCAAAAATGAGATGATAAGGGGGTAGGGAAACTAGACTGCTAGAAAGAGAACAAACAGAACACAATTAAAGAGAATGTCAATACATCATGCAGAAGGCCACTGAAGTACTAAGGCCACTGAACAAATTATGTGCAAATTGTCAAACAGGAACTAGACTTCCTGTGTAAACTTTCACTAAAACCTTAGTAAAAAAAAAATTAATGCAGTGTAATGTTACTTCCAAGAACAGGTTACAAATCACTCTAGTTTCTGTCTTACTTGCTCTGAGGAAGCCAGCAGCCTTCTATATAGAGCTCACATGACAGGAACTAGGGAGACTCCTGGCCACCAGGCCACCAGGAGTGGAATCCTGCCACAGCCACATGCGTGAACCTGGAAGCAAATCATCCCATTAAGCCTTGAAATGACACCATCACAGGCAGATATCTTGATGACAGCCTTGTGATAGACCCTGAACCAGGGGCCCAGCTAAGTTGTTCCTGGTTTTCTGATCCACAGAAATTGTGAGACAATAAATATACTCAACTCTTCACTTATCAGCACAGTTAGGCTCCAGAGATCAGGTCACCATAATAAAAACAGCATTAGCAAAAATGCAAGATGACCACATCAGATCACAAAAATGGAGGATGACTCCATCATTACAGAACTGCCAAACCAATGAGAATCGTAACACAGTCAAGTTGACATATAACCTTAATCATCACAGCCAGCATTACTATTGCCTAGCACGCTTGTTACTTCCTGTCGTATGTCATTAATGGGCAAAATAGTCAGATAGTAGATTTTTTACTATTGTTGTAAATGGGAAATCTTGGATAACAAGATAGTTAATAAGTGAGAAATAGATGTACGAGGGAGAGTTAAAAATTATTTTCACTCCAGTTATATTAAAACGCCTGTCCATGACCTCAGCTGATGACATTGAGTGTGCACGTGAAATGATTCTGATCATGTGACAGTGGATCATGTGACAAATCATCAGCAAATCAGCCATGGCTCTGCCTATGAAATAATCCATGACAGACAGACTTGGGTTTCGAAAAGTTTGTGCAAGATGGCCACTGAAACAACTTATGGAAGAGCAGAAACAGAAGCGCTTATCCATCCACAAACAAAATTTGGACTGATATTTGAAGGAAGGTAAACGTTTCCTAAAAGAAATTGTTACTGGTGAGTAAACATTGGCTCATGCCTACAAACCTGGGATAAACAGCAGAGTATGGAACGGAAACATCTTCAATCGCCAACCAAGAAAAAGCTCAAAAGTCAACCATCAGTTGTAAGTTTGATCTTTACAATTTTCTGGCTGTCTCAAAGTCCAGTACTGGAACCTTATCAGGAAAAAGGTTCAACAATCAACAGTGCTCATTACAGTAAAGAGCTGAAACCTAAACTTCAGATTAAATGCAGAGGACTGCTATCCAAGGGGATTGTGATCTTGCATGACAATGCACATCCACATACCTCTGCCCACACTGTTGACTTTTGACTCTGCAAAAAATTCATTTTGAGGTTTTAAAGCATCCTCCCACTAGTCCTGATCTTGCTGCTTTGGACTTTCACAAGGGGATTATGCTGAAAAATGCTGTATTTGTCTTTTCTAAAAATTGATTAAAATAAATTCTACAGCCTCAGAGTGCAGATAATTTTTTACTCACCCTCATATTTGTTGTTTTAAATCTGCTAAGTTTGGGGATATATTGTAACACAGTATTAGATCACTGATATTGTTATGTGTGTTCCAAACTTGTGAATTTGCATCTGACCATGCAGATTGCCTATTTCCTGAAAAGGAAAGGGGCTAACTGATAAAATTGTCATGGTCTCAAGATGCAGACTATGGGTAAAGAAGCAGTTGTGGAACAGATAAGATGTCAGTATGACTTGAGGTTGACCTCAGAAGCTCCTTACTCCATACCCCAGAGTCACAGCTTCCACAGTAAAGCTTGAAGATGACTCTTCACTGTGCCCCATCCGGAGCTGGTCCTCTCTCTTCTTGGATGCCAGCCACAGTCTCAACTGCTCAACATATCTTGAAGCTTCACAGTGGATAATTATTATAGAATGGGCATTTTCATACATCACCTGATCAGTGAGCAGTGAAAAGTTTCCACAGATGCAAAACACCAATTGCTCTCCCATGACTTCCATTGCCATCTGCCACACAACCATAGACTTCTGTGTGCCAGTCTGGTGCCACCTGGGCATGCGTCAAACAGAAATCAGAAATTCGCAACCCATTCCTTGCCTCATGCTTAGCAAAACAGTATCCATACACATCCATCCAAAAAATGCAATGCTTAAGTATTTGGAGGAAAATTTGACCTTAGTGCTTACCATATGTGGATTCATTTGATTCTGTGGGAGCTCATGAGTCACTCCAATCTTGGCTCAACCCACCCCCATGCTTGGGGAACCAAGTTGTAAAGAGAA
Organism: Chrysochloris asiatica; assembly: GCF_000296735.1. Taxonomy (NCBI): domain Eukaryota; kingdom Metazoa; phylum Chordata; class Mammalia; order Afrosoricida; family Chrysochloridae; genus Chrysochloris; species Chrysochloris asiatica. The sequence goes on from NW_006408550.1 coordinate 2,048,241, forward strand.
GGAACATTTTCAGTGATAATAAGCATGTTCCTTTCAGCCAACTCCTCCATCTGTTCCTACAGTTTCTAGCTACAAGAATGTACCAAGGTTCAGCTGAATAGATTTCAGACTAACCAAGGTCAATGTTCAATCAACTGTTGCAGACAGGGTCATCAGGGACAACCAACTGCAGATCCAGAAAAGAGAGATGCTGAGCACTACTGTTGATATGTTCCCTTCATTTATACTTAAAGGGAAACAGATGACAGGGACAATGAAGATGAATTCACTGTGGAGGATGAAAAGAAGCAGCTTCAGATATGGTGCTCTGAATCAAAATGAATGCTTTACTCAGAAGCTTTCTGATTTGGCTGTTTTGTTGTATTTTTTTTTTTAAGAAAAAAGGAGGAATTAGGTTAAAACTCATTGACATTATACATCTGTTTGTATTTTTTTAAGCCATGACTTCAAATTCAATTTAAGGTTTTCCAATGTTTTAAGATGTCAGATATCCATAGAACACAAGCAACTCAGCCTCCCCTTGCCCCAGATCATGAGCTTTAGGAAGCACTGCTCTGGCCCCCTTCCAGCCATGCAAGGAGTCTCTGGAGCTAAAAGATGTTCTCACCAGAAGCCTATGTCACGTCAACTTTTTAGACTACATCTGGGTACCCAGGGTCTCAGAACTGCATCAAAATGGTGCTGGACAGTCAATGAACTGACCTACAAAGGCCTCTTTTCCACACTCCTCAGCAGACCACACTGATGGTGTGCACAACTTGAGGCCTGATAGGTGGCTGATGGGGTGACCAAAGGGTGGATGTTTACAGGGGTTGGCACAGAGCTTGAACATGTCAGTTGAGGTGTTCATTCTAGTGTGCTCAACGCTTTGGGGTCTTTAAGACTAAACCAGGGGTAGGAATGAGCTGAGGGCTGGGATTGGTTCTCCCACATCATCATGTGTGGCACAGAACTCTGAAGAGTCCAAAAATTCCAAATTCAAGTCTGTATGTCCATGTCTTTATGAAGAAATCTTTCTCAAGGTAGGAATATAGAACATACTTCCTAAATTTTAAATACCCATACATGTGCTATATGGGTCCCCAATTGTATTCCTTCTCTACTGCTACTGGTTACTATGAAGTCAACTGTGACTTGTGGCAACCTTGTAATAGAATAAAACATTGTGCCATCTTTCGCTACACCCACATTTGTTAGGGAAAGTCCTGAATGAATGCTTCTTCTATAAAATGGGTTAAAGCGTTGTTAGAATAATGTTACTTCTGAATTTAAGTAACTTTGGTTCAACAATAATCCATACTTGTTGTGTACCATCAAATGGATTATGACTTTTAGCAACCCCATGTGACAGAGTACAAATGCCTCATAGAGTTTCCTGAATTGTGATCTTTAAGGGAGCAGACACCAGGTCGTTTCTCCACAGAATTGCTGGTGAGTTCAAACCACCAACCTTTTGGTTCACAACTAAGTGCTTAGCCATTGAACCAGCAGAGTTCCTTATTTCATACTTGCTGTTGTTGCTAACTGCTGTTGGCTTAGTTCTAACTCATAGTGACCCTGTATAGGGTTTCTGAGGAGCGACTGATGAGTTTGAATTGTCAACCTTGTGTTTCACACTGACCTTGTGGTCAAGTGTTCATAGTGACCCTTTGTACAACAAAAAACGAAATATTGCCTGGTCCTACTCTATTCTCCTCACAACTGTTGTATTTGAGCCCATTTGTTACAGCCACTGTGTCAATCCATCCCACTGAAGGTCTTCTTTTTTGCTGACCCTCTACTTTACCAAGCCATGATGTTCTTCACCAACAACTGATCACAGGTGATAATATATCCAAAGTATATGAGATGAAGTCTCATCCTCCTTGTGTCTAAGGATGTACTTCTTCCAAGACAAATCTCTTTGATTTGTTTATTCTTCTGGCAGTCCACTGTATAGGCATCAATTCTTCTTCAGTTTTCTTTATTCTTTGTCCAGCGTTTTATGCAGATGAGGCAATTAAAAAGATCATGGCTTAGGTCAGGCTCAACTTAGTTCTCAAAGTGACATCTTTTCTTTTGAACACTTTAAAGAGGTCTTTGCAGCAGATTTGTCCAATGCATTATGTTATCTGATTTCTTGACTACATTTCCATGGGTTATGATTGAGGATCCAAGTAAAGTGAAATCCTTGACAACTTCAGTATTTTAACATTTATACTTGTTGTTGTTGTTGTTGTTGTTAAATGCTGTCAAACCGGTTCCAACCCATAGTGACCCTGTACAGGGTTTCTTAGAAGCAACTGGTGAGCTTGAACCATCGACCTTATGGTTCAAACTGACTGCAGTCAGTGTATTTACCCGCAGCACCACACCAGGACTCTTCCATTTATACTTTAATGGATATAATCCTAATGTTATGATGCTGTGGGTTAATGCACTGGACCGCAAAGTTGGTTTGAACTGTAAGGTCGGCGATTCAAGCTCACCAGCTGCTCCTTGGAAAACCCTGTACAAATACATACACACACACATACACACACACACTTATGTGTTTATGTATATATTAGGATTTCTGTTGTTGTTGTTGTTAAGTGCCATTGAGTCCGTTCTGACTCATAGCAACCCTGTATAAGGTTTCTGAGTAGCACCTGGTAAGTTTGAACTGCCGACCTTGCAGTTTAAACCATCCTTGCGGTCTAGTGCATTATTCCACAGCACCACGCCAGGACTATATATATATATGTATATATATTTGTTGTTGTTATGTGCCATGGAGTCGGTTCTGACTCATAGTGATCCTGTGCAGGGTTTCCGAGGCTATAAATCTTTATGGGAGCAGAAAGCCTCATCTTTCTCCCAC
>NW_006408550.1:2051382-2053202 GCF_000296735.1 Chrysochloris asiatica
TTTTTTTTACTTTGTTTTGAGAAGGGAATGAGAGGATGAAGCCAATAAACAGTATGTTAATTTTTGGCTAAGCACTTTACAATGTCTTCCTCTAGTAGCCAAATGTCTCAAAAATGTCCACAATTTGCATATTAATTCCATTAACAATGCCTTAGACTTACATACAAAATGTTAGACATCGAATAACAAAAGCATATTATTTTAATAAATATGTGAGAGTGCACTCAATGTAGCATAGAAAATATCAAGTATTTTGTTATTGAGTATTTGCTGATCAAAGACACAATACTTTTTTTTCAATTATGCAACTTTAAATTTTGATATGTAGTTGTCTTTGTATGCAGTGCTTAACATAGTGCTTGGCAATAATATGTCCTGTATCTGAGTTATTATATGGAGAAGACTTCTAGTACTTATTGAGTAGGGACACTGAGGCTCAGAGCCATGGTGTGGCACTGTGGGATAATACACTGGACCACAAGGTCAGTTTGAACTACAAGGTCGGTGGTTCAAATTCACAAACTGCTCCTTGGAAACCCTATACAGGGTCACTATGAGTTAGAACTGATTCGACAGCACTTAACAATTGAGGCTCAAAGAATTAAGTTGGTCGTTGTCATGAAGAAGTTTCTTTCATTCAGGGTTTGAATCTGAGTCCACTTGCTCTTTCCATCAATTCACTTATTCAACACGCTCATTGAGTGCTAGTATGTTTGAGACATTACTTAGATGCTGGAGATGCAGCAGTGAATGATCAAAGTCCCTGACTCAGGGAACTTAATTATAGTCCATGGTTATTAATATAATTAATAATATTGAAGAAATATGAAAAATATTTCTAAGATATACATTTAAGCAAAAATGGTGGTACTGGTGGTGGGGGTGTGCTGTGAAGTCAGTTCCTACTTGTAATAGCCCTGTACAGGGTTTCTGAGGATTTAAATCTTTACTGGAGCAGAAAGCCTCATCTTTCTCCCATGGAACCACTGGTTGTTTTGAACTGCTGACCTTGAGGTTAGCAACCCAACTCATAACCACGATGCTACCAGAGCTCCTTAAGCAAAAATAGTGGAACACAAAATGGTATGTGCATTATTATTGCAACTTTCTAAAATGCATAGAAGAGAAAAATAATGTAAAAATGAAAGTAATTCTATTAAGATTGGCAGAATTATGAGCGATTTTGAAGTATTTTGTCTGTTTGATTAGATTTGTTTTCTTTCCAATAAAACAAGTTTACATTAAAATCTTAGCCTATTTCCCCATTAATTTTATTTTTTGTTTCCTTATTTCTGCTTGTTTAATGCCAGACAGTGGCACCTGGTGGCCCCCAGGCATGACTGGACCTTGGCTCCTACTGTTCTTTTGGCATAGTTCAGGGATAGGGTGTTCCAAGAATGTGTGCACCGGGGAAGAGGTGCCTCTGCATTCTGAAGCTCTTCTAAAGAAGATCCTGAAATAGAGCACACAACAGTCATTTGACCTTACAATGTGGGTGGTACACAGTAGTGGGGAGAAACTGTTATTTACATAAAGAACTTAAAGTGAACACTGTGAAAGTCAGAACCTGTGCAAGGTGGAAACTTGTCAGATAGAAGTGGTAAGGCTGCACACTCTCAAAGGTGGAAAACCTGTGAGACCCAGAAAGACAAGGCAGTTCCCTTCAGCTTCAGTTTTCCCAGGCTTCACTGTATTTTAAATTAGAAAGACAGAAACTAAAGCAAAAAATTTGCAACACTCTGAAACTGGTACGTTTTTTACTATAACTCTGTTTGTATGTAGATATATAAAATGTCTGTGTGATAGATTTTTCTTCAGTA
>NW_006408550.1:2055076-2080787 GCF_000296735.1 Chrysochloris asiatica
AGAGCAAGTTTCAGAGTCTCCTCTGACATCCATTTTGACCTTTTCCTTCTTTCTTGTCTTCTTAATGACTTTTTGCTCTCTTCATGTATTAGTGAAGCTAAATTATTTAATTTAGACAATGTCCAATAAGAAGAAGGATGTTCAATGACACTGATGCTAGTTTGGATTATAACAATAACAATGATAATAGCTATCATTTACTGATATGTATATATATATAGAGAGAGAGAGCTCTGGTAGTGTAATGGATACAAGTTGGGATGCTAACCTCAAAGTTCAAAACTACCAGCTGTTCTGTGGAAGAAAGATGACGCTTGCTCATTCCATAAAGACTTACTGGCTTCTCTCTGTATATATATGTTGTTGTTGTTGTTAAGTGCTGTCGAGTTGGTTCTGACTCATAGCAACTGTGTAGAGGGTTTCTGAGGAGCGGCTGGTGAACTTGAACTGCCGACCATGCAGTCCAGTGCATTAACCCTCAATGCCACATCAGAACTCCAGTACACACACACACACATGGCTTCAAAAGAGATTTGAGGAAAAATTAATTCCATTTTTCCCTGATCTTTTTAAAGCCTCCTCATATATATCAATAGTGCACAACACATGCATGTGGTGTGTGTGTTTCTGTGTATGTATAAAGCAGCTTAGGAAAAATGGTTCCAAAAAGCAATGTTCTAATGGGAGAGTCACTGGAATAAAATAATGAGTGCTTTAAAGACCATGGTACACTTTGGGATGCACAAAATCTTGAATTTTCACCTCACTGGTTTATTATAACTTCTCAAATATGTGTGGCATATACTTGCTGAATGAAGGAATGAAATGCCCTCAAAGAGAACTCAGTACTAGTGAACATGGGGAGAGGAGTAGTTTGAGGCACATTATTGATTAAGCACAAAGATAGCACAATGAACATCTTTTTGTGTGTGTGCAGTTACAAAGTTAAATTAAATTTCCAGAACTATGACAACAAAATAAATGTAGTTATTCTCTGGGAACTTTTTTCCTTGCCTGCCAAAATTCTGGCCATGCAGCCTGGATTAAACATGAAATACGTCTTCTCTTCCACGGTTCTTGACAGCATAGTCTCTGAGGGAAGGGAGTAGGCTCTGAGAACAGATTTAGAGGTGGAAGCAATAGTAAGGCCCATGATATAATTCTTCACAATTTACTGCTTTCATTTCAAATGGTATGACCTACACACATCGGGAGTGTGTGGCACCAGAGGATACACACTGTACTATTAACCACAAGGTCAGTGGATCAAACCAACCAATCGCTCCTTGGAAACCCTATATAGAGTCACTATGAATTGGAATCAACTCAACAGCACTTAATAGTAACAACAACACCCTTAATAACTTCTTCAAGCTCAGGGGAATATAATTTGCTGATTTCCTTAAGGTATGTTTTTAGGCAAAATAACACATATAAAGTCTATAGTTTTTCAATTAAGGTTTATGCTTACTGTTTTGGTTTATTTTCAGAAACAAGGACACTGAAAATTGTTTAAAACTCACCTTGAAGAAATGCACTAAGTCACGTGTTGTTGTCAAGTGCCATCAAGTCAGTTCCGATTGAATAGTGACCCTATACAGGGTTTCCAGAGAGAGCTTGATGCGTTTGAACCACTGACCTTTCGGTTAGCAGTCCAGTCCTTATCCTACAGTGCCACACCACAAGATATGTCTCAGAGAACTATGCTATTCTTATCATATGAACAACAAAAAAAGTGAGCATTATTAATATTAACTTCTATCCCCCAACTATATACTAGTATTATTTCTCCCATTGCTTTTTAAGATACATGTAATACAATAATTAAAAAGATGATGAAAAATGTGGCGTCAGGATTGGAGGAAGACTCATTAACAACCTGCGATATGCAGATGATACAACCTTGCTTGCTGAAAGTGAAGAGGACTTGAAACATTTCCTTATGAAGATCAAAGAGCACGGCCTTTGGTATGGATTGCATCTCAATGTCAAGAAAACAAAAATCCTCACCACTGGACAAATAAACAAAATTCTTATCAATGGAGAAAAGATTGAAGTTGTCAAGGACTTCATTCTTCTTGGATCAACTATCAACACTCGCGGAAGCAGCAGTCAAGAGATCAGACGACGTATTGCACTGGGCAAATCTGCTGCACAGGAACTTTTTGAAGTATTGAAGAGCAGAGACGTCAGCTTGAGGACTAAGGTGTGCCTGACCCAAGCCATGTTATTTTCAATAGTCTCATATGGATGTGAAAGCTGGACAGTGAATAAGGAAGATTGTAGAAGAATTGATGCCTTTGAGTTGTGGTGTTGGAGGAGAATACTGAAAGTGCCATGGACTGCCAAAAGAACCAATAGATCTGTTTTGGAAGAAGTGCAGCCAGAGTGCTCCTTGGAGGCCAAGATGGCTAAGCTTCGTCTCTCATACTTTGGACATGTTGTCCGGGAGGAACAGTTGCTGGAGAAGGATGTCATGCTGGGTAGGGTGGAGGGTCAGAGAAAAAGGGAAAGACCCCTAACAAGATGCATTGGCCAGGTGGCATCATTGATGGACTCAAGTGTGGCAGCGGTAGTAAGGTTGGCCCAGGATCGGACATTGTTTCGTTCTACTGTGCATGGGGTCGCTATGAGTCGGTTCCGACTCGATGGCACCTGACAACAACAACAACATATCAAATTATTCCATCATCCTTTCAGAGATTGGAAAGAAGTGTTTTGCAACTGAGATCTGTGACACTGTAATTGAGAAACAAATACTTCAACTTCAGAACTATGTATTTCAGTGAAGTAGCTTAGTTTCCAGAACACAAAAATAGTAGCTATGATTTATTGAGCAACTATTATATTCTAAGCATGTTGGCCTACCTTATTTCTAGTGCTCACAACAATTCTGCATTCTTCCAAGTGATGAAATTCTATCTCGGAGAGATTACTTGTCCAAGGCCAAATTTTGAAACCATATTGATGTCTCCAACATCCTTCATCTTAATAGAAAATACCGCTCATGGACTCTTTATGGCCAAGGACTTTAGAGAAATTAGATACAAAACTGGACAACATTGCAACTATTATAGTCCATCTGTGTAATGCCAAAGTGTACAGGATATCATTGACTTTACTGTTTTATTTTCATCTCATCCAAATATTTGTAAAACTTTGAGGAGAAGTCAATTATTCAATAGGCTGAAATCTCAGTAAAGTTAATACAAATGACAATTGCATGATAACATATACACATTTCAGAAAAATAAAATCAAGTCTCACATAAATACAATCATTGCATGTCACTAGAAAAGAACATAAATTACCACCATGGTCAAAGCATTTTTATGTCATCAAATCTTCCTGCCTTCCACAACTGTTGTTTAGAAGGCAATGGAAAGAGTCCTCTACTGGGAATCCAAATGCTGATTCCATCAAACAGTATGAGGTCATGAAAGCGTTTGGATTTTTCAGTGCCATATTTTTCATTCATTCCTTGTGGGATAGCAACGTCGGCCTTGTCAAACCCACAGGACAGTTGTTAGGAAAGAATGAGGTAGTTGAAGGTGTTTGAGAAAGTAAATGAACACTGTACAACTATAAATAAGTGCATGCTGTATATATATTTGTATAAATATACTACTGCAGTCACTGTTCATTGAAAATACAGAAGCCTCTTGTCCATGAATTTACTAAGTGTGTTTTTAAGGATGTAGGCAACAAGGTTGTTGTTGTTAAGTGACATCATGTTGGTCCCAACCATAGTGACTCTGTATAGGGTTTCTGAGGAGTAGCTGGTGGATTTCAAGCACTGAACTTGTGGTCAGCAGTCCAGTACTTACCCTACAGACCAATTTTAAAATTTTGAAATGACAAAATGAAGGCAGGCCTGCGTTAATGATCACTGTTGAGAAATAGCAATATGGTTTAGAATGAACATAGGTTCTAATCAGAAAGAGGATGAAAAAAAAAAAAAAAACACCTCACGTTTCCAGCAAAAGAAATCCTTTACTCTAAACTCATGATGGGGCCTGCATTTGAGGCTTTGTAAACATACAAGACAGGCAAACGGTAGGAGTGATACATGCCTCAGCTGCTGGGTAAAAGGCATTTTCTAGGGCTTGGGAAGGCCCCCAGTTCACTGAAGGGAAATGATCCCAGCTGTGATTCTACCGCCCAGAACAGGGCACAAGCAATTCATACTTTTAAAGTAAATTGGTTCAACAAGTATTGTCAATGCACTTTAATTTTTTCCATCTCTCCATAATGATGTAAGGCAGATCGTTAAAATTAAACCTAACTTAAGAAAATGATTTATTGAAGACCTAAGATTCGTTTAGCAATGTGCTAGGTAGGAACTATGAGATATTTATAAGAAGTAAATTGTGTGTTGAGTTGAGAATACATATTAAATAAAAATTGAAACTGTGATATTTTAATATTATTACAATATTAACTATTGAAAATAGTTTTATTTACATGTTTAAAAACTGAAATCATGACTTTTTATTAATCAAGATTTTACTGTGGTAAAATATCTCTAACGTAAGTGGTTATATGCTGTGAAGTCAATTCTGACTCATAGTGACCTTGCGTAGGGTTTCCAAGGCTGTAAATATTTACGGAAGCAGAAAGCCTCATCTTTCTCCTGCAGAACAGCTGGTAGTTTCAAACTAGCTGGACCTTGATGTTAGCAGCCCGATTTGTAACCACTACACTACCAGAGCTCCTTGTAGTGCCATTTTAATCATCGTTAAGTGTCAATTTGGTGGCATTAGATTCAAAGTTAAGTGACCACCATCACTACCTATTTGTGGCCTTTTCATTACCCCAGACAGAAACTGTAACTCCCCATTCCTCCCTCCCCCTAGCCCATGGTAACCACTAATCTCTCTGCCTCTATGCATTTGCTCATTCTAAATATTTCATATGAGTGGATCCTTTTACAAAAAAGATCATGACTTTTACAAAAGTTTTCAAATGGTTTCATTCTTTACATTCTGAATGATACAAGATAGACTCAAACAGTTCTCTAGTTATGAAAATTACTCGAGAGAATTGGAATTAAATTCTTTATTCCTATTTGAATTAATGATGATGTTTGTGATAAACTGAATGTACTTTGTCATACTGTTAATGTCATCGGAGCCCTGGTGGCACAATAATTAAGCACTTGGCTGCCAAATGAAAAGCTGGCAGTTCACACCCAGTGGCTCCGCAAGAGAAAGGACCTAGTCATCTGCTTCTTTAAGGATTGCCACCAAGAAACCCTATGGGGCAGTTCTACTCTGTCACATGAGTCGCTATCATCAGGAAATGGTTCAACAACACCTGACAGCAGCAGTGACAGTCCTGACATATGGGACACTGTATCTGAAGATCAGGACATAGCCTTCTCCCCAGGCTCCGAAAATGAGAATGATAGAAGGTTTGTTGTTGTCGTGAGTTGGTTCCAACTCATAGCGACCCTATTTAGGGTTTCCAAGGAGTAGCTGGTGGGTTTGAACTGCTGACCTTGTAGTTAGCAGTCCAGTGCCATACCAGGAGTCTGATATAAGCTTATAGTTATAAAATGTGATACTATCTAAATGTCATCAAATACCATGTGAGCATAGTGAAGCAAATACATGTATAATATACTAAACAAAAGGTTCCACTACTTCTAAAGTTTTTCTTTGTCAGCAGTGAACATTTTTCACATAATTCAACGTAGGAAATCAATCCTTAAGGGCATGTTTAAATGTGCATGGATTAATTGTATCCAGATACCAAACATGTTTTCATTCAAAATCAGCAGAATAACAGCACCTGTGACTTACAGACATGTGATGTCAATGATAATTAGAAAAAAAAAATGTGGTTTTAAATGACTCTTAATTCTACAGGCATTATTTTTTTTAAAAAATTATTAAGACTACATGTAAAAGGCAGAGAGGTATAAATTTCACTGGTTTTGTATAACCTTTTCAATTAGAAACTTTTGATTAAAAAATTCCTTCAAGTCTTTATACATTTCACCATCAACAAAAAACACAATGGCTGTTTTTTTCACCCCCTAGAACACTTGTTCTTTAAATGAAAGACATTTGCTTTTACAAGATTCAAACAGTGAATCCCAAAGACATGTGTATCTTGACAAAGAAATTTTCGTGACTTTTTTTTCTTTTTAATATTCTGTTCTGCTGATGAAGGGACAGGTTATTTTCGGTTACAGTTTTGTTTAGTTTTAAAACATTGATAGTTGGTTTAATGAGAATGTACCTTAAAATGCTTTGGAAATATAATGTAATCAAATCAATATAAGATGATATAGCATGCCTTTCTTTTCAGATAAGTTGATGTTAACTTGTTTTTTACAGTCATCATCTGAAGTAGTATGTGCTATTTATAAGAAAGATTGGTATTGTTGTTGTCAAGTGACACTGAGTCAGTTCTGACTCTAGCAACTCCATATAGGGCTTCCAAGGAGCGACTGGTGGGTTTAAACCACCAAGGTGTTGTTAGTGGTCCCGTACTTACAGCATCACACCAGGAGTCCACAACAGGTGTTGTTGTTGTTGTGAAGTGCTATTGAGTCAGTTGTCAGTTCCGACTCATAGAGACCCTGTATAGGGTTTCCAAGGTTTGAACCACCAACCTTGTAGTTTAAACCAACCTTGTGGTCCAGTGCTTATCCTACAGTGCTATTGATTCCAACTCAGTCCAAGCCCATGTGCCATAGGAGAACAGCCCATAGGGTTTTCTTGGCTGTAATTTTTTTAAAAAGCTTTTATTGTGAATTGAGTGATAGTTTACATCAGTTTTGCACTCAATGTATTGTATTTTGTTTCATTGCAATGATTACAATTCCATCCAATGATCATCGATTAACAGTATTTGCTTCTATTTCATTTGTGTGTGTGTGTATGTGTTTGATGTATGCAAAAACACACACAAATATATAATCATTTAAACAACTAAAGAGCACCTTCTGCAAGTCTGCCTCCTGGCCGCCAGCACACATCCTTTCTCTCTCCATGAGTCTAGAGTCCTCAGCTGCTCTCTCTCCATGTCATCACCTCTGCCTCCATCTCTGGTGTCACTGCTTCTCTGGTTAGGGTCCCACATGCCGTTCATGCTCTTCTCTCTTGATGGTCCTAGGGTTCTCTATTCCGGGAATGTAAAAATAATGACTCTGCCCTTTTTTAAAACAATTTATGCCTTTACAGTTGAGACAATCACAATTAGTCATTATAACAATCACTCACTGTTGAATCAAAAGAATCCTATCCCCATCTCCTTTCACCAGACCCATCTAGAAAAGATGAACACTATTCAGTGGGGATTCTACCTTCCCTCATATACTCTGAAACTAAAACTCAAAACTCCCTCTTGAAAACTTGTAAGCCATCCACTTCATGCCTTTATAACCCCCTCCCCACATTGTAGGTAGGCAATGTCTAAGTTTTGGCTGTAATCTGAACAAATGTAGATTACAAGGTCTTTCTTCTAATTATTAACATACTATTTTATTTCCTTTATAAGATGGGCACATCCATCATAGTATTATTGGTTGGTAAGTACTGTGGAGTCGGTTCCGACTCATAGCAACCCTGTACAGGGTTTCTGAGGCTGTAAATATTTACAGGAGCAGAACACCTCATCTTTCTCCTGCAGAACCGCTGGTAGTTTCGAACTGCTGATCTTGAGATTGGCAGCCCGACTCGTACCCACTATGCTACCAGAGCTCCTTATCCATTGAGAATTTACATAAACATTACAATTGTTATTGTCTTCGTAAAGTGCTGTTAAGTCCGTTCTGATTCATAGCAACTGTGTATAGGGTTTCCAAAGAGTGGCTGGTGGATTTGAACCATCGACCTTGTGGGTTAGCTATCTGGTTATATTGTAGATTGTCTTGAAATTGGAATAACACATATGTTAGGATATTATTGGCGTCATTGTTAAGTGCCATCAGAGTGACTCATAGCGACTCTGTCTGGGATTTGTGAGGCTGTAAATCTTTGCAAGAGCAGGAAGCCTCATCGTCTTCCAAGACGCGGCTCGTCGGTTAATAGTCCAGTGTTTGTACGATAGAGGATATTATAGCATTTATTATTTTAGATGTTCTAATTTAGGAAAACTTACCACTCATCTGTCAGTGTGTTGTACTGTGGTGACTTTCATGTTGCTGTGATGCTGGAAGTGATCCCATTGGTATTTGAAATACCAGAAGGGTCACCCATGATGAACAGGTGGTTTCAGCTGAGCTTCCATACTAGAACAGACAAGGAAGGAGCTGTGGACTTCTGAATGTCTAGTCGCTGAGTATGAACAGCAGCAGAATATTGTCAGATACAGTACTAGAAGATGAGCCCCTCAAGTTGAAAGGCATTCAAATTATGACTGGAGATCACCTGCCTCTTCAGAATATAGTTGATCCTGATGACACAAATGGAGTAAACCTTTAGGGACCTTCATTTGCTGATGGGTCAGAACTCAAAATGAGGAGAAACAGATCCTTATCAGGACACAGAATGTATGAAGAATGAATCTCCAAAAATTGGGAATTGTCAAAATGAAATAGAACACATAAACATCAATGTCCTATGCAGTAGTGAGCTGAAATGGACTGATATTGGCCATTTTGAATCATATGGTTTACTATGCTGGGAACGATACATTCAAGAGGAATGGCATTGCATTCATCTTCACAAAAGAACATTTTAAGATCTATCTTTGAAGTACAATGCTATCTGTGACATACACCTACAAGGAAGATCAGTTAATACCAGTAATGTTCAAATTTACATACCAATGACTAAAGCCATTGATGATGAAACTGAAGAATTCTACAAACTTTTTCAGTCTGAAATTGATCCAATTCGACATCAAGATGCATTGATATCAGTCTCCATGATGTTGAGATCAGAAGAACTAGATAGTGCTCAGCTATCCCTACCAACTGCTCTGAGAGGGATGACATTAAAAGATCCCAGATACAGCGACAGAAAATGTGGAGCAAAACTCAGAATTAAAAGACACACACAAAAAAAATTGGCACAGCTTTCTAAAACTATGGCCTTAGACCATGCTTCTGATCTGGAAAGGAACTCACCCTTGTGGCCCATTTTTAAGCCAAATAATAGATAGGTATATAGCGGGGACAACACTAGTAAAACATGCTCTATGCTTACCATTTAATGGTCAGTCATTCAAAAAATCAAAATCAAGTGTAACATTTAACTAAGGGCAAAGTTGAGATGGGATGGAAAGATGGGTGGAATGCAAATAGGAACCACAGAAAGGAAGAGGCATAACTGTTGCTACATAGAAGGGATTGTAATCATTGAGATGAAACAAAGTGTATTATGTGTTGAATGCAAAACTGATGGTCTTGTCTGTAAACCTTCACTCAATCTACAATAAAAAAAATTTTTTTTAAAAAAGATCTATTGATAATTACTGGCGATTGGAATGCAAAGGTTGGAAACAGTAATGATCAGTATTGAAAATATGGCCTTTTGATAGAAATGATGCTGGAGAGTACATGATAGAATTTTGCAATTCCAATGACTTATTTATTGAAAATATCTTTTTCAACAACACATGGACCTAACCATATGGAATATCAGGAATCAAGTTGACTACATCTGTGAAAAGAGATGGTAGAAAAGCTCAATATCATAGCCAAAACAAGGCCAGGGATAGACTGTGGAACAGACCATCTACTGTTTATATACAAGTTCAGGCTAAAGCTGAAGAAAACTAAACTGTCACAATATGACCTTGACCAGGTTCCACCTGAATTTAGAGACCATCTCAAGAACAGATTTGATGCCTTAGACACTAATGACCAAAGACCAAAAGAGCTATGGGATGACGTCAAGAACACCATTCAGGGAGAAAACAAAAGCTCATTAAAAAGACAGAGAAGAAAGAAAAGACCAAAATGGATGCCAGAAGAGACTCTAAAATTAGCTCTCCTGCATAAAGATCCTAAAGCTAATGGAAGACATGAAGAAGTAAAAGAGCTAAACAGAATTTTTCAAAGGGCAGCTTGAAAAGGCAAAGTATTATAATGAAATGTGCAAAGACTTGAAGCTAAAAAACCGAAAGGGGAAAAAAACAAAAACAAACAAATAACAACAACAAAAAACCCAGCATTTTTCAAGCTGAAAGAACTGAAGGAAAAACTCAAGCCTTAATTTACAATATTGAAGGATTCCATGGGCAAAATACTGAATGATGCAAAAAGCATTAAAAGAAGATGGAAGGAATATAGAGTTACTGTACCAAAGAGAAATGGTTGCTGTCCAACCATTTCAAGAGGTAGCAATGATTAAGAATCCATGGTTCTGAAGGAAGATGTCCAAGCTGCATTGAAGGCAGTGACAAAAAGCAAGCCTCCAGGAATTGGCAGAATAAAAATTGAAGCCTTTCAATAATCTAATGAAACACTGGAGATACTCATCTATACCAAGGGATTTGGAACACTGCTACCTGCCAACCGGTCGAAAAGATCCATATTTCTTACCCATTCCAAAGAGAGATGACACAATAGAATGTGAAAATTATCAAATAATATCACTAAAACCACATGCAAGTAAAATTTTGCTGAAAATAATTAAAAAACAGCTGTGAATATACAATGACAAGGAACAGCCAAAAATTCAAGCCAGATTCAGAAGAGGATGTGGAACCAGGGGTATCATTGCTGATGACAAATGGAAAATGGCTGAAAGCAGAGAATACCAGAAAGATGTTTACTTGCACTTTATTGACACTGCCAAGGCTTTTTACTGTATAGATCATGACAAACTTGAATAATATTGAAAATAATGAGCATTCCAAAACACTTTATTGTGCTCTTGAGGAACCTGTACATAGATCAAAAGGCAGTTGTTTGAAGAGAAGAAGGGGATACTGAATGGTTTAAAATCAGGAAAGGTATGTGCCAGGGTTGTATTCTTTCACCAGATTTATTCAGTCTGTATGTTGTGCAAATAATCCAAGAAGCTGGATTATATAAAGAACATGGCATCAGGAATGGAAGAAGACTCATAACAACCTGCGATATGCAGGTGATACAACCTTGTTTCCTGAGAGCAAAGAGGACTTAAAATTCTTACTGATGAAGATAAAGGACTACAATCTTCAGTATGGATTACACGTCAATATAAAGGAAACAAAAATCCTTACTAGACCAACAAATAACTCATCATAAATGGAGAAAATATTGCAGTTGGCAAAGACTTCATTTTCTTGGATCCACACAGCACTCATGGAAGCAGCAGTCAAGAAAACGGCATGTTGCATTAGACAAATATGCTGCAAAAGACCTCTTTAACATGTTCAAGAGCAAAGATGAGGCCTAAAGTATGCCTGACCCAAGGCATGGTATTTTCAATAGCCTCATATGCATGTGAAAGCTGGGTAACGAATAAGAAAGACTGTAGAAGAGTTGATGCATTTGGGTTGTAGTGTTGGAAAATAATATTAAAAGTACCATGGACCTGGACTGCCCAAAGAGCAAACAACTCTGTGTTGAAGGAAGGACAACCAGAATGCTCCTTAAAAGCCAAGATGGCAAGACTTTGTCTCTCATACTTTGAACGTGTTATCAGGAGGGACCAGTCCCTGAAGAAGGACATCAAGCTTGGTAACATGGAAGGTCATCAAAAAAGATGAGATATATTGATTGGCACATTCCCAATGAGATGGATTGGCACAGTGGCAGCAGCAATGGATTCAAGCATAACAACAATTGTGAGGCTGGCACAGGACTGGGCAGAGTTTTGTTCTATTGTGCATGGGATCAGAGCTGAATTAATGGCATTGAACATCAACATCAACTTAGGAGAACAATAGCTCTAGCGCTGTAGTCAGTTACAGGTTGGGCTGCTAACCACCACATCAGCAGTTTGAATTCACCAGATACTCCATGGGAGAAAGGCTTTCTGCTCCCATAAAGATTTACAGCCCAAGGTCACTATGAGTCAGAATCTACTCAGTAGCAGTGGGTTTGGTTTAATTTAGGAAAACTGTTATATACTCATGATCTATAATTTCCTGTGATAATGAGAAGCCTACTGGTTTCTCTTGGGGAAAGGGTACAGAGTCAGACATAATAGCAGTCAAGAGATAAAAGACTTTCCCTAAAACCATCATGATCATTAGATATGTATATAGGTTACCTCAATGGTACTACAAAATAGGCACAATGATAGAATCTACCTCATAACATTGTTATGAAGATTGAATGGCAATAAAGGTTACCAACTATTACTAGGATCTTTGACCATTTTGTATTATCTAATGGTGGTGGCTTTTTAGGATAAGCACTGGACTGGGAACCACAAGGCTGGTGGTTCGAGCCTGCCAGCCGCTCTGCAGGACAAAGATGCAGCTTTCTGCTCCCGCAAATGTTTTAAAGACTCAGAAGCCACATACAAGATTGCTATGAGTCAAAACCAACTCCAAGGCACTTAATAACAACAACAAAAATCTGTTCATACTCAATCATACTGAAATCTCTAAAATGCATCTCATAATTAATAATGGTTATAGGCAAGAGATGTTTGTATAATTTAAATATTTTAATCATAAAATTAAGTCAACATTAATATTTAATTTGTTATCCAAACTAACAATATGAATCTGTGGAGTGTCATGAATTTTAATCCATTTGTTTTCAGTTGAGTAAAGACCATAATCAACAAAGCATTCAGTGTGACTTCTGAGAGAGACACAGTCATCAAAGACTTGGACCATAGCTTAGTCCAGGAACATCTGTAGTTTATGAATCTTTTTTGGGTGGCATATAACTCCTGCCAGGAACAGAACAAACTGTTTTTAATGGGATCTTCCCTCCTTCCTAGCCATGAAAGATTAACTGCCATAGATTTGTTCTGAAAACCTGAGATTAAGTGAGCAGTTCAGTTGAATTTAAATTTGGCAAAAAAGAACAAGGTTCAATGAATGCAAAACAAAGTAAACAAAATTCTTTTGGGATAGAACCAGAATGGAATTTTATCTCTGGTTTATATACCCTACATCTGGCCAGAGTAAGCCTTACTTTCTTTTCTAAGTTTTTATTGTGAAGTTGACATGGGAGAACATTAGCTTTACCCTCCCTCATCCTATCGTATTTTGATTCATTGCAATGATTACAGTCCCCTTCATGCATCATCACATAACCCCAAAGAGTACACCACACAGGCCTACCCCCACAACCCCCCGGCCGCCAGCACACAGCCCTTCTCCTGCCCTGAGTCCAGTGTCCCCATCCACTCCATCTGTCCACATCATCCTCTCTGTCTCCATCCCTGGCATCACTGCTTCTCTGGGTAGGGTCCTGCTCTCCGTTCTTTTCTCTTGATGGTCCCAGGGACCTCCGCTCCTGGGCTGCAAAATCAATCACTCTCCTCCTTTTGTCAAAAAACATCTACCTCTATATTTCCTAGCCTGACAGTCAGATCTGATGGCAATTATTCACTATTGTACCACACGAGTCTTATCCCCATTTCCTTTTGCCAGCCCAGTCCCAACGGATTGGAAATCATTCAGTGGAGATTCTACCTTCCCCCGCCCTGTCTAGGGCCTCTCTTGAAAGCTTGTAAGGCAGTCACTTGCCTTTATAGGCCCCCACATTTTGGGTAACTAATGTCTATGTTGCCCATCCCTGTCAACCCTGTGTATCGAGGGGGTGGGAGTGATCCTCGCTGTAAAGATTTGTTCCCTTTTTTGAGCTACTATGTCCATAAGTATAGGTGACGTTCATCAAATTGTAGCAAGTTATTCTTTTTGTTTTTTCCCTCTTCTTTCTTCTTCTAGTCGAGTTCTGATCATCCAGCCATTGAAGCCAGGTCAAGTGGGTACTATCTTCAAGTATGGGCGTTCTTGTGCCTCTCCCCTCACTTCAAATCAGCTGGACACTTCACTCTCTGCTCTAGTCCTCTGTGTCCATGTCACTGTCTCTGGGCCCAGGAGTCTCAAGGTCTTGCCGTACTGCTGGTCATCCAGGTCTCCACCTGGGTTCACAAGGTTCTAGTGAATGTGGTCGGGCTTAGCTTGTAACTTCATTGCTGTTTTTTCCTCTTCCCTTATCGGTCACCAACGTGGTCACCATCCAGACTACATAGAAGGGGGTTTGTTCTGAGGGGTCCCAACCACTTGCCTAATGGCTCTCAGGCAAACAGCTTACTTGTTCTTGTAGTAACCCATCAGACTGCTGTTATTGTTTCAGAATTTTCCTGCTGGTCTGTTTTTCACAAAGTATCTTCTGTTCTCCAGTCTGGTCTACTTGTCCTTTCCAGTGGAAATTTCCTACTTCAGTCAGTTCTGGATTCCACCTATGGTCTTGAGCAGTGTAAAGGCTCCACAGGAAGCCTCTTTCACTGAGCAACTTCTAGCCTTTAAGGTATTCCAATAGGCTGAAGATGGATTTACAAGCTTTCTGTAGTGATGTTTCTGGCTATTCCTTTCTCCCCTGCTCAAGTGTCTATTTCACAATGATGGGCAAGGGAAACCAAGATTCAAAAGACAGCCAAGCATCTGAACACTATTCCTCTCTTTTACACCTTCAAACCATGCCTCAATCCCTGTATCCCAGAACCCTGTTGTTCCAAGGTTGTGCATTCATCATTTACCTCTGTCCCACTTAGCCCATGCGAACTTGCCTGTTCCTCCATTCCCCTCCCCCTTCTTGTGTATTGCCCGCCCCTACTGCACCCAAGCTATCCTATGTCTATTCCCTACCCTGTGCTCTATCTTCCCCTCCCTCCCTCCCCTCCTCTCATCCCATACATCCTGGTTATCAGAAAATATATATATAATTTTTCCCCTTTTAGTGTGCATTCTTTTTCTTACTCTTTTACAATAATGGTCCTATGCAGTATTTCTCCTTTTGTGACTGACTAATTTCACTCAGCATAATGTCCTCAAGGTTCATCCATGTTATGCGGTGGCTTGCAGCTTCCTTATTGTTCTTCATGGTAGCACAGTATTCCACTGTGTGTATGTACCACAGTTTGTTTATCCATTCTTCAGTTGATGGGCACTTTAGCTGGCTCCGTCTTTTTGCTATTGTAAATAGTGCTGCTATGAACATTGGTGTGCATATATCTACTCATGTTATGGCTCATATTTCTTGTGGGTAAATACCAAGTACAGGAATTGCTGGATTACAAGGTATTTCTATTTCCAACCTTCTGAGGAAGCACCATATTGCTTTCCAGAGAGGCTGGACCATTTTGCAATCCCACCAGCAATGCAGGAGTGTCCCAGTCTCTCTACATCCTCGCCAGCACTATTGTCCTCTACTTTTTTGATCTTTGCTGTTATTGCTGGTATGAGATGATATCTCATTGTTGTTTTGATTTGCATCTCTCTAAAGGAGCTCTGGTAGCGTAGTGGTTACGAATTGGGCTGCAAACCGCAAGGTCAGCAGTTTGAAACTACCAGCTGTTTCGTGGGAGGAAGATGAGGCATTCTGCTCCCGTAAAGATTTACAGCCTCAGAAACCCTGTACAGGGTCGATATGAGTTGGAACCAACTCCACGGCACACAGCCAATGGCTAGTGATCATGAACATTTCTTCATATGTTTGTTGGCTGCCTGGATCTTCTTCTTGGTGAACTGTCTGTTCATGTCCTGTGACCATTTTTTAATTGAGTTATTTGTCTTTTTCTTGTAGAGTTGTTGTAGTTTCCTATATATTTTAGGAAACTATAAATTCCTATAAATGAGTCCATTGTGTGATGTGTCATTGCAAAATATTTTTTCCCATTCTGTGGGTTCCTTTTTTACTCTTTTGGTGAAGTCTTTTGGTGCATGTAAGTTTTTAATTTTTAGTATGTCCCAATCATCTATTTTGTCTACTTTTGTTTAATTTTCAAAATGTTTGGCAGTCTGTGTATTCTCTGTATTAGAGCCCTCACATTTGTCCCTATTTTTTCACTGATGACTTTCATAATTTTGGGATTCACATTTAGGTCTTTAATCCATGCTGAGTCGGTTTTTGTTTAGGGCATGAGGTAAAACTCTTGTTTCAATCTTTTGCATATCACTTTCTATATCACTGCCAGCACCTTCTGTTACAGAGACTATCTCCTCCCCTGCAAAATCAGTTGGCTGTATGTGAATGGGTTAATTTCTGGATTCTCAATTCTGTTCTGTTGATCAATGTATCTTGCATTGTACCGGTACCAGGCTGTTTTGACTACTGTAGCCATGTAGTAAATGCCTCTGCACCGCTTTTAGCACCAGTTCCCTGTGCCCGTCTGGCTGTAGCCCCACCCTCTGAACTCTGCCTGGGCGGGGTGGCCGCAGAGGGAGTCCCGTGTCCAGAGATTCCTAACATGCAGTATTTTCCTTTATATCGTGATTTTTTTTCACTTGCGAGTGCGGGAAACTGACGTCCTGTGGTAGATTCAGAACTCTGGTGTTGTTCTGTGAGCACAGTTTCTGTGGGTTTTCAGTCCCTCCCCCACGGAACCGTTCCTACCTGGCGGTCTCTGCTGCTGCCCAAACCAGAAGTCAACCCTTAACTTTCTTAAGGGTAATGAATTGTTTGTATTCTATGGACCAGCAGCCCAGAATCTCTGAAAGGGCCATACTGGCATTTTGGGTGAGAATTATTCATTATGAGGTACTATCTTGTGCATGTTAGATTGCAATGGCATGCAGGTCTCAGGAGAGTGGAGGCTTCTGCCCACTTGCAGACTGAGACTAACTAACAAACGTGGGCCCCACACTGCAGTGTACAGGGCCCAGTCATCATTTACAATGTATGTCTGGGACTCACCTCCCTAGTCTCGTTTTCCAGCTGAGATGCAGAGACGGGCTTTAAAGAGTTTGCAAACCCTCTATGGATAGTGTCTCACCAGAGTCCTGGTGTGGTACTGTAGGATAAGCACTAGACTCCTAACTACAGGTTAGCATCAGTTCAAACCATAAGTTCAAACCACCAGTTGCTCCTGGGAAACCCAATTATCAGGTCACTATGAGTTGGAACTGACTCGATGGCAACAAAGTCCTGTGTCCTTTGCCTTATGTAACACTTGCATCCCTAGCTCCTGGGGTACTGAATGCTGGTAGGTCCCCTGACAATCTCCCTCCTGCCAAATACCCCTGGAGAGATGAGAAGCATCACTGATCTTTTGTCTCATATGTGTCAAACAAAGGAATAAAGACAGTATTCTCAAAATTTGGGGTTAGAATCATTTTCCTTTAAAGAACAATTTTTGAGGTCATGAAGATTGAGATGACAAATATTGAAATCAGTATCCGTTCTTCACCTTTGAAACCCAAGATTTCAGTCTCAAACTCAGTGAACTAGATGTGAAGTCATTTCACAACATGGCAGGACAGGGCATTCTGGGAAAGAAGAATAGAAAGAGTTCTGGTTAAGAGAATGAGTTGTTCTTGGCTCTACCATTTACTCGCTGTGACATCCTTTTCTAAGGAAAGGATTACAATGAAATCCATCTTATATGCTTAGTTAAAGATTAAGTGTGCTAATACATGCAACCTGCTTCGCCCAGTTGCTGAGAATTAGGAAACATTCAAATGCTAGCTGCTGCCTGCCAGACAAAGGTAGGGAAATGGAACTTGATTTTTCAGTTATCATTCAACAAGGACTAATAATCTGCGAGTAAAACTGTATTTTGAAAGAAACAATGTTAATTAGGGCAGCCTCAAAATTCACTAAAACATAAGGCAAATGGTGATTCTGCTAGTGCAAAATGTCTGATTTGTTACACTGCTGGTTGTTAAAAGAAAATGAAGAAAGTGTGCATTTTCATAAATTCACAAAGTCTGAGATGAGCTGTCATGGTTTCTTAATTCCATATTTTAAATACATCACTGACTTTGCTTCTAAATATATACAATGCAGTGACTTCTACCCTCAATAGTTTACAAGTGCTCAGCCTATGGGAACATGTCATTCTTCATTAATTATGTACTAAAACAGGACTCTATAATGAACACATATGAAAACAAGGCAAGCATGTTTTCTAAATTCTTAACAAATCTATTAAGCACCTAGTATGATGTTCTTCTCTACTCTGTAATTCACGTTTTCACTGACCTACATAGTCCTTTCATCAAATTCAACGTATTTAATCCAAAACAAATCACATAAGATGTTAAATTGATCTTCAGTAATCCTCCAGTTACTGAAGGACTGCAACAATAAAGTGTTGTCTGGGACCTGATTTTTTTTTTCTAAAGGAATAAAATTATCTAGAGGTCTGACTACCCAATGCCAAAATGACAGTGATACAAATGTTACATTTAATACAAACTGTTGCACAAATAGAATCGAAGACTTTAAGTAGTTGTTTACTGCTCAAAGGTAGAAATGACCCAAAGCTATCACTGTCATACATTACCAGAAAGAGCCCTGCGAGATCTGCAGGACTCAGTCCATACTTCGTGGATTGTGTCACCGAGATGTTACTGACTGGTAATTCACACAAGCTGGAGATCATGCATTTACTAGAGTTGCAAGCTTGTGTTATGTATCTGCATTTCTACATAGTAGAAACAATCAGAACAATAAATATTAAAAAATTTAATCACAACCAATTAGAATAATAAAATACTTAGAAATAAATTTGACTAAGGAAGTCCAAGACCCATATACTGGAAAATGACACATTGATGAGAGAAAATATCTTAAAAGATCCCAATAAATGGAAGAAATGTTTATGTTCATTGTATGTTTAAAAACTCATCACTGAAATACTCAGTACAATTCTCTCAAGCTAATATATACATTCAACTCAGTCCCCAGGAGAATTTCAGCAAGGTTTCTTGCTTCTTTTAATGGAAATGGATAGACTGATTCTAAAACTCTACTTTGAAATATAGAAGTTCCAGATGAGCCAGAACAATTTTGAACAAAGTTGGAAGAATTATACTAGTTGGTTTCAAATCTTACTATGAAGTCACACTAATTAAGACTATATTTGCTTAAGGATAAACATATAGAAAATAGAACAGAGTAACAAACAAACAGAAAAACCCTAGTGACCTTGAGTGCATTCTAACCCACAGTGCCACACAGGGGAGAGTAGAATTGCTCCCTGAGGTTTCTGAGACTGTTCATCTTTATGGGCGCAGTCTCATATTTGTCTCAGAGTAGCTGGAGTGTAAGGACCAAACTGATTTTACCTGATTTTGCCTACCTAGAAACTGCTAGTCAAGCTCAGGAAAGCATTTTAAATAGACAAGGCCTCAGTTATTAGTTCCCTCCAGAGGCAAGGTCAATCTCCATTCTGTACATTAGCCTGAACACGTACTCTAGCTCCAAGAATATGATATATGTATAAATAGCCAGGCAGCTCAAGGCCAGAGGCCAGATGTTTTCCTTTACCCTAGCCTAAGAACAAAGACCACCAGTCCTGACCAATTAAACTGTAACATCTCATAGTTTGCCAATTGTTAACCAATCCAAAGATTGTAAAGCTGAGAAACCTGAGCTGTTTGAAAATTCTATAAAAACCCTGCAGACAATGAATTCGGGGCTCTTTCCCTATTCCGAAATGTCGGATAAGTTTAGAGACCTGGCTCGAGCTTGATTAAACAACCCTTATGTATTTGCATCGGTACATGGCTCCTGGGTGGTCTTTGGGGACCCTGAATTCTGGGCATAACAGGAGGATAACCCAACACTTCACCTACTGTACCACCAGGGTTCCAATGGAACAGAATAGAGCCCAGAAATATACTCACAAATGTAAACACAACCAACTATAACAAAAGTGCCAAGGTAATTAAGTGATGAAAGGATATTCTTTTGTAACAAATGAGAAAACCATTTCAACATGTAAAAAGAATTTCAAAACTTTATACCATACTAAAATGTAAATCCTATCATAGACTTAAATATAAAGGCTAAAATTACAAGATTTCTAAGAGTAAACATACAGGAAAAAGTGTTTTTAGACACTACAAAAAAAGCATGATCAACAACAAGACAAGTTGACAAAGTGGCCATTATTAAAAGTAAATCCTTGCACATTTTAAACACCATTGAAGAAATGAGAAAACAAGCCACAGACTGGAACAAAATATTTACAAACCCTATTCCTGGTAAAATAATTATATCCAGAATATACAAGGAACTCTCACCAATTCAAAAATGAGCAAAAGATTTGAATAGACATTTCACACATCAAGATAGACAGCTAACAGAACATGAAAAGATGCTTGACTTCAGTCAACATTAAAGACTGCAAACTGCAAACACAGTGCAACACCAATACATATTCACTGGATAGCTATAACCAAAAAGACAAATGATACCAAGGATGGAGAAGATATGAGGAAATGAAAAATTCATACACTGATGGGAATGTAAAATGGCACAGGCATTTTGGAAAACTTTTGGACAGTTTCTTCAGAAGCTAAATATAAACTTACTATGTGACCCAGGAATTCTACTTTCAAGTATTTATTCAAGATAAATGAAAATATATGCTCACACAGATATGTATATGAATTTTACAGCAGCATTTTTCATAATGGAAAAATATGAAATCAATTCAAACATTCATCAACTAGAGAATAAAGTGTGTCATATTTATACAATAAAAAGGAAGCAACTACTGACAGATGCTACAACATAGAAAAACTTGAAAAAGCATGCTTAGTGAAAAGACCATTGTATATTTCCATTTATCTAAAGTGTCCAGAAATGACAGAACCTCGAGAGATGGAAAGCAGATCTGTGGTTTCCTGGGCCTGGAGATGGAAGCGAGGACTGCCTGCAATGGCGGGGGGTGGAACTGCAGGAAAGCTGGAGGAGTGTAACGGCTGCACAACTTCTATACATTGCAGTTTTTATGGATGAGTTGTTTGGTATGGAAATTATACCTTAATTAAGCTATAAAAACATGACTCAAAGAAGCTCTGTTGTTAAGCGTTATTGAGTATGTTCTGACCCAGAGCTATCCTGTATAGGGTTTCAAAGGAGTGACTGGTGAGTTTGAACCACTGACCTTGTGGTTCAAACTGACCTTACAGTACAGTGCTTAGCCTATAGCACCACACCAGGATGATAGGAAATGATTAATAAACAAATACAGGTGATGTAAAGGGTGGATCCCCAAAGATGAAATTCAATTAATGCTTGTACAATGAAAAATGGTCTTTTCAACCTGATTAACTGGAAGAGATTAAAGGTTTAAAATGTTTGCTTTACTTAACTTTCTAAAAGCCTTCCTTTTCTTAGCTAGAAAATGGGAATGATAGTAATACCCACATGAGGTTATTATGTCGTGTAAGCATTAGATGATTCCAACTCCTTAATGACCTTATGCACAATAGAACGAAACATCGCAGGTCTGTACCAATCTCACACCTATTGTTATTGACCTTATGCACAATAGAACAAAACATCGCAGGTCCTGTACCATCCTCACACCTATTGTTAAGCTTGAGCCCACTGAAGCTGCCACAGTGCCAATCCATCTTTCCACTAATGCTCAACTTTACCTAGCAGTATATTTCTCCAGGGACTGGTCCCCTCTGATTATATGTCTGAAGTATGAGACACGAAGTCTTGCCATCCTGGTATCCAAGAAGCATGTTGGTTGTACTTCTTCCAACACAGATTTGTTTGTTATTCTATTAGTCCATGGTACTTGTAATATTCTGCAACAACACAATGCAAATGCTTCAATTCTTCTATGGTCTTCCTTATTCACTGTCAACTTTCAAATGCATATGAAGCTATTGAAAATCTCATGGCTTGGATCTGGTGCATTTTAGTCCTCAAACTGACATCTTTGCTCCTGAACACTTTAAATAGGTCTTGTGCAGCATATTTGCTTACTGCTATACATTGTTTAGGAGTTCTGGTGGCACTGTGGGTTAATGAGTCAGACAGCAAAGCCATTTGAACTGAAAGATTGGCGGTTCAAGCTCACCAACTAGCTGCCTCCTTGGAAATCCTATACAGGGTCACTAGGGGTCGGAATCGACTCGACGGCACTTAACAATAACAACATACTTTGATTTCTTGACTGCTGATTCCGTGAGTTTTGATGACTGATCCAAGTAAAATGGATTCTTTGAAACCTTTCTCCATTATCTTGATGTTATTCATTGCTCCAGTGGTAAGGAATTTACTTTCTTTATATTGAGGTGTAACCCGTACAGAAGGCTGTGGTCTTTGATCTTCAGTAGTAAGTATTCTAAGTTCTCCTCCCTTTCAGCAAGGCAGGTTGTATCAACCATGTATCACAAGTTGTTAACGAGTCCTCCTCCCATCCTGATTTCTGTTCTTCACATAAACCAGCTTCTCAGATTATTTGCTTAGCATACAAATTGAATCAGTATGGTGAAAGAATACAACCCTGGAGCACATATTTCCTGACTTTAAATCCTTCAATGTCCCCTTGTTCTGTTTGGATGACTGTCTCTTGGTCTATGTACAAATTCCTCATGAGAACAATTAAGTGTTCTGGAATACTCATTCTCCCCAATGTTGTCTATTGCTTGTAATGACCCACAATCAAGAGACTTTGCAGAGTCAATAAAACAGAGGTAAATATCTTTCTAGTATTCTCTGCTTTCAGTCAAGATCCATCTGACAGCTCCTGTTCCCCATCCTCTTCTAAATCTGACTTAAACCTCTGGCAATTCCCTGTCTATGGACTGTTGCAATCATTAATTATTTAGCAAAATTTTACTTGCATGTGGTGATTTCCACAATCCATTGAGTCATCTTTCTTTGGAATGGGCAAACATATGGATCTTGTCAATCAGTTGTCCAGGCAGCTGTCTTCCAATGACTAAGTGCTACAGCAGTACAGATAGCTTAGACTTCTCCCTTCAGTATCATTGGCTCTTGATCATATGCTACCTCTTGAAATAGGTGAACATCGACTGTTTCTTTTTGGTATAGTGTCTCTGTATTTTTTCCATCTTATTTTGATGCTTTCTGCATCATTTAATATTCTGCCCAAAGCATCCTTCAGTATTGCAAGCCTAGGATTGAATTTTCTCCTTTCTTTCTCAGCATTGAGAATTGATTAGCATGTTCTTCCCTTTTGTTTTTCTAACTTCAGATCTTTGCACATTTCACTATAATATTTGACTTTGTCTTCTTGAGTTGCCCTTTGGAAGTTTCTGTTCAGCTTTTATCTCATTTATTCCATATGCTTTTTCATCTCTACACTGGAGAATAAGTTTCAGTCTCTTCTGACATCCATTTTGGTCTTTTCTTTCTTTCATCTTCTTAATGACTTACATGCTTTCTTCCTGACATCATCCCACATCTCTTCTGATTTTTGCTGATTACTGTCTACGCCTCATATATATTTGTGAGATGACCTCTAAATTCAGGTGGGATATGTTCAAGGTCATATTTTGGCTCTCATGGAATTGTTTTCATTTTCTTCAGCCTAAGTTTGAACTTGCATATGAGCAGCTAATGGTTTCAGTCTGCCCTGGTCTTGATTTGAAAGATGATGGTAATGGAGCTTTGCCACCATCTCTTTGCAGATGCAGTCAATTTTATTTAGGTGTATTCCATCTGGTGAAGTCCATGTATATAATCTTTTATGTTGCTTAAAAAGGGATTTGCAATGAAGAAATCACTAGTCTTGCAAAATTCTATCATGTGATTTCCAGTAGCATTTCTAACACCAAGGCCATTATTTTCCAACTACTGGTCCTTCCTCTGTTTCCAACCTTTGCATCACAATCACCAGTAATTATCAATACATCTTATCTGCATGCTTGATCAATTTCAGACTAAGACATTGTTAGAATTCTTCAATTTCTATTGACTTTAATGGTTGTGCATACATTTGAATAATAATGGAATTAACTGGTCTGCCTTGTAGACATATAGATATTATCCTATTACAGACAGCATTATACTTCAAGACAAATCTTGAAATGTCTTTTTTGATGATGAATGTGATACCACTTGTCTTCAATTTATCATTCTTGGCCTAGTAGACCAAATGACTGTTAGATTCAAAATAGCCAATTCCAATCCATTTCAGTTCATTATTGCATAGGGCATCAATCTTTATGCATTCCTCTTCATTTCTGACAGCTTCCAATTTTCCTACATTCCTTGTTTCAATTCTTAATGGATGTTACAGCTGTTTCTCCTCATTTTGAGTTGTGCCCCATTAGCAAAAGAAGGTCTAAAAGCTTTATTCTTGACATCACAGTCAACTGTACTTTGAGCAGGGAGCTCTTTCCAAGTTGTATTTTGAGGGGCTCATATTTCAGCATGGTATCTGACAATATTCTGGGGCTATTAATAATGTTGTCAATATTCAGTTTTCTGGTGCTGTGTGAGTGTTTCACTGCCAGTCATAAGGTTTTCAATAGCTAAACATTAGGAAGTAATCTATCTCTCCTTCTTCTAAGTATGTCTTACTCTGGATGCTTAGTCGAAAGTATCCACCACAGGTGACACCGCCAACATTCAAAATGCAAAATACTTTTGGCATAGCTTCCAGCTGCACAGCAATATGCAAGTCAGAACAGACCAGTGACAAACTAACAGATGAGTGGTGGAAGGGTACTACTATTACTACTAACAAAGGTGTTACAGCATACTCAATAAAGGAACAAATGTTTTTAATATTAGGTGTGGCATACAAGGACCAGTTACTAGCTATCAATAATCCTAAAGATATTCATGCTTCCTCCATAGATATGAAAGTTCTTTGCAAAACACATCATTCTCTCCCTACTAGAAGAGCAATAAAATTTTCCTTAATGTAAAATGGAATGACAATTTCATCAATTTTATTTACTCAGTTGGAGTCCTGGTGCGGTGCTGTTGGATAAGCATTGGAGCACAAGATTGGTTTGAATTGCAAGGTCAGTGTGGTTTAAACTCAACAGCTGCTCCTTGGAAACCTTCTCCAGGGTCATTAAGAGTCAGAATCGACTCAACAGCACTTAAGAACAACAATGTGTACTCAGCTGTAATAAAACTATTGATGGTAGATATATTTTGATCTTTCAAGAAGGGATTTAAAAAAATAAAGCCCTTTCCAAAGAATGCTTTGCATACAGAATCACTATGATTAATAAAATGAGGTACAGCCATTGGCATGAATAAAACTTAGCTGATTTAAATGCAAACATTAATCAAGAAGCATAAAATGTTTGCCAAAGACATCAGTTAAAACATGAATGAACAAACATTTCTTTTAACTGATCTGATCATTGCTTCCTTATTTTTATAATTATCACAGAATTATAGGGCTGAAAAGAATCCCCCTAGGCCACTTATCTCTATTTTATTTTTTTCTCTCATAAAGAACTTACCTTATTGTACAAAGGAGAATCCATAAACTACCTTAGTAGAAAGTGCTCTTCTTCATCAAAAGTGTTCTTCACTTTTGTTTCTTCCTGAAAAGAAATCCACTCTGATTTTACACAAAGGAAAGCACTGGCTTCACCATAAAATGAGGGTGATCTTGGGTAGATGACACAGTTCCTCAGATAACCAGATTGGAGTGACAACTGAAGAAATAGGAACAGGGATGTGGACATGTAATTATGCCACAGTATGTGGTTAAGCTTTGGCTTCTCTAAGTTGGAGAGCAAGTTTCAGAGTCTCTTCTGACATCCATCTTGATTTTTTCCTTCTTTCTTGTCTTCTTAATGACTTTCTGCTCTCTTCATGTATGATATTCTTGATGTCATCCCACAACTCTTCTGGTCTTCGGTCTTTAGTGTTTAATTCATCAAATCT
>NW_006408550.1:2082890-2124663 GCF_000296735.1 Chrysochloris asiatica
AGTGAGGTTGGCCCAGGATCGGACATTGTTTCGTTCTGCTGTGCATGGGGTCACTATGAGTCGGTTCCGACTCGATGGCACCTGACAACAACAACAACATGTGGTTAAGCAGAAACTGGGGCCAAAGTATACTTGCATATTGTACTGTTGAAAACTATAGGCCAACAAAAGAAAACAAAAGGGGGAGGGACATGGAGAGGTAATTTCAGCTACGAAAAAAGAACAAGAGTGATTTTATAAGGTGTAAATATGTAAATTCCCTAAATATTATTTTAGGGTGGGTGGAATATACTTTATTACAAAGAATACTCAGGACTATTCTGAATTCTAATTATTTGTACTTTTTCTTACATTTATAACATTGTTTTATTTGAATATGTATAGTTCTGTCTAAACATAAGAACTGAACATAGTCTGAACACAAGGACTATGTTATTGTTTCTTTAGAAACCACTAATACCTTCATATTTACTTATACTATGTCATTTGGATGTCACAATCTTTGTTTTCAGTTACATTACTGGAAATGATGCTCGTGAAAGAATTGAAACTGCAGCAAGAACTATTTCTCGGCTGCGGGAAGCACTTAACTCCCGGTGTTTGACACAGTCGCAGCGGGGGGAGAGACATTGTGCATAGCAAATGACTCTCAAAAAACTGGTCCCTATCTTCCCTTCAAGTTAACGCTGAATTCACTTGTAAGAATATATAATATTGCCACATTCACAGCTTTTTACTGTGAGCTCTACAAACCTTGGGAAGAGACAATCATCTCGACTTCAGTAGCCTGAGTTCAAAGAGAATTGTATAAATTATTCCCTTTCACAGAAAACCTAAGTACAAAGTAACTGCATTTGTGAGACCACAAAAGCAGATAGCAAATTAAAGTTAAGCTGACCTACCCCTATAGACCTCACCACAATCAGTCACCAGCCAGAATTCACAAACCCCTACATATAAGCATCTGCGTAAATAAGCAGAAAATAATGAACTTAAGTGAAGGGTAGTTTTAACCTGATAATCTACATTTCCTGCAGCAATTAGCCAGGTTGGGCTTTATGTCACATAGCTTCCAAGCAATTTAATAATGAATACTTTAGAAAAATAAAGAAGTAGATGTTAGTAATACTTTTTATGAAAATAATCGTACATTATGTAGAAGATTGATAATCAGTTAGTAGAAATAATAAAGTAGTGCAAGCATTGATGATTAATAGAAACTTATGTTACTAAGAAAATGTAATCAGCAGTCTGATAAGTAGAAATGATTTGTGTAAATTTTGACTTAATCTTTTAGTGGCAATAAGAAGAAACAATTTATCACATACTGGGGAAGATAAAAGTCAGTTTGAACATCACAGAAATATTTTTGTCAAAGTTGTCTAATGACCAGGTGCAAGAATGTTGTGATTAACTGTGTAATAATTCAAGAAAAGATCAAAGTGTAATTCATTATGTACTGTGTAGTTTTAAGTATAAAAATAAAGACTTGCTGAGCCAGGCCAGAACAACGGAACAACAGGCAGACAGAGAAAGAGAACCTCTTGACTGCTTTCATTTTCGCCGACTCCCGCACTTGGGAATAATCGGTAGGGTAAAACACCAAACTTTGGATTTCAGGGCTCCTGGCTACTGCAATGCTTGGCAGCTCTGCAGTTAAGTGAAAAGGGATGGCAGCTGTCACTGGCTGATGGGGTTGGTGGAGCCCAAAGGGAAACAAATTGTAAGCTTTCCCTCTAGCCTCTCAAACTGCACACTGACCTTTTTTTACTTCCCTCTTAAAAGATTTCTTTTGACATCTGTTTTCTCCTGGATAAAAACATGGTATGGGAGAGGAAGCAGCAGACAGTGCAATTATAGCTGGGACCAGCTTGCTTCACCCTCTTGGGGAAAGTCCCATTCAATCTG
Source organism: Chrysochloris asiatica (assembly GCF_000296735.1). Taxonomy (NCBI): domain Eukaryota; kingdom Metazoa; phylum Chordata; class Mammalia; order Afrosoricida; family Chrysochloridae; genus Chrysochloris; species Chrysochloris asiatica. The sequence goes on from NW_006408550.1 coordinate 2,084,799, forward strand.
TGTGCCGCTAGGGATAACTCCACCTGAGGTACTATTTTAATAAACAATACTATCTGCAGAAAAAAATGGCATTGAAATATTGCTAGTATACCATCTATAATAGAAAAAACAACTTCGAAACACTCAAGGATTCAGCATCAAAATAATTTTTATTCTACAAATTTTTAATATAACTGATGAGTTAGTGAATTAGATTTTGGTTAAAAAATAAACACTTTCCTTTTTGTTTCTTTGAAAAGGGCAAATATTTTACCTGTGTAACACTGAATTCATTTTCACACCTCTTCCAATTTTTCTTTTGTACATTTGGGTTATCATAAAAGAAGAGTAAATAAAATGTTAAGAGTCAGCTCTCCTCACTTTACAATGAAATATTTGAAGCCCAGAACAGTTACCCACCTTTTTCAAGATCACAGACATAAGGACTTGGTCACAGAGCCACGTTGAGGATGAAGATGCTCACCTCCTTCCAGCCCACTCTGAACCCTCGTCCCTCCACTGTGTCTCAGGATCAACATCGCAAAGGAGTATTATCACCATTCGGGCAACAGGGTTTATAGTTTATATACGGAATCATCAAGAATAGGGCACTCTGGCTTTGTTTTTCATTTTTATTATATCAAGCATGATATAAGGATTTACATGACAGATAGAGAAACAACAAAACAAAGATAAATTTGGTAGGTATGAATAACAATGTGAGTACGTGTATTTCTAACCACCCACTATGAAATGCAGAAGATTAAAGATGTTGATAAAGTAAAATAAACCCTACCATTTTTTTTTTTTTTTTTAAACTGACAAGTGTTGTTAAGTGCTGTGGATTCAGTTCCAATTCATAGCAACACTGGATATGGTTTCCAAGGCTTTAAATCTTTGCAGGAGCAGAAAGCCTCACCTTTCTCCCCAAGAGCGGCTAGTGGCCTCGAACCACTAACCTTGTGGTTCGCAGTCCAGTGCTTATCCTATGGAGCCACCATGCACCCTGCCAATGGGGGTATACCAACGCTAAAGAAATGAGGTGTTTACATTAAGAACAACAAATAATAATAGAAAAGACACTAGCCTCTCACAAAAGATTGTTTTAATATTTTATTTCTGTTAATACTATGAAGACTTTCTCAGTAAATTCAAATAATTTTACCACAGTGAATGATAAGTTAAGAGCTGAATCTAGAAAAGTTAACATGCAGCATCATCCGGAAATTTCAGGAGAAAACGTAGCTGACTGGAATTTCACCTATTATTCTTTTTAACCAAATAGTATTGAAATAAGCAAAATTTGAATAGTAAATTGTATCTGATGCTTTCATAGTTGAAGAGCAAAATTGCTTTGATACAGAAAAGTCTATTTTTCTGCATCTTTTTAGGTGATCTGACAATAAAAGGCAGCATGTAAATTACAGAATATAGCTAGCGAAAAACCTAAGTAATATACATTTAAGAAGATAGTAACTTTTCCACCTAAAAGAAAACAAACGATGATCAAATAAATCTAACATGATTATGGTAAAATATAACCGTTTTTAGTTTGTTGTTTGGCACATATATTAATACATTTTCAAACATTAGCAAAGTAACACCAATATCTACTAAAACCAACAAGTACAACACAGCAATATTCCTAAAGCTTAGGTAACTATTTAGATCATAAAAATCTAATTCCCTTAAGAACTCTGTAACCCGGCATTACCCTCTGTAATGTGGAAGAAGCTGGCCCAAACATCATCTTTTTCTAGGAGTCCGCATAATCCATGAGTTATTTCCAAGCTAACTTGTGCCGATTCCCACAATATCTACTGATCTCCTGGGCAAGCTTCCATTTATGAGAACACATGCATATACATGTCACAATTTTGAAAAGAATGGAAGACCTTCATACATGTCAGATTTTAGTTTTACCCAGTCATTAATTTTCTGTAGAGTTGTTTTTTCTCGACTTAATATTTTTGCAGCTTTTTTCATTTTCTCTTCATTTCTTTCTATGTACTTCAATCCTTCCACCTGCAGCTGATCCAACTTTTCGTTGCGACTTTCATCTAGAGGTATGTTTTCACACATGACAGGATTGAATCTAAAGTAGGTGTCAGGAGGTAATAGACCATCAAGCATTATGTGGACTTCTGTTAACACATACATACAAACGCACAAAAAGAGGGAATGAGGTGGATGAGAAAATGAAATTATTCTCAGTGATACATTAATTTAGCTTTGTGTAAATTTATCTTTTGGGGGGACAAATCACAAAACCTTGCCTATTTCATTAGAATCAGACTAATTACCAGTAATGAGTAAGGGCATGCTCCGTGGAACTGACACCACCACGACAGGCGCCACAGCCCTCTGCGACATTAGGGTGCTCTCCACTCCCCACGCTTTCCGTCATACTAGTGTGATGCTCAGGTGGCTCCCCTGTTGTTTTTAATTTGGGGGGGATTTTATTTGGTAAGGTATGATTTACATTCTTTATAAGTTATCACTTTGAAGTACAGAATTAGAGTAGGCAGAGGCAGCACTGACTCCCAGAAGGGGAACAGTAGTGTCACTTGACAAGAAATAGGTGAGGAGAAAGGAAAACAAGAAAAGACATGCTCCGAAGTGCTTCATAAATCCACAATACAAGAAAATGCACTCTTTCAAAATTTTTACTGTTAGGCGCCATCAAGTCAGTTCTGCCGCATATTAACTTGGAAACAGTGTTGCCAAGGAGCGTCTGGTAGGTTTGAACCACCAATCTTATGGTTATCAGTCCAGTGTTTATTCTACAATACCACAGCAGTAAGGATCAGCATATGCTCCCAAAACCTGAATTCTACAAGCTGAAGTCCTTTAAGGAATCAAACAGACAGACTAACCTTCAGTATCTGTAGCGCTGTTGATAACATGAGATAGTTTGGTTTTCAAGCTTGTGTGCATCATGGTGTTTTTCGCATCACTCTCATAACGTCCAGTACCCAGGGATACAATGCACTCTAATGGGACATCTGGCCAAAGACATTTACACTCATGGATTGCTAAGGCTGAAGGGTTATTCATAAGCAAACCTCCATCCTACAAAATATACATTAAAAAAATAAAGCTTACAGTTAAATTACATCTTACAAATACAAAAACAAAAATTATATTAAAAAAAACCTTGAAATTAATTAAAGTGAAAGTTGAATTATGTAACACGTTGAGAAATAAATTAGTCAAAAACAAGAGGCTCCTTTAAAGAGAATTTATTTTATATAGTTATTGTTAAGTGCCATCAAGTTGATTCCAACCCATAGCGACCCTGTACAGGGTTTCTGAGGCTGTAAATCTTTACGGGAGCAGAAAGCCTCATCTTTCTCCCGCGGAGCAGCTTGTAGTTTCAAACTGCTGACCTTGAGGTTTGCAGTCCAATTAGTAACTACTACGCTCCCAGAGCTCCTTATTTTACATAGTACAGCTGCAATAAAGGTCATGTGAAACTTAATGGCATGATGAATGCATTCCTTAGTAAGTTTTTCCTTTTCTACCATGATAGTGCTTTGGATTCCCCTTGGATTGCTCTGTGTATTTTGCCCCAAACTATTAAAATGAACTGAAAGACTTCTTAAGACACATTATTCTTATGTATGAGTAGAAACAGTTTTTATTTTTTCTTTACAGTCTGTTATCCTTATTAGGTTCTATTGAGTCAATTCCAAATAACAGCGATTCTATGAGTCCTGGTGTGGTGCCGTACGATAAGTACTCGACCTCAAGGTCAATTTGAACTGCAAGGACGGCAGTTCAAACCCACCAGCTGCTCCACAGGAACCCTATACATGTTGCTATGAGTGAGAACCGACTCGACGGCACTTAGCAGCAACATGCACACTAGAACAAAATATTGCCCCATCCAGCGCTATCTTCACAAACGTTACGTTTGAGCCCATTATTGTTGCCACTATGACAATCTATCTTATTGGAGGTCTTCCTCTTTTGGGGTGACGCTCCACTTTACCAAACATGTGATGTCCTTCTCCAGGGATGTCCTTCCTGAAAACATGTCCTAAGTATGAGCGATGAAGTCTCGCCAAGCTAACTTCTAAGGAGCAATCCAGACACACTTCTGTAACAGATTTGTTTCTTCTTCTGACAGTCCATGTACTTTCAATATTCCTTGCCTGCACCATAATCCAAATGTATTGATTCTTCTCTGGTCTTCTATATTCACTGTCCAGATTTCACACGCATATGAGGTGACTGAAAATACCAGAGCTTGGGTCAGGCATACCAAAGTACTCAAAGTGATATTTTTGCTGTTTAACACTTTAAAGAGTCATTTGCAGCAAATTTGACCAATGCAATACATCTTATGATTTCTTCACTGCTGCTTCCATGATCATTCATTGTGGATCTAAGCAAAATTTGGTCTTTGACAAAGTCAATCTTTTCTTCATTTTTCATGATGATATTAGTTCATTGGTAAGGGTTTTTGTTTTCTTTACACTGAGGTGCAATCTATAGCGAAGGCTATGGTCTTTTACCTTCAGTAATTGCTTCAAGGGTTTTGTCATTTGCATATTACAGGTCGTTAATGAACCTTTCTCTAATCCTGATGCCATGTTCTTCATACAATTCAGCTTCTCTGATTATTTGCTCAGCATACAGATTGAATAAATATGGTGACAGGACACAACCGTGATGCACATCTTTCCTGATTTTAAATCATGCAGTACCCCCTTGCTCTGTCTGAGCAACTGCCTTTCTTGGTCTATGTACAGGTTCTTCGAGAGCACAATTAATTGTTCTGAAACACCATTCTTCACAATGTTATCCATAGTTTGTTATAATCCAAACAGTGGAATTCCTTTGCATAAAGCACAAGTGAACTTCTGGCATTCTCTGCATTCAGCCAAGATACAACAGTAGTGATATCCCTCACTCCATGTCCTCTTTACATCTGGCTTGAATTTCTGGTAGCTCCCTGATATGGTACTGTTGCAACTGTTATTGAGTTATCTTCAGCAAAATTTTACTTACATGCAATATTAATGATATTGTTTGATAATTTCCACATTCTGTTCAACCACCTTTCTTAGGAATGAGCACAAATATGGATCTCTTCTAATCAGTTAACTGGTTAGTTGTCTAACAAATTTCTTGGCACAGCTGAGTGAGCGCCTTCAGTGTTGCATTAGTTCATTGAAACATTTCAATTTCTATTCTGTGGATTCCTGGACCATTGTTTATCACCAAAGCCTTCAGTACAGTTTGGACTTCTTCATTCGATACCATCAGTTCTTGATCATATGCTACCTCTTGAAATGGTTTAGCAGCAACCAATTCTTTTAGGTGCTTCCTGCATCATTTGGTAATTTGCACATATAATTTCTTAACATTTCAAGTTGAGGCTTGAATTTTATTTCTTTAGGTCTTCCAACTTTTATTTTCTGACTTCGCACATTTCAATATATTTTACTTTGTTTTCTTGAGTTGTCCTTTGAAAAAAATTTTTTTCTTTTACTTCAACATTTCTGTAGCTTCTCTTTGTTAGACAGCAAGTTTCAGGATCTCTTCTGACACCCATTTCAGCCTTTTCTTTCTTTCTTGTCTTTTTAATAACCTTTTGCTCTATTTATTGTATGATCTTCTTGTTGTCATCCCATGATCCCTCTAGTGTTTGATCATTAGTGTCTAATGTGTCAAATCTGTTCTTGAGATGATTTCTAAATTCAGGTGGGATATACTTGCTGTTGTTGTCAGGTGCCATCGAGTCAGAAGCGACTCATAGTGACCCCATGCACAGCAGAACAAAACAATGTCCGATCCTGGGCCAACCTCACTACCGCTGCCACACTTGAGTCCATCAATGATGCCACCTGGCCAATCCATCTCGTTAGGGGTCTTCCTCTTTTTCTCTGACCCTCCACCTTACCCAGCATGACATCCTTCTCCAGCGACTGTTTCTTGGAAGTATGAGAGACGAAGCTTAGCCATCCTGGCTTCCAAGGAGCACTCTGGCTGCACTTCTTCCAAAACAGATCTATTGGTTCTTTTGGCAGTCCATGGCACTTTAAGTATTCTCCTCCAACACCACAACTCAAAGGCATCAATTCTTCTATGATCTTCCTTATTCACTGTCCAGCTTTCGTATCCATATGAGGTTATTGAAAATACCATGGCTTGGGTCAGGCACACCTTAGTCCTCAAGCTGATATCTCTGCTCTTCAACACTTAAAAGGTCATATTTTGGCTCTTGTGGACTGCTTTTAATTTTCTTCAGCTTCAGCTTGAATTTGCAGATGAGCAGCTGATGGTCTATACTACAGTTGGCCTTGTTTTGCCTGATGATGTTGAGCTTCTCCAGGCATCATGTCTTCCCACAGTTGTAGTCTATTTGACTCATCTGGTGAGGTCTATGTGCATAGGCATCATTTACATTGTTCAAATACAGTAATTGTAATAAATAAGTTATTGGTCTTGTCAAATTCTATTATGGGATCTTCAGCACAGTTTCGATCACCAAGGCAATATTCTCCAACTACTGATCTTTGCTCTTCATTTCCAACTTTCACATACCAACCACCAGTGCTTATCAATACATCTTGACTGCATGTATAATCAATTTCAAACTGAAACAATTGGTAGAATTCTTCAATTTCTTCATCATTTGGCTAGTAGCTAGTGCATAAATCTGAATAGTAGTCATATTAACTGGTCTTCCTTGTGGATGTATGGATATTATCTTATCATGGGCAGCATTATACATCAAAACTGCCCTTGACATGCTCTTTTAAAGTTCCATTTCCTCCCCCAATGCACTGACCACGTTGATCAGAAGCAGTGAAAGCTCATCTTGTCACCTTGTTACCAATGAAGTCTTTCATCATGGAGTACATTGTTAGCCTTAGGTTTTCTGTAGATGCCCTTTAACAGGTTAAGGAAGTTCCCTCTATTTCTATTGTTGAGAATTTGAGAAGACACTATATTTTGTCAAAAGTTTCTCTCCTTTTGTGTATTTATTGATCATGTTTTTCTTCTTTCACTGTTAATATTGTGGATTTCATTGACTGTGTTTTGACTATTTAATCAATCTTGCATTCCCAGGATAAATCCCACTGGATCTTGGGGTATCCATTTCACTTTGAAAATCTATAAATTATTAGCAAGCTATTCTTCCTAATAAGCCCAAAACTCCTTCCTGGTAATGTTTACCTATGAATTCTAGATTTCTGTATTGGAAGCTATACAGAATTGTTCAACTCCTAATCCTACATTCTAGCCTGAATGATTTACAAATTTCTGAATGAACCTTTGCTTACACTGTAATCTAACTCCTACTTACTGTTTTAAGCATGGTATAAAATTCATTTATTTCAGTAGGATCTAGTTGAAATAGTAGAAAACAATCTAGAATAATCCTCTTCCACGGAAGATTCGACATTGAAGAATTCTGAAAGTGCTGATTTTACAAGTGATAACACCAATTTCTCACTATGCTTAAGACTTTCAGTCAAGCAATAATGCAGTATACAAGGGAGCTTCAAAAAGTTCATGGAAAACTGGAATTAAAAGATAACAGAATTTTCCCACAAACTTTCTGAATCCTCCCTTGTATCATTTAAAGCAAGATAATTTTTTATCATAGCAATTCAGACATTTCAGGCAAATATATATAAGAACTTAAATATCTTTTCTTATGAAATATTTTTCAAACTATTCATGTACTGATGAATACAGTAAAATTAGATAAACTGGTTCCTTGAAATAGGAATAATTTTGGAGAGCTGAGTTTTCTACAGAGCACAGAAATTTCTCAAAACTATGTATCTCAAATACGACTCTAATTTGGTTGGTGAGATTACAGTGTTGTTAAACGCTGTCAAGTTGGTTCTGAATCAGAGTGGCCCTATATAGGGTTTCCAAGGAGCAGCTGGTGAGTCTGAACCATGGTCTTGTGATTCAAATCAACCTACAGCACCAGATCAGGACTCCCTATCAGATCGGATTAAAATTTCCCCAAATACAAATACTAAACACACTCCCCAGAGAAAGTTCATTGCTCCTTTAGCTCTGAAATAGTCTGAGGCTAATTGAAATAATTGCCTCAAGGAGCTCTGGTGGCATAGTGGTTACAAATCGGGCTGCTAACCTCAAGGTTGGCAGTTCTAAACTACCAGTTGCTCTACGGGAGAAAGATGAGGCTTTCTGCTCCCGTGAAGATTTACAGCCTCAGAAACCCTGTGCTGGGTCACTATGAGTCGGAACCAACTCCACGGTACTTAACAACAACAATGGTCCCATCAATGTGGCATATACTGTTCATCACCAGTGAGTGGCTTTGAGATACCCTTGGGATCACAGGGATGTACAGAATTATTAGGATATACATTTTTCATTCCCAGTTCTAGCCTTCATTTTAGTGTGGGCAATTTACTGCCACTTCCAGCCCAGCCACTTCTTTTGCCTGAGTTGCCAATCTTCACCATACTTTAACTACATCTCTTTGAAAGCAAACGTCTTAAGCTTTCACACTGTTAACTTTGATAAGAAAAAGGACATCTCCTGTCTAGAGACATATTTATTCATAAGGCCACCATGCATCAGTCCTTGGGCTCTTAAGTATTCCTCTGTGGCTAAGATGTGCCTAAATTATGATTATCTCTGAAACATGAAGATTGCAGAGAGTTGGTCTATGAATGGCCCATGACTAGAATGGGGGGAAGGACAGAGGAGAGATATTCACCTTTGTCACCACCTGATTGCCTGACATTAGCTGTCCTAGGAAAAATGAAGCCTCACTCCCTTGTCTGGGATCTGCTGTCATTGTTGATGTTAAGTGCCTTCGGTTCTAACTCATAGCAATCCTATATAGGGTTTCTGAGGAGCAACTGGAGAGTCTGAACTGCCTACCTTGCAGTCCAAATCAACCTTGAGGTCCAGTGCTTACTGTACATAGTCAATTGTACCAGGAGCAGAAAGAGAACATGGCTGTACACAGGGCAGACCTTATGCCTATCTTTGCTATGGAGACAACAGACTTGGTTTTTGTAGGTAAAAACTTACGATTCCTAAGTCAAACTACAACAGCAGAGGATACACACACCAAAAACCAGAATCCTAAAACGCACAACCCCAAGTGCAAGTAAGACTGTGAGAAGAAGGCCTTTTCTGATACCAAGTAGGTTGCATCAGTTCATCAATTTAAAATTTAATAATCTATGCCAGGCCAAAAAGCCTGAAAGCTACTCAAAAGGATTTTTTCCACTACTTTATAATTTTCTAGGACATATAGTATACCTAGTAAATACTTCAATAATATTCTTCTCTTTGGAGTCAAGGCAAATGAAATCTCACTATCCACCTACTCTTACCTCCTAATTATAGCACTACTTTTAATAATTGCTCAGAATATTAATCTATAATTTATACTCTACCTCATTCCAAAAAGGATATGAAGTGACTTACATTAAAACATATGTATGTCAGACATCCCATGCAATATTTTAAAAATGAGACTGGGGATAATTGGATATAATTATCATAAGGATTTAGGATGAAAGGGTTATAATAAGTATCATCTTTTAGTTTTAAGTTTTGTAGCATCTTTCTAAGGCTTAAAGAGATGTGGGAACATTGCTTGAATGTTTTCTTCCTTTAAACAACCAATTTTATTTACATCTTACAATATTCTTATTAATATAAGAGGGCTTCAAAAATTTTGTGGAGAATTTTCATTATCTTTTCATTCAATTTTTCCAAGAACTTTCTGAAGTTCCTCATTCATTGGTCTTTTGAGGGGAAAAAAATTCATTCCTCCAAGTTGTAGAAGGAAAGAATATACATTAAGTAAAAGAGGGTTTACTTGGCTCCAGAGCCCATTAGGCTGGTCTTAGTAAATTAAATGTCATTTAAATAAAAATAATTTTTAAAACTATTAATCACTAAAACTCAATCAAGTCATTGATCTACATAAAAGTACATTCTGTTTATGTAGTTATATGCTTTATATAAAATTTATCTAAGAAGTTCTTTTAGTCTGTGGGTGAAACTAAATGGAAAGATGATGGTGGCAGTGGTGGTGTTAGGTGATGTCGAGTCAGTTCTGACACACAGTAATCTTAATGCTCAACACAAGGAAACCCTTCCCAGTCCTGTGCCACCCTCACAATTGTCACGTTTGAGCCCACTACTGCTCAAATGTGACAATCCACCTCATTGGGGGGGGGGGGGGTTGGGGGTCTCCTCTTGGTCAATGTAAAAATGGCTATGCATAAGAATGACCACTTATTTTTAAATCTCATTTAATCATCACAATTTATTATGCTTGTAAAGGATTAAGTAAGCATCTGATACATAGCTAGTTTAATCATTATGATTCTGTCATTTGCTTCAAAATACCCTGTTGAACAGACTGGGGCTCTGTACTGTTGGCAACTACACTTCAGCTTCAGTTTTTATCACATTTGGAAAGTCAATCACACACTGTAGTTCAGTGCCATCGAGTCGCTTCTGAGCCATAGTGACCCTGTGTAAGGTTTCCAAGGAGCAGGAACCTGGGATTAGTAGTCCAGTGCTTATCCTACAGCAGCACACCAGGACTACAATCACACATAATGTATTTTTCTATCAGTAGTTATCCTAATTGTCTACGAATCACAAAATATAAAATACACACATACACACACACAAAAAAATTCCTAAACAAATAAACAAATTGCTTATCCTTTGCCATATGAAGACATGAAGAGCATAGCTCAGGTCACCTTGATTGATCCCTTTGAAGTTCAGTGGCATTTAGGAAGTGTTGGTTCTGTAATCATGTAAAATTCAAACAGATAAAAAGCCATACAGACAACTTACATGATGAAGATCATTTCCCAGTGCATACTCTGCAAAGTAGCCAGGGGCAGCAGAAGACGCTCTAATGGCCTGCCACAGTTTATACTGACAGCCTCCCAAATAGTGAGAGTTGATTCCAGGAAAATGACCATAGTTCCTGAACACAAATGCTTTCGGCGTTATTCCTTTGTTTACGACAGTGCTTACAGCAGCTACCTAGTGAATTAAAAAGTGAACAGTACCCATTTATCATAAGCAGCAATCATTGGAATCTATAAAAATTAAATTATATTTAACAGTAAAATTGAACAATCTGTATTTCCACCCAATGATACATAGAGACAGAGTCGTGGTTTGGCACTGTGGGTTAATGCGCCAGACTGCAAATCTGTTTGAATGGAAAGGTTGGTGGTTCAAGCTCAGCTCACCAGCATCTCCTTCGAAACCCTATACAGGGTTGCTATGGGTTGGAACCAACTCAATGGCACTTAACAACAACAACATACAGACAGACACAAAGAAGCTCTGGTAGTGTAGTGGTTACAAATCGGACTGCGAAGCTTAAGGTCAGCAGTTCAAAATTACCAGCTGTTCCGCGAGAGAAAGATGAGGCTTTCTGCTCCTGTAAAGATTTATTGTCTTGGAACCGACTCCACGGCACATAATCATTACCACCTTACAGACACATAGATATATAACATGAATATAACATTGAGCAAAGGAAACCAGACCTGGTTCAATAGGTATAAAGATTGAGATAATACAAGGGTTTCTTTATGAGAAAATAGATACAATGACTGAGACAATAAACAGAAATGTACTGTAAGATAAAAGTAATAAGTAAAAAGACCATTTTGACTACATGATTGGATTATTTAGACAGACATTCATGAAGGCATAAATTTCCATGCCTTTATGTAATAATTGATACATAATGGTAGCAATGAATGAATAAAATTTACTGTCCTGATGTGGTGCTGTAGGATAACCTCTGGACTATTAATCACAAGGTTAGTGGGTCAAACCCACCAGCTAATCTTTGGAAACCCTATATAGGGTTGCTGTGAGTTGGAACCAATTCAATGGCACTCAACAAAAAAAATGTGCTATTTGCATAATATCATTTATAAATTTGTCTTTGTCTCTGTTTTTTTTGTAAGCAACGTGACTCATAAAATTGACAGCCTAACACTATACAAAAGTCTCAGGCTTTTCTGATCATACTGTTGTTGTTAACTGTCGTCGACTTGGTTCTGACTCATAGATACCCTGTATAGGGTTTCCGAGGAGTGGCTGGTGGGTGTGAACCACTGACCTTGTGGTTCAAATTGACCTTGCGTTCCAATGTTTCTCCTACAGTGCCACACCATAGATAATAAAAGTTAGTAGCTGGATAATTTTGTTCAAAAAAAAAAAAATTATAATGCCAATCCCCTTTGGTCTCAGACTCTATTGATATCAGTTGAATTTATGTAAAATGTGCTATCTATGTTAACATTTCCAATATAAAAATAAAAAGGCTGAAAGGTATGTGATGGGGTCAAAGTTGTGCATGTCCTACGTCAAGTCCTGCCAGGGACGTAGTTTGCTTTGCTGTTTTCAAAGGCCATTTGAAAGACCCAACTGTGCCTCTAGGCTATGTGGGTAAGAGTTGGCCAGCCACTAAACTCTAGAGAGCCTTCTATTACTGTGATTTATAGATAAGGTTGGATTACAAAGGGTAATTCCACTTACCATGAGTAAATTATTTTTTGAAGGGGCTTAAAGTTCCCCCACAACCACTCTAGTCTGTTATTAATAGTTGGCAACTACCTCAATTAAAAAACAAAAACAAATAAACAAAGAAGCAGCCTTGGAAATATAGAAGACCAAGCAAGAGGTATATTATGCCTCTAGTGTTTTTCCCAAAAGCACTTACTTGCATCTCAACAGCTCCTGTATGGTCTGGTTTGTTTACCTCTCCAAGTCTCATTTCATGCTGCCCTCAGTTAGTCTTGGTGGTCTTCCCTCAGTGTCCAGGATTCTCGATGATTCCTCCTACAGAGGGCATCTTTGCCAGGAACTCATTAGCCTCCACTCTTAGATCTTAAATCTCACTTCTTGGTTAGTCTTCTTTCATGTCTCTTTAAGCATATGCTTTCAGAGAATTATGTGTTCCACAACACATAATCCATGTTGTTGGATAATCCATGTGATGTAGGTGCAATAGAGTCAGTACCAACTCATAGTGACCCTACACACAACAGAATGAAACACTGACCGGTCCTGAGCCAACCTCACAATTGTTGCCACACTTGAGCCCACTGATGCTGCCACTTTGCCAATCCAGCTCATTGAAAGTCTTCCTCTTTATTTCTGACCCTCCACCTTACCAAACATGATATCTTTCTCCAGCAACCAGTCCCTCATGACAATATGTCCAAAGTATGAGAGACGAAGTTTGGCCATCTTGGCCTCCAAGGAGCACTCTGGCTACACTTCTTCCAACACACATCTGTTTATTCTTTTGGCAGCCTATGGCACTTTCAATATTCTCCTCCAACACCATAACCCCAAAGCATCAATTCTACAGTCTTCCTTACTCACTGTCCAGCTTTCGCATGCATGCTGTTGTTGTTGTTAGGTGCCACTGAGTCGATACTGACTCATAGCAACTTTATGAACAACAGATTGAAACACTGCCCGATACTGGGCCAGCCTGACAATTGTTGCCATGCTTGAGCCCACTGATGCTGCCACTTTGCCAATCCAGCTCATTGAAGATCTTCCTCTTTAGTTCTGACCCTCCACCTTACCAAACATGATATCCTTCTCTAGCAACTGGTCCTTCCTGACAATATGTCTGAAGTATGAGAGATGAAATTTGGCCATCCTGGCCTCCAAGGATCACTCTGGCTGCACTTCTTACAACATAGATCTGTTGGTTCTTTTGGCAGCCCATGGCACTTTCAATATTCTCCTCCAACACCATAACTCAAAAGCATCAATTATTCTATGGTCTTCCTTATTCATTGTCCAACTTTCGCATGCATACGAGGTTATTGAAAATACCATGACTTGGGTCAGGCGCACCTTAGTCCTCAAGCTGACACCTTTGCTCTTCAACACTTTAAAAAGGTCTTGTGCAGCAGATTTGTCTAATGTAATACGTCATTTGACTTCTTGACTGCTGCTGCTGCTTCCATGAATGTTGATAATTGATTCAAGAAGAATGAAGTCTTTGCCAATTTCAATCTTTTCTCCATTGATAAGAATGTTGTTTTTACTGGTCCAGTGATGAGGATTTTTGTTTTCTTTACATTGAGATGTAATCCAAACTGAAGGCTGTGCTCTTGGTTCTTCATCAGTATTTTAAGTCCTCTTCACTTTCAGCAAGCAAGGTTGTAAAATCTGCATATTGAAGGTTGTTAATGAGTCTTCCTCCAATCCTGATGCCATGCTTTTCTTCAGATTATTTGTTCAGCATACACGTTGAATAAGTATGGTGAAAGAATACAACCCTGTTGCACACCTTTCTTAATTTTAAACCATTCAGTGTTTCATGTTCTGTTCAAACAACTGCCTCTTGGTCCATGTACATATTTCTCATGAGCAGAATTAAGTGTTCAGAAATACTCATACTTCACAATATTGTCCATAGCATGCCGTGTTCCACACAATCGAGAAAGCATTTGTATAGTCAATAAATCACAGGTAAACATCTTTCTGTGTATTCTCTGCTTTCAGCCAAGATCCACTGGACATCAACAATGATATCCTTTGTTCCACGGCCTCTTCTGAAACCAGCTTGAGCCTCTGGAAGCTCTCTGTCAATGTATGATTGTAGCTGTTTCTGTATTACCTTTAGTAAAACTTTACTCGCTTGGTATATCAAAGATATTGTCCAATGATATCCGCATTCTGTTGAGTCATGTCTCTTTGGAATGGGCACGAATACCGATCTTTTCCAATCAGTTGGCCAAATTTCTTGGCATAGATGAGTGAGTGCCTCCATTGCTGGCTCACTTTATTGAAAGATTTCAGTTTTTATTCCATCAATTCCTGGTACCTTGTTCTTCGCCAATTCCTTCAATGCACCTTAGACTTTCTCCTTCAGTATCCTTGGTTCTTGATCATATGCTATGGGTATTTTAAATACCAGCAGGGTCACCCACCGTGGACAGGTTTCAGGTGAGCTTACAGACGAAGACAGAATAGGAAGGAGAGACGAACTATATAATCCCTATGTGCTTTTTAACACCTATGTTACCCTACTGAGTTATGTAGATTCACTGATGCATTCAAAGTGGTTAGCACAACAAAGAGTAGATAGAGATGGACAACTTGAACACTGACTAACCAAAAATGGGAGAAGGGATACAAAGGCAAGAAGTGACTGGCTTACAAGCTTTCAAGAGGGAACTTAGATCCACAGGGCGGGGAGGATGGTAGAGTCTCCAGTGAGTAGTATCTGATCTGTCTAGGAAGGGCAGATGATAAGAAATGCAGATGGGTCCCTTGGGATCCAAGGGTGAATAATTGTCACCAGAACTGATTGTGAGGACTGGACTGGAATTGTAAAGGTAGACATTTTATAGCAAGGAGGGGAGTGATTAACCTTTCAGTCTAGGAGCGGAGGGCCCTGGGACCATCAATGGAGAAGAGTGGAAAGCGGGACCACACCCAGAGGAGCATTGAGGCCTGAGACTGAGACAGAGAGGATGATGTGAAGAGAGAGGATGACGTGAAGAGATGGAGTGGCTGGAGACTAGGGATCCAGAGAGGGAGTGAGGCTGTGTGCTGAGGACCTTGAGGGGAGGGTGGGTGGGATTGCAGGGTATACCCTTTGGTTGGGTGATGATGCATGGACGGGATGGTAACTATGGCAATGAGACGATGTATGATGGAATGAATGTAAAACTAATGTTCTCCCATGTAGACTATCACACAATACACAATAAAAAAAAACAAAGTGGTTAGCACAGTGCGCACATAATTAATATCTATAGAATGAATGGAAAAAAATGAATATACAGGTGTGTAAGCACCAGACTGAAAACCACAAGGTTCGTGGTTTGAATACACCAGCAGTAAATATGCAAATAGTGCAGTAAATGTACTCTAGAGGAAAGCTTTTCTCCTAAGTTCCCACAACAATCCAAATGTTCTCAGAATACTCCTGCTTTATGAGCTCAGTGACATAGTGCACAATGTCAAGGCTATGAAACAGGAGTCAAACAGAATTAAGAGACTAAGGAAACCAGAAAAGCAGAAGGGTATGATAAACAGAACACTTTAGGCAAAGAAAACCTAGACTAGGAATTGGCATTGGGCTGAATTTGATTCTCCTTCCCATTTGTGAAGTCACCCCCACACCATTTTCACAAAAGGCCTTCTGAATAAGTTCAGTTCTCACTAGGCATTATAGTTAAAAGATTCTAAACTTACCTTGGGACATGTGGGGTTTCTTGCTGTTTCAATCATAAGTGAGGATCCCATCCTATCCCTTTATTAAAGAAGATGAAATAAATAAAATTATTTTATATCCTAACAATCAGGGAATGTACACTATAAAAATACTGTTTGCCCATGACTGTGTCAAGGAGCTACTAGGAATAAAAGCAAAACAAATCAAAACAAAAAAACTAAGAATCTCCTCTAGGAAGCTTATAATCCAGTTAAAGCACATGAAACAATATTTAGCTATTTACTAATTTCTGATTCAAAGCATAAGCCTCTATAGTTTTGCGATGGAGGAAGCTAGGCAGCCTGTAGTAACTGGGGAAGATGTGTAAAGACGTAGCTTCAAAAGGACCCCAAAGGGTGCCAAGGCAACACATCCAAACAATTAAGACACACACAGGATTAAAGACAGTGAGGAATAACAAACCTGCTGTTTCCAGGACCCTGATGACAGAGTTAAGGAGCCCACGTAGCATAGTGGATTATGAGCTGGGCTGCTAGCTGCAAGGTCAGTAGTTCAAATATGCCAGCCAATCCGCAGGAGAAAGATGATTCTTTCTGCTCCCATAAAAATTTACAGCCTCAGAAACCCTATAAAGGGTGGCTATGAGTCGGAACCAACTCAGTGGCACACAACTACTAGTATTACTATAAGAGTTAAGTCTACATATGCAGTATGGGAGGACTAGTTAAAGAGCTACCTAACCACCAGGAACAAGTGCAGCCAGAGTGCTCCTGGGAGGCCAAGATGGCCAAACTTCGTCTCTCATACTTTGGACATATTGTGAGAAGGGACCAGTCGCTGGAGAAGGATAACATGTTTGGTAAGGTAGAGGGTCATAGAAAAAGAGGAAGACCCCAACGAGATGGATTGGCCAAGTGGCATCATCAATGGACTCAAGCGTGGCAACAGTAGTGAGGTTGGCCCAGGATCGAGCAGTGTTTTGTTCTGCTGTGCATAATAAGGTCGCTATGGGTGGGTACTGACTCTATGGCACCTAACAACAACAACAACCAGGTCAGGACATTTAAACTTCTTTTAATTAATAATTCCAAGCAATTTCACCAAATAACTGCTTTTTAAATCATCTGAGATGACATTAAAAAAACTGTCATTGGCAGAAGTTTTCACAATTCCTTTAAAAGGAAATCTTGTTTTAACAGATATTTACAGATTTAAAAAATTACGTAGTTTTCTGCCTTGATTGAACATACAGGTTATAATTTTACCAACCTGCCTTAATGAGAAATGACTGTTTTTGAATAATGCTTAGGCTTCTCAACTAAAACATTAATGAATTTCACACAAAGGTTGTTGCTGTTGTTAAGTTTCAACTTATAGTGAGCCTGATTAGTGTTTCTGATGAGTGACTGGTGAGTATGAATCAGTAACCTTTCAGTCCAGTGCTAGTATTTACACATTGGTTGGGGATCTACTCTTTATAAATTTTTGTAAAGATCAAGATAATCCAGAAAGAGAGGACCCTAGGACCATCAAGGGAGAAGAGCACAAGTGGAATGCAGGACCTTATCCAGAGAAGAAGCGAAAGCAGAGATTGAGGCAGAGATGGGGGCAAGGAGACAGGGAGCAGCTGAGGGCTCTTGATTCGCGGAAAGAGAGGACTGAGAGCTGGTGGCCAGGAGGCAGATGTACATTATTATATATGCCTGCATGCTTAAAAAAAGAAAGAAAGGAAGAAAGGAAGGAAGAGCTAAAATGAGTAGAGAAAAACACTGTTAACTAACGGTACATGGAGGAGGTTATAAGCACTGTAATGAAACAAAGTTGTATGATTTGTTGAATGCAAAACTGATAATCTGACCTGCAATCTTTCACTCAAATCACAATAAAAACTTTAAAAAAGTAGATAGAACTAGATGGAGGATATGCTGACAAATGATAAGTTCACAATTTAATTTTTTTGTTTTATGAAATTTCTAATTTTGTAACAATATAAAAAAAGATAAAAGTTAAAAATAGACAAGATCCTTGTCTTTACTGAACTTTGTTTCTCCTGCATGAAGATCAATGCAATTTCATTCTTCTAAAATGAATATTATATTATCTTCTTTCATATTATTTCCATAGGACTCTTACTGTAAAATTGGGATAGAGAATCTGGGAGCTTTCACATGTTTTAAGTGTTAAGCCAAGTTCTTTTTTTGTTGTTGTTAAATAGTGATTTTATCAAAAAGCTGAGATGCTATTTAGTGAATTATGTTATGACTATAAATTAAAAGAGAAAATTAGGAACATTAATTGCTTATTTTAACAAGATGTCAAAGTATGGTAAATATCCTCAACATTGCTGAATTCTACTAATGCTATAACTAAAACTGATGTCCCTAAAATAACACAAGATCATTATCACAAAAAGAAACATAAAAGTACTGTCAATAAATACTGGGAGGAAAAAAACACACCCACAAAACCCTGTAACAAAAACAACAACAATAAAGTAAAGTGCAGATGCGATATATTGTAATAATGGATGATATTCCCAATTGAATAATGCTCCCTGCTTCTCATACTCTTGAATACAGTCACTTCCCACAAAAACAGGGTTTGGTCACGTGAATAGCTTTGGTCAATGGGACATCAGTAAATATGCCATTAACTGAGGTTTCACAAGTACTGGTGCACTAAAGCGTGACCTCTTGAAATCCAGAACACCATGGTAAGATGACGCCCAAGAGCAATCACTCCGAGAGAGACCAGCTGTCCCAGTCATTCCTGAGCTGAGCCGTATTCTGAGAATAGTCTGTGGAGTAAACTCAGGCAAAAACCACAGAAGTCTGAATCAATCAATCCACAAACTCATGATAATAAACCTTCATCATTTTGAGTTACGAAGTTCTTGAGTGCTTTGTTTAGTAGTAGCGACTGAATAAAAAATAGAGTAAGTAAAAACAAAGAATCACACTTATGAATTTATCACACCGTGATTAAAAACACCAATGCCTTAAAAGAGCAAAACTGAAACAGTAAAATGCAAATACATGAAGGTACTCTACTGAGTAACTAAAGAAAAGAAAGCAATTCATAGCAGAAGCTTGTTCCACAGTCTAATTTCAATCCTTCGTTAAATAATCTTACATAGTATTATAATTTTATGGCCTCATGAGATTGATGGTTTTTTTCCTAATAGGCACAAAAGAAGACCAGAAAAGAAACCACATACAATACTAATGGATGAAAATATTTCAAAACTGTAACGATGTCAATATTCCACAAAATAACTGACATACTGAATTTAATTTTAATAAAAAATCAGAGAACTTTTATATAACAAAATTAGCCTAAGACTCATTTTGAAGATGAAATAATGATGGCTAACACAACTGACCTTGAACATATCCCATCAACACTCATGGAAGCAACAATCAAGAAATCAAACGATGTATTACATTGGGCAAATCTGCTGCACAAGACCTCTTTGAAGTGTTCAAGAGCCAAGATGTCAAGTTTTGAGGGCTAAGGTGTACCTGACCCAAGTCAATAAGCTCATATGCATGTGCAAGTTGGACAGTGAATAAGGAAGCCCATAAAAGAATTACTGCATTTGAGTGTGTTGAAGCAGAATATTAAAAGTACCATGCATGGACAGCCAAAATAACAAATCTGTGTTGGAAGTACAATCAGAATGCTCCTTGAAAGCCACAATGGCCAGACTTCGTCTCTCATACTTCAGACATATTATCATGACAGACCAGTCCCTGGCAAAGAATACTATGTTTGGTAAAGTGGAGGATCGGGGGAAAACAGGAAGACCCCCAAACAAGGTGGACTGGCCCAGTGGCAGCAGCAATAAGGTCAAACATGGCAATGACTGTGAGGCAAGCGCAGGACCAGGCACTGTTTCATAGGGTCTTTATGGACTGGGACCGACTAGATAGCAGCTAACAACAAAAACAATTTTAAAAGATTTCCTATACCAATAAAAAAAATTATGCAAAGGTTTAATCACTAAACTGATATAAAAATAAACCAATAAAGAAAAGCAAAACACTGGAAATGGACCCTAATATGTACGTTGTTGGGAGTCCTGGGGTGGTGCTGTGGGTTAATGCGCCACACTGCAAAACCATATGAACTGCAAGGTTGGTGGTTCAAGCTCACCAGCTGCTCCCCGTAAACCCTATACAGGGTCACTATGGGTTGGAATTGACTCGAAGGCACTTAACAACATAGACATTGTTGTTAAATGCCACGGAGTCAGTTCCAACCCATAGCGAGTCTGTACAGGATTTCCAAGGAGCGGTCGGTGAGTTTGAACCACTGACCTTGCGGTTCAAACTGACTTTGCAGTCTAGCACATTAACCCGCAGTGTCACGCCAGGACTCCCCCTAATGTAGGTAATAAGACTTTAATATATGATAAAGATGGAGGTTTGAATAAGTGAAAAAGAAAAAGTACTTGGTAAACGATGCTGGGACATTTGAATTAAGTATTTGCTAAAAATAAATGAAGCTTTATATTCTTATAATATATATATATATAACTTTCAGAGAGACTTAAGAATTAAATATACATTTAATAAAACTAGAAGCTAATAGATAAACAATTACCTGATTTCAGGATGGAAAAGACTATCTAAATATAAAAGAAAAGTTAAAAATCATTAAAGGAAAAGATCTAACTAACTGAAGAGTTTAAATTTCTCTTTATATATTTAAAAAAATTTCAAAAGCATATTTTCTAATATATGTTGCTATTCTTGAGATGGTCTCTAAATTCAGGTGGGATATATTCAAGGTTATATTTTGGCTCTTATGGAATTGTTCTAATTTTCTTCAACTTCAGTCGGAACTTGTCTATGAACAATTGGTGGTCTGCTCTATAGTCATCTTCTGAACTGGTTTTGGCTGATGATATTGAGCTTTTCCATCATTACTTCCCACTGATATTGTCAATTTGATTCCTGTGTATTCCATTTGGTGAGGTCCACATGTATAGACATCTTTTATGTTGTTTACAAAACGTATTTTCTATGAACAAGTCATTGGCCTTGCAAAATCTATCATGCAATCTTCAGCATCATTTCTTTCAACAAGGCCATATTTTCCAACTACTGATGGTTCCTCTATGGTTCCAACTTTCCCATCTCAATCACCAGTAATTATCAAAGCATTTTGATTCCATGTTCAATCAATTTCAGACCAACTAAGTTGGTAGAATTCTTCAATTTCATCATCACTGGCTTTTCTGCTTGGTGCGTAAAGGCCAGTGGTATAAACTGGCCTTCCTTGTTGTTGTGCCCTCGATTGAGTTCCAACTCATAGTGACCCTGTATAGGGTTTCCGAGAAGCAGCTGATGGGTTTGAACTGCTGACCTTGCGGTTCGAAGTCCAGTGCATCACACCAGAAATCCAATCTTTCATGTAGGATATGGACATTATCCTATCATACACAGCACTGCACTTCAAAATAGATCTTAAGATGTTCTTTTTGACAATGAATGCAACACCATTCCTTTTCAAATGGTTGTTCCAAGCATAGTAAATTGCATGATTTACGGATTCAAAATGACCAATACTAGTCCATTTCACCTCACTAATGTCTAGGATATGGATATTTATGCATTCCATTTCATTTTTTTTATGACTTCCAATTTTTCTAGATTCATACTTTGTATATTACATGCTCCAATTATTAACGTTTGCAGGTGTTTCTTCTCATTCTGAGTTGTGCCCAAAGAACAAATGAAGTTCTTAAAGCTCGATTCCATTCATGTCATTAAGTCAATTCTACTTTGAGGAGGCAGATCTTACCAGTCATATTTTGAGTGCCCTCCAACATAAGGGGCTCATCTTTTAGCTCTATGTCTGACGATGGTGCTATTCATAAGTTTTTCAGTGGCTAACTCCTCTGAAATGGTCCACCTGTCCTTCTAAGTCTTAGTCTATCTTAGTCTGAATGTGTCACTGAAACATGTCTCCCCATGGGTGACCCAGCATCACAGCAACACACAGGCCACCACCGAATGACAAATTGGGACATGTGGTGGTTTCAACACAAAATAAATGGTCAATGTATTTAAAACACAGTGAAGAATGCTACTATAGAAAAATAAGCAGTAATTAAGCTCTTGATATTTACTTAAAAAATCAAATAATCAAAAAACATTTTTAAATCCTCAAAGTGGCACAAATTGAAACACAGCTTCAAAATTTCTTCAAAATATACTTTTAAAAGTTAAAATGTTCGATACTATGAGTATTTCATGGAATGGAAAAATCAATTGATGCTGTTGGGAAAGTTGGGACAACTGTTAAGATGTACAATTCAGTTATATGCAATTCTTAAATTATTTATATCTTCTAACCCCAAAATCTCACTTCTAGAAATGTATGCTCTGGTAGCGTACTGGTTACGAATTGGGCTGCGAACCTTAAGGTCTGCAGTTCGAAACTACCAGCTGCTCTGCAGGAGAAAGATGAGGCTTTCTGCTCCCGTAAAGATTTATAGCCTCGGAAACCCTGTGTAGGGTCACTATGGGTTGGAACCGACTCGACGGCACTTAACAACAAGAACAACAAACCCCAAAATCTCACTTCTAGAAACTTACTCTAAAGATGTAAGCAGAGATTTAAGTACTTAGGATGTTCGTCTAAACTTCATTTTATGAAGTTATCCGAAGTAGTTCACTTTCTAATAGGGAATTTGTTAAGTAAAAAAAAGAATATCTATAAAATGGAATACTATAAGGAGCTCTGGTAGCGTAGTGGTTACGAATCAGGCTGCGAACCTTCCAGCAGTTCGAAACTACCAGCTGCTCCACGGGTGAAAGATGAGGCATTCTGCTCCTGTAAAGATTTACAGCCTCGGAAACCCTGTACAGGGTCGCTATGGGTCAGAACCGACTCGACGGCACTTAACAACATGCAACCATTTAAACGTGTTTCGATGAACTACTTGATGAAATAGAAATCCTTTATAATAAAATGCTAAGTGAAAATGCAAGCTATAAAAAAAGTCACTGAGTCAGTACCAACTCATAGTGACTTTATGCACACCAGAACGAAACACTGCCCAGTCCTGTGCCAATCTTACAATTACTGCTATTTTTGAGCCCATTGCTGCTGCCACTGTGCCAATCCATCTCACTGGGGGTCTTCCTCTTTTTCTCCAATTCTCCCCTTTACCAAGCAAGATATAACACTACATGCATATTATCATGCCAATATTGTAAAAGAGATTAATACCCAAACTATCCCCCACCCCACCAAACATACACACTTATTTTTACCTATAGCAAATTCTACGAAGAACTGCATCATCAAGTTAATAGTTCTTTTATGTCTAGTGAAATAATAAGCAATTTTTGTTGTTCCCATTATGTATTCTGTTTTCCATATAAGGATTATTTTAGACACAGCAATATTTGAACTAATCATTAGGCTTCTTGTAAATAAATGGATAAATTCTGAACTGTTGGTAGAAATTTCAATGCATAGTTTCGTGGTGTAGTGAACAACTTCCCATGTCTCTTTTAGTCTTACTCATTGTAACTCCCACCAAACAACTCTTTCCAGGGAGGGTTTGGGTAAGGGAAGATGGAAGAGGATACAAACAGGATGGTATAATTCAGCTGTGGATGTTAACAGTTAGTGGTCATTTTAAAACTTGAAACTCTAGCATGGGTATAAAATGAGCCATCTCGGAAGCAGGAATGAGGGGATTTCATTATCATCAAAGAGGAGCCAGGAGTGAATCATGTCCTTTGGACCTGTACACTTAACTTCTTCCACCCAGGGACAGGAAGCTGTAACACCAGAGGAGTGGTAGAGGAGCTGCAGGAGCAGAACCAAGAGCCAGAGCTCGAGGCAGAGTCCACAGAGAAAAGAACGGTGAGTGATTTGGGGCAGGAGGCTTGCTCGCAGAGGAGAGTGCCCCTAGGCATGATACTGGGGGAGCTAGCATTGTTGACCCATGGAGCTAGACTGATGCGTGAGGTGGAGTGCTGTGCCCTGTGGGTTTATCAGCAGCCCTAAAAGAGTCCTGGTGTGGTGCTGTAGGATAAGCACTGGAGTGCAAATTGACCAGCCACCCCTCAGGAACTCCATACAGGGTTATTATGAGTTGGAACTGACTGGACAACACACACTCACAAAAGAACTTTGTAGCATTGGCAGGGCAGAGAGAGTACGGACTGTGGACACGGATGGACTGTGGAGACATTGGCAGGACTGAAAACAACTGTATCCTGAGCATTGCTGACCCTGAATTATATACCCTGTCAACTTCTCTAACAGACCCCTTAACTGGGAGTATAATGTCTGGGATCTGTGTGGTCATTGCAATGCATTCTCGAGGCCAGTTAAGTAGTGAGTGCTTTGGAATGGGAGTTCTGTGCTCATTATTTAGCTGTTTTCTATTATAGCACTGTTCATAATCATAAAACTTTAGGGACAACATAAATGTCGTAAATGACCACAAATATCCCAAAGGGAAATAATTAAGAAACTTGGTACTATCACAGTGGAATAGTACGGTCATTTAAAATGTGTTAAAGTAAAATCAGAAGTCCTGGTGTGGTGCTGTGGATTAATGGGCTAGACTGCAAAGTCGGTGTGAACGGCAAGGTCGGCGGTTGAGCCTCACCAGCTGCTCCTAGGAAACCCTACACAGCGTCGTTATGAGTCAGAACCAACAACAACGACAAAAGGTTCAAGGTCATATTTTGGCACTTGTGGACTTGTTTTAATTTTCTTCAGCTTCAGCCTGAATTTGCATATGTACAATTGATGGTCTGTATCACAGTCTTTCCCTGGCATTGTTTTGGTTGATGATACGGAGCTTTTCCACTGTCTCTTTCCACAGATGTAGTTAATTTTATTACTTTGTATTCCATCTGGTGAGGTCCATGTATATAATTGTCTTTTATGTTTGAAAATAATATTTGTAATGAAGAAGTCATTGATCTTGCAAAATTCGAACCTTTGCATTCCAATCAAATTAAAATGTAATAATCAGTACATCTTGATTGTAATTTTGATCAATTTCACACTGAAGAAGTTGGTAGAATTCTTCAGTTTCATCCTCAGTGGCTTTAGTGGTTGGGGCACAAACTTGAGTAACAATTATATTAATTAGTCTTCCTTGAGGCGGATGGATATTATCCTATCAAAGCCAGCATTATATTTCACGATAGATCTTGAAATGTTCTTTTTGATGATGAATGCAACGCCATTCCTCTTCAATTTGCTATTATTTCTGGCATACTAAACCACATGATTTTCAAATTCAAAATGGCCAAGACCAGTTTCAGCTCAATAATGCCTAGAATATCAATGTTTATGTGTTCCAATTCATTTTTGACAACTTTCACTTTTTCTAGACTCCTATTTCATATGTTCCATGTTACAATTATTAATGGGTTCGCTGCTGTTTCTTCTTATTTGAGTTGTGTCCTACAGGCAAATGAAGGTCCCTGAAGGCTTTACTCTATTCACATCGTCACAGTCAACTCTACTCTGAGGAGGCTAAACATTTGGAAGTAGTCCATCTCTCCTTCTTTACAGTCTGTCTTAATCTGGAAGCTCAGAACCTTGTCTACCATTGGGTGACACTGCTGGCATTCAAAATACCAGTGGTATAGCTTCCAGAATCACAGCAACACCCAAGTCACCACAATGCGACAAACTGACAGATGACTGGTGGAATATGTTAGTAAAAACCACAGAATAAAAATATGGTCTATGCAAAATTTGGTCTCATATTTTCAAAAAGTCTACTGGAACTTTCACATGTAAATCTCATGAACGTGAGTAAACAGAATCCAAGAAAAAAATGACTAGAATACAATTTATCAAAATATAACATTAGTTATCCTCAATTAATGGGATTGATAATTTAATAGTCTCTATTATTTTTTCTGTAGTTTTCAAATGTTGCATGTATTATTTACATAATGAGAAAATTTGTAAAAAGAATAGTCATAACTTACTTAAGAATCTTTTCCCATATTTGGCTGTCATAAAATGCATGGCTCCAACTCATTTTGACTGTCCCAACAATAACATTTTGGGAAAACACGTCTGATCCTAATTTTCGATAAAGCTCTTCACATTCATCCAGGGACATATGAAACAATCCCAACATGAAAGCTAACACAGCACCTGAAAGAAAGAATCCTTAGGTTTTTTGTTTGTTTTTTTTATCTGCATTGACTTTAGAGCACTGATGCATAAAAAAATATCCTGATTCAAAGATTTAGATTATAGTTTTGATACTTTTTAACTGGGTAACCTTAAGGAAACTACTTAACCTCTAAGTAATTTCATATTGTGATAACACATGTAAAGGGCTTTATCAGAAGGATTAAATAAAGTCTAACCAATAATAATGATAATTTTAAAAAAGTATAAGAAGTACTCTTCTTTTACATTAAATTAAATAATGTATAGCATTTAAGAGACTGTGGTAGATAATGCCTTCTAACCTTGATTATTCTTCAGTTTTACTCACAGAATATAGTGTATTTGACAATTCATCAATTAATTAAAGTAATTACTCCTTCTGGTTGGTCCTGGGAACCAAAGTAATTAAAGAAACTAGGTACTCTTTTGTTGTTGTTAACTGCTGTCAAGTCAGGTACTCTAGGATGTCCTTTGAAATAGCTGATTTCATATACTAGCTGCAATTAGTTGAGTACACTGCCACCTAGTGTGCCTACATGGCCTAACCCTGAACTAAAGAGAAAGAAGAAAAAGCTTTAGGGAGGGTGTGGGACAGGGCAAAGACCTGTAAATTACCACTGCTTTACCTAGACTGGGATCAAATACAAAGAGAAATTAGAAAAAGCTATCATAACGTACTCTAAATTTTATGCGTTTTATTATACTTGACGTTATTTCTGTAAAAGACCAGGCAGACTAAGTGCTGTTGAGTTGATAGCGACCTCGTATAGTTTCTGAGGCTTTTTAAGTCTTTGTGCGAACAGAAAAGGTTCATCTTTCTCTTGCGGAGTGACTTGGGGGCTCAAACTGCTGACCTTGTGATTCACAATCCAGTGCTTATAATATAGAGTCACCATGCTCCTATATATAGATGTATTATATATGTATTAATATATATTGTTGTTGTGAAGTACTGTCGAATTGGTTCCGACCTATAGCAACCCTGTATAGGGTTTCTGAGGAGTGGCTGGTGGGTTTGAACTACCGACTTTGCGGTTCAAACTGATCTTGTTGTCCAGTGCATTATACTGTAGCACCACACTAGGACTCCATATAATATATAAATTACACACATTTCTATGATACAAAGTTCTAAGATATATATTAATGACCTATATCAAAGATATTGTTTTTTCAATTTTCAGAAAATTTCTAATTAACACAACAAATGATCAAAAACAAATTAAAAAGACAGTACAATACTCAATTTTATTTGAATTGGCAAGGACATTATCCTTAAATATATTAACTTTACAAAAATTATAAATACAAACAAACTTTCCACATTAGTAAAATCATACACATTGCATTACAATTTATGGGCGGTATAAGCTTTAAGACATAGTGGAAAAAACAGATTGTGATAAATACTTTCTGAAATGTCAGTATGACATAAACTGGTATTCTACCTTTTCAGTGTGAGACTTTCTTTATTAAGTATCTATACACCAAGAAGGGTACCAAAGCAAGAAATTAATGTGTAGTTAAGAGATATCTGAATTGTTAATAC
Organism: Chrysochloris asiatica; assembly: GCF_000296735.1. Classification (NCBI taxonomy): domain Eukaryota; kingdom Metazoa; phylum Chordata; class Mammalia; order Afrosoricida; family Chrysochloridae; genus Chrysochloris; species Chrysochloris asiatica. The sequence continues at coordinate 2,112,731 of NW_006408550.1, forward strand.
TGTTGCAAAATTTAACAGAAATGGTAAGAATAATGTTTCACAAAGAAGTACCAAAGAACACTAGCCCTAGGGAACGTCTCTTTTAAAAAAGCTTTCCTAGTTAAATCAATTTGGGATGTATACATTATTGTTCTATCTTAGAAAGTCAAAATGTGTTTTTAACATACTGAAGGATCTATGAAATCCGTTTGTAAAGAAACGTTTTAATTCAACAATTTCCAAATTTGCTAACATGTTTAGATAAATTTACTTGGTAGAACGTCATGGGATCAGCGAGTTCCTATGCTTTTAAGTCATTCCTGAAACTTTTCTCGTTTTGTTTCAATAATTGAGGGCTGATTACCATGGTCTTTGGGGAAAGTTGTTATACATGTCACAAAAAGATAAATTATTTGATTCTGTTTGTGATATTCTTTGTTGTTGTTGTTGCTAAGTGCTGTGAAGTCAGTTCCAACTCAGCGACCCTATATAGGGTTTCCAAACAGCAGCTGGTGGACTTGAACCTCAGTGATTATCCTGTAGTGCCACACCAATATTTTTTACAACTACCATAATTTAAAAAGGAGCTCTGGTAGCATAGTGGTTACGAGTTGGGCTGCTAACCTCAAGGTCAGCAGTTCAATACTACCAGTGGCTCCATAGGAGAAAGATGAGGCTTTCTGCTCCTGTAAAGATTTACAACCTCGGAAACCCTGTACAGAGTCACTATGGGTCGGAACCAACTCGATGGCACTTAACAACAACAACCATAATTTAAAAGAATGAGAAAATGAGATAAAAATAGAACTCTATGAAGAGTAAGCAAACATAAATGAAAAATTATCTATCCATATAGAAATATAAGGCACTCTGGTAACATAGTCATTATAAGTCGGGCTGCTAACCTTAAGATCAACAGTTCGAAACTACCAGCCAGTCCGTAAAAGAAAGACAAGGCTTTCTGCTCCTGTAAAGATTTACTGCCTCAGACACCATAGGGTCACTGGAGTCATAAGTGGCTCCACAGCACACCACCATCACCACACCACCATAGTAGAAAATATTGCAAAGATCTAGAATTGTAACAGTCTTAGCAGCTAAGCTACGCAATCTGAACAGATCCTGAAAGGTTTAATGGACACACACAGTGGTGTGGAGGAAGAGAGATACATAACAGATAGAAGAGCCTAATGTAAGAAAATGAGGCAAAAATAAAAACACAGAAAACAAAATCCATTTGATAGTTGCCAACTTCTACAATGTTAAATGCATAAAAGTAGCTTTTTAAAAAAACAGTTTCTCACATTTCTCGATTTAAATTTTGGCTTCAAACAACCAGATGAAGAACACCATGGGGAGCCATTTCCTCACAGAGGGATCCTTCTCACACAAACAGAAAATCTTACCCATCCTTAAATTTTCTATTGGTTCAAGGACCGTAAGAGTACCTTTCTTCCATTTGACCAGTTTTCTTAAGGTATATATAAGACAAAGCATAAATTTACAATTTGTACTTGGGATTGTGGCTTAACTAAAATTTATTAGGTAAAGCAAACTAAAATCTACATTCATTATATACATTTTTAAAAGTTCAGTAAACAGAACATGAAAGAGACTCATTTCTCAGAGAATAAGAGGATCTTAAATATACATGCTAACGGTGCTGCTCCTCAACGCAGTGCAGGAATGTATCACTCTACAGACTGTTACTGACCTGTGCTTACACCACAAATATAATCAAAGAGCTGGTGAATTGGCTTCTGAGTAAGTTCAACTAATTTTCGCAGTGTCTGAATAGTAATCACACCTCTGTAGGAAAAGATTAAAAACAAAATAAGAATTTCTGTTTCAAGGGTATTTAAGCTACTTAATAAAACAATTCTACAAACTGCTTTGTAGTTTAAGATTTAAAATGAAAACTAATACCCTACACTCACAACAGTAAAAACTCATTGATTAACACGCTTTTAGGATTACTTTTGAAAATTCAAGATTCAAATAAGATTATTAAATGTGCTTCTAAATTTTGGTTAATACATCTTTACATAAGAATATATGCTAATGTAAAATACTTTTAAAAACACACCAATTCTTAAAAACACTTAGAACCTACACTCAAACACTTAGAACCTACACTCACCACTTCTGGGATGCCATATTTTGGTTTCTTCTACCAACGATGTGGGTCACCTACACTTTTATACCTTCTTGTTTTATGTAACTCCCTAGTCATATTTTTAAACTCCCCTTTGCTTATTAACTTTTAAAAACTCTCAGCAACCTTAGGGCAATGCTCTGCATTAAGAGCATGTTAATAAATGCTGATGACTGTATACAATTCTAGAAAAGTCAAAGATGAACTAGCCAAAGGGGTTGGGCACTTCAGGGTGTGTGTACCAAGTGGACAACATTCAACATAGGGAAAATATACAAAAACAGTGAAGAGTTCTAAACCCAGTACAGGAAGTAGGGACAATGAATCCTGGAACACAACAGTAGTTAGCCACCATAAGACAAAATACGTAGTGGCGAATTGTGCCTTGATACTTTTAACAGAGAATATTGTAAAGAGCCCTTGTGTGGTGTTGTAGAATAAGCACTGGATGCAAGATTGGTGGTTCAAACCGGCCAGCCGCTCCTCAGTTGGAGCTGATTTGACAATACTGAACAACAACACTGTGATTGAAGTAGAAAATTTAAGACGCCGATTCTTTTTACAGCAACAGATAATGGGGATTTGGTAACAGGTAAGAAAAGACAAGATGACTCTTAACATAAATACATTCTAAATTCAAGGTGAAAATGTAGAATTGAAGATGTTAGACAAAATATATTTAACAATGTGACCACTTTTTATTAGAAGTACATAAAACATGCATGTATCTATTCACACAGAAAAGACTAGAAGGAAAAAATAAACAAAATAGTCTTTGAGTTGTGAGCTATGGTCTTAGTTTATAAAAAACATTTTTTTTTCCCTTCCCCAATTTATCTACTTACGTAATCATGTGGGGGAGGTGTTAAAATTGATAATGTATGCATAAATAATTTTAGAAAGAATTTAAAAAACATGTACTTGTCAAACTGTATTATATGCCTAACAATATACTGTTACTGTTGTTATTAGTTGCTGCAAAGTCCATTCCAAATCACAGTAACCTATGCATTATAGAAAACAAACATTTTCTGGTCCTGTGCCATCCGCACATTTGTTGTTATGTTTGGGTCTATTGTAGCCACTGTATCAGTCCAGTCTGTTTAGGGTCTTCCTTCTTTTCATTGACCCTCTACTTAACCAAGCATGATGTCCATCGCCAGAGACTGGTCCCTTCTGATGCTACATCCAAAGATAAATCTTGCTATCTTCGTGTGACAGTTAAGGTTTTGTGTCAACTTGACTAGGCCAGAATTCTGGGAGGTTTGGTAGCAGTTAGATGTAGTTTTCCAATAATGAGATCTAATACAATGTAACTGACTCTATGATCTGTTCTGCTATGAACAGCCAATCAATTGAAAAGATGTTTCCTCATGGGTGTGGCCTGCTTCCAATATACTAGATACTCAGGCAAAGCTGGTTTGTTTTCTGCAGGGTCTGGATCTTACATCTGGCTTGTCCTCTGACCTCATGTTCTTTGGGACTTGAGCCAGTGCCCTGCCTATTACCTGCCGATCCTGGGACCTATCAGCAGTCTACTACCTTTTATACCCTGCTTGGTTCATTTGACCTGGACATGGGACTTTCTCACCTCTACACCTGTGGGCACCATTTCCTTGATACAGACTTTTCTTTATAATTTACACACACACACACACACACATATAGTTGTTCAGTGCCATTGAGGTGGTTCTGACCCATAGCAACCCTGTATAGGGTTTCCAAGGAGTGACTGGTGAGCATGAACTGCCAACTTCGAAGTTCAAACTGACTTTGCAGTCCAGCGCATTAACCCACAGCACCACACCAAGACTCTATATATACACACACACATACACACATACATACATACATACCTATATAGTTAAGTGCTACTGAGTCGGTTTCGACTCATAGCGACCCTGTAATAAGGGTTTCTAAGAAGTGACTGGTGAGTTTGAACCACTGACAAGTTGAGTGCTTATGCTGTAGAGTTACACCAGGACTCTCTCTCCATATATATACATACACACATATATGTGGGTGTGCATGTATGTATATACACACATGTGCACATATGCATGTATGTGTGTATATACATACGTGTGTGTTTATATATATATACATACAGCACTCTGGTAGCATAGTGGTTATGAATCAGGCTGATAACCTGATAATCTCAAGGTCAGCAGTTCAAAACTACCAGCTGTTCTGTGGGAGAAAGATAAGGCTTACTGCTCCTGTAAAGATTTACAGCCTTAGGAACCCTATATGAGGTTGCTATGAGTTGGAGCCAACTCCACAGCTCACCACCATCAGACACACACATACATATATATGTGTGTATATATGTATACACACATGTGTATATACTTAGGTTGTTCTTGTTAGGTGCCACTGAGTCGGTACTGACTCATAGCTATCTTAGGCACAGCAAAACGAAACACTTCCCAATCTTGGGCCAACCTCACTACTGATGCCACGCTTGAGTCCATCGATGCTGCCACTTGGCCAATCCATCTCGTTGGGGGTCTCCCTCTTTTTCTCTGACCCTCCACCTTACCAAACATGATAACCTTCTCCAACAACTGTGTCCCTCCTAATAATATATGTATGCACACATACACACAGGTGGGATAACTACAATATATATATATATATATATTTATTTATAAAGAGAAGTTTATATCAAGGAAATGGCTCACACCATTGCAGAGGTGGAAAAGTCCAAGTTCAAGTTAGATGAGCCATGACTGACGGGCAGGCAGGCCGACAGGTCCAGCAGGTAAGAAGGTAGACTGCTGATGGGTCCCAGGATTGGCAGGTAATAGAGCAGGGCACTGGCTCAAATCCAAAGAACAAGAGGATGGGGGGCAAGTCAGATGCACGATTCAGACCCAGAAGAAAACCAATGAGCTTTGCCTGAGTGTTTAATATACTGGAAACAGGCCACATCCTAGAGGAACTATCTTTTCAACCGATGGGCTGCAAGGAGCTCTGCAGCATAGTAGGTTAATACGAGTTGGGCTGCTAACCCCACAAGGTCATCAGGCTTTCTGCTCCTGTAAAGATTTACAGCTTTGGAAACTCTAAAAAGGGTTGCTATGAGTCATAGCTGATTCCATGACACATAGTCACCATACATATACACACACACATATAACACATATACACATACATGTATATATTCATTCACTGGTTTTGCTTCTCTAGAGAAGCCAGCCAAGACACCTTGCTTCTAAAGAGTAGTCTGGCTCCACTTCTTCTAAGGTAGATTTGTTTGCTCTTCTGACAGTCACGATACGTTAAATATTCTTCACCAGCACAATTCAGATGTGTCATTTCTTCAGTCTTTCTTTCTCATTAACCATCTTTTGCATGTGTATGAGGCAAATGAAAATACTACAGCTTGCATACGGTGCATCTGGATACTCAAAATGATAGTTTTGCTCTTTAACATTTTAAAGAGGCCTTTGCAGCAGATTTACCCAATGTAACACATCATTTGATTTGACTGCCACTTCTTTGAGCATTGATTCTGAATCCCAGTCAAATGATATCCTTGACAACTTCAATATTTTCTCCATTTATCATGATGGTTGTTGCCTACTAGTCCAGTTTTTTGTTTTATGTTGAGGTGTTAGCATTGTACAAGGTACTTTTATACAAAAAAAGGAAGCCACTGCCTTGTACCACACCAAGATTCCTCAGGTCCTCTCATGCAAAAGAAAGAAGACATGAAGGTCCCACTTCTCACAGACTTCACTCCTTATTGCTTTCAACAGAACCCTCCCCTGCTGTCTTGTCTGGTGCCTTTGAGTTGGTTCTGACTCACAGCGAGTCTTTCTGTTTACTTTCTCATATCCCCCTAAACCAAGGTGTCTCAGCAGTGATACTATTATCATTTTAAGTAGGACAATTCTTGTTGCAGGTGTCTGTCTTGTACATTGTAGGGATGTTTAACAGTAACTGAGTCCTGGGTGTGGTGTTGAGGTTCAAACCCACCATCCACTCCTTGGAAACTCTATACAGGGTAGCTGTGAGTCATAACTTACTCAATGACACTAACAACAAACAACAACAAGCAAGTAAAGGAGTGCTGTTGTGGTACCGTAGGATAAGCACACAACTGCAAAGTCAGTTTGAACTGCAAGGTCAGAAGTTCAAACTCACCAGCCGCTCCTTGGAAATCTTATAGAGAATTGCTATGAATTGGAACCAACTTGACGGCACGGCACGTAACAAACAACAACAAGTAGGTAAAAGTAGATCTAACAGGGAACTGGAACCCAAGGTAAAAAAAAGTGGGCTAAGGTTCACAAAGCCAAGCCAAAGAATCTAAGCAACTAGTAGGCATGCTCTAAAAAAACTAAGAGAGAAAAATGATGAATTGCTAGTAGTAACAATGGACTTTGATGATATTATCTCCTTCTAAGCTAAGAAAACAATTCTTTCTTGTAATTGCCAAAACTGAAAACTGCAAATAATTATATTGGGAGTCAGGAAGATACTGGCTGATTCTCCTTTTCTAATCATCATCACTTTATTTGTATTTAGACATATTTAAGTGCTATGTCTAATGATCTATATGGGTAAGATAAAACAAAAGAGCTAAATTAAAAAATATTGCCAAGATTTTAAGAGCCTCGTGGTTAAACAAAAAGTCCTAAAATACCAAAAAGAAAGCCTGGAAAGACTGAACTAAACTAGAAATATTAGATTAAATTAAAATAAAAGGTCATTCAGGTATATGTTAAAGCAGCTTTTAGATAAATTAATGTATTAAGAAAAACCATTTCATGTTTTATTTTTTAAATTTGACTTTCTAATTATATAATTATAGAGTCCAGTAAAAAGAAAATCCCTAAAACTACACTGAATCTGTAAGTTTAAAACTCATTTTTTTCTAGCCTCACCTTGTTCCTCCACCATCAATTGCAAGAATTCGGATTCCTTTCCCTTTGACAGGATCCACGTAGCCCATTAAAGCCAAAATTTCTCTAACTGCAGCCTGAAGAGTTTCATCCTTAATTTGTCGAATTCGTAATAAATATGGAATAATTTTTTCCTATATGGAGAGAAAAGTTAAATTTTTTTCTTTTCAAATCAGGGGTGAAAATGTCTAATAATTTTTAATTAACATATGCAGATGATCACATATTATCACGGTCCCAGTTTTTATTATTTTCTCAGTAATTGTAAAATATTAGTTTTTGACCTAGTATATAATATCTAGGATAATTAAAATTAGTCTTTTTCTAAGTTTGTTTTTTAAACATATGATGCTGAGCAATTATATAATCTTCTTAACACAATTTTACAAACTATTAATTGTTACAGTAAAAAGTTAAGCGATTTGGAACCATTTAAATTGTTTTCTGAGAAATGCTACAAATATGAATATTGTGGTTGAGTGTATATATATTTAACATATCTGTGCTATTAAATTATTTTGTATTATTTAATGACAAAGTTGAAAAGATAGCATAGTGACTAAATAGTGTTAAAAATTTGATTAGAAATCTCTACTGCTTATTTTTTAGCTTTCCATGTAGAAAATTATAATTGATCTTCACATTTATTCCACATTTTGACAGTCATCTTGCTAGAAAGTTCTCTAAGTCTTTGGATGATGCGCCCTTCCTTGATTGTATATTGTGCAATACGTGCAATACCATGAACGCAGTTGCTGTCAAGTTGGCTGTGACTCGCGGTGACCTCGTGTGTCAGAGTAGAACTGGCTGTGCTCCATAGTACTGTCACTGGATAAGAGTTTGGAAGTAGGTCACCAGTCTGAGTGGACTTCAACTTCCAGTGTTTTGTTGAACAACTGAATCTGTTGAACTATTTGAATGTTTTGCCTCCTGACTTTTGGATATAGGCACATATTACGTAAAATCTATAAAATTGTTGTTGTTGTTGTCAACAAAATAATTTAATAGCACAGATATGTTAAATATATATACACTCAACCACAATATTCATATTTGTAGCATTTCTCAGAAAACAATTTAAATGGTTCCAAATTACATTCACTGTTTTGTATTTGAGAGAAGTGACACAGAGAAAGGCTGATTGCTTTAAATACAATTAATAATTCAATTACCAATAATTAATTAAATACAATTACTAATTCAATTACCAATAAGATGACTAAACATTGTTACATGTTCAAACATGAAAACACCATGAAATAAACACAGCACTATTTTAAAAGCACTGCTACATAATTAGAAATATTTACATACTATTCAAGAAAAATTTGGCAGCTCTTGGGCAATTCAACTGACATGCTGAGATCTGTTATATTTTATAAATGTTTAATCTCAAGGCAAAGATATTAGTACTAATTGCATATTTAAAGGTGTGCTGGGGCTCTCGAGCCGGCATTCACGAGCTATACAAACTTATCACCTTAAAAATTACCCTAATATATTTGGTCATTTAATTAACTCACCCTTAATGTGAAAGCTCTTGGTGTGCGCTGTAGGATCAGCACTAGGCTGCGAACTACAAGGTCTGCAGTTCAAATCCACCAGCTGCTCCTCCAAAACTCTATACAAGGATGCTATGAGACAGAACCGACTCCAAGGCACTTACAAGGTGATAGCTGGAATTATGGTTACCTTGGCATGGCTAGACCTTATATAGCCTTCAGACTGGACGTTCCCCATCCCTGCTCTAAATGAAAAACACTGGACCATGAACCACCAGGTCGGCCGGCTTGAGACCACTAGCTGCTCCTGAGGCTTTCTGCTCCAGAACATTTACAGCCTCAGAAAAAGGACTCCTGGCTCTCAAAAACAACACCAACAGCATCATGTACAGAACAGAACACAAGGAACTGCTAGTATAATTCTATCATAGAATGATGGGGGCAATTACTGATTATACACCACATGTATGATTGATAAAAACCACACAAACATTTAAATAGAATGATGAAAGACCCTGCCCTCTCCATTTAAAAAGGTTTACCAGTATTTTCATTCTAACACAAAATCAGATAAATTAGAAGTTACCTTGACAGCCACTCCTTTTCCTTCAGGATATTCTAGAAGGTGAAAAGTCAGCTCTTCAACCCTATTAATGCAGAGCTTTGGATCCGTTGTTCGCCTTAATGCTTGAACTAATGCCCGGGTTCTGTTATCAATACTTACTCTTGCAATAATCTGTAAATACATATTAAATACATATGATGAGAATATGAAACTGTTCTGGTAATACCAATAAATGGTTAAAGTTTCCTAGGTCTCACTACGAAAATTAAGCATGTTCTAAATCTGACAAAAAATACAACATAAAGCCACTTGCCTTTTCTCGCTGAAGAGATAAACGCTTTTTCTCTTCTGTAGCTTTGTCTTTTCTGTTTGCCAGTTCAGCTTTTACAGCCTCTTTTTCTTCTGACATATGTTTTGTTTCAGGCTTTAATTTGGGTACAAGGACACCAATGTAACCCCCGACTAAAGCTTGTACACCTCCAGTTGGTCGAGAAAGAAAGTTAGCAATACTTTGTTTAGCAGAAACTGGAACAACTCCCGAAGCCTCACTAGGGCTTGCAGCATCTAAAGGGGATTCTGAGCATGGCTTGTCACCATTCAGGATGCCAGGACTGGGAGATGTCGCATCTTCTTGAACTGTTTTACCCTCAAATTCTGATTTATCCTGGAGATGTTTATTTTCCTTTTGTTGAGCCATTTTTTCCTTTCGTAGGAAATATGAATTAATATGGTTTGATAAAAAGGAGAATGACTCCTCAAATTTTGTGGTTATACTACTTGTGTACCCAAAAAGACTTTGTTTACCGGTATCTTCGTCTTTATCTTCAATGTGACTTTTTTCTTCTGGAAAAGTACTTTTTGAGGCTGAAATATCACTACGTTTCTTCAGCGTTTTGAAGGCTTGTTTTATGTTTCTCTGTTTTAACCAGCCACTATCTGACACTTTTCTTAATATTCCAGAACTTGGCTTAAGTTGAGCTAAACGTGAAATCATTTCATTCTGATTGCCAAAAAGAGCCTTTGAAACAGAGTGTAGAGTGTTTTTAATCCGGGACATATGAATGCTCACTTTCGTAAGTCCCTTAGGAGCAGAAGTGCTAAGTTTCAAAATTCCAATACGCAAACCATGGTTGCTGGGACAGGAGCAGCGCTTACTGCCTGAATGCACCTCACTTTTGGTCCACTTACATCTTAGTTTGCTTGTATGAAAACCTCTTTGTAGACTGATGTGGCTTACCTTCCAGTAGTATTTAGGTGAGCAAAAAAAATGCAGCTGCTTACTTCTCTGCTTTCCACAAAGACTTCTTACATTACTAAGGAGGTAAATATATATATCTATCGTCAGATTAATAGACATCACTTAAAAATCACTTATGCTCTGTATCTATGATTTCTCCTCACTTCATTCCTGAATGTTTCATTTAAGAAATGCCATAATTCATGGTCTTACCTGAAATGGCAAGGAAAAAAAAAATTAGAATTCAAGGTAAAATTGAAATTAGGCCTAAGACTAAAAACACAATCATATAGAGAGAAATTTTAAAATAAACTTAGCAACTTGCTTCAAAAGATAGAATAATGTACTTCCTATATGGCTGATACAGATTTCATTATTTAAATAATACAAAAAATTTCACCTTTCAGTACAGAACTCAATACAAAAAGAAAGCGAATAGTAGGATGTTTCACAAGACTAAGTTAGGAAGGTTTTCAAACAGATACATTTTCCTACAGCACATAATTTAATAAGCAATTTCGACATTTTTTAGACAATTGCTGCTGTTTTTCTGTTTTATATTTTTTCCATACTACTAAATTCTTGACTAGTTTATGTGACACCAGACTTTAAATTCCTTGCAAACAAGGATCAGGTCTTGGAACCGATTCATTGAAAATCATCTATAGAATGGACAGAGTACTCAATCTATACCAGACAAGTGCTAGGTGCTGAGGCTACAAAGACAAATAGACAGAACGCTAAACAACTTTCAGTCTATAGCAAGGCAGTCAGTATGGAGACCCGAGACCCTAAGTGATTGTTAAAAGATAGAAGTTAGAGTAGAAGAAAGCAGGCTTAGCTTTTAGCAGACAAGAGTTTGTTAACCAAAATCTAAAAAGAGCATCTATCAACAAGAAAAGGAGAGAAAAGTGAAGAAAGAACCTAAAACAGGCCAGTAGAAGAAATGCAAACCGTAAAATTATGAAAGCAGGCTTCTTCACATCAAAGAAAACTGATTTAAGCCATACATTTGTTTATATCAATTGGCAACAATTTAAATGATTGATAACGGGCTGGGGGAATGAGACATAGGAAGTTCTCTGGTAGCGTAGTGGTTATGAATAGGGCTGCTAACCTTAAGGTAAGCAGTTCAAAACTACCAGCCATTCCACAGGAAAAAAGATGAGGCTTTCTGCTCCTATAAAGATTTATAGCCTTGGAAACGCTGTGCAGGGTCACTATGAGTCGGAACCGACTCCACGGTACTTAACAACAAGCAGCTAATGACAATGATATTTTGGAGTCCTGGGGTGGTCTTGTAGGATAAGCACAAGATTGCTAGCAACATGGTTGGCAGTTCAAACCCACCAGTGGTTCCTTGGAAACCCTGAACAGGGTAGCTATGAGTCAGAACCTGCTTGATGGCACTTAACAACAAATAATAATATTTTAAATGTTGTATATTAAAACTTTAAAATTCTTTCACCAGCAATTAAGAAGCTACCCTACAGAAATACTTGCAAGAGTGAAAAGTTTATATACATACATATGTATGTACACAAATATATATATGTATTTATATATGTATATATATGTATAT
>NW_006408550.1:2124841-2125620 GCF_000296735.1 Chrysochloris asiatica
AGACTGGTATTGGTCATTTTGATTTTGACAATCATGGTGACTGAACAAATTATGATGCATACACACAATCGAATGAAGTTACCATATAACATTCTGTAGCAGTTGAAAGGAACTCGATGGTCTGTGCATACTGGCATATTCTTCATACATCAGCCCATTGTCCTGGAGTTGATTCTAATTCATAGCAACCAAACAAGACAGAGGGCTTCAGTCACATGTTTCACTTCAGAGCCATGGTCAGGGAGCAGTGCTCAACCTTTTGGTTAATGTATGAGTGCTTAACCACTGCACCAGCAGAGCTCCTTTCTCATATACATTACAGAGAAAAAGGCAAACTGCATACTATAGATACAATAATACACAATAGATATAGAGATAAGGAGTCCTTGTTAAGTGCTCAAATGGCCAAGCACTCAACTACTAGTCAAAACACTGGCGGTACCTCAGAAGAAAGGCCTGTCAACCTGTCAATCTGCTTCTGAAGGATCACAGCCTTGAAAAGTCTAAAAAGAACGGTTCTACTTTGTACACATGGGATTCATTTACATAACACAGTGCACAAAGGCAATGTTCTCCATCCTACTTTGGTGAGTGACTGAGGTCTTAAAAGCTCATGAGGAAGCCATCTAAGGTGCAACTGTTGGTCTTTCTCCACCTGGAGGAAAAAAGTGATGAAAATCAAAGACTCATGAAACAAACACTATACCAGACTAGTGGATATTACAGACTGTTGCGGACCGTGTAAGACTGGTCAGAGGTTCGAGGCCCTATAGGCCCGA